>NC_143046.1:44905000-45219166 GCF_057628025.1 Oncorhynchus mykiss
AGTTACGTTTAACAGAGTGCAATCCAAACATGATTTTAGACCTTGTTTATATGGAAAAGTGGTTATTTCTGTAGTTTAATTGCTGCAAATTGCTGAAAATTGTCCATAGTGTCCCTATCTCATCTAGTTTGAACAGTTACGTTTAACAGATTGTATCCAGAGTGCAATCCAAACATGATTTTAGACCTTGTTTATATGGGAAAGTGGTTATTTCTGTAGTTTAATTGCTGCAAATTGCTGAAAATTGTCCATAGTGTCCCTATCATCTAGTTGAACAGTTACGTTTAACAGAGTGCAATCCAAACATGATTTTAGACCTTGTTTATATGGAAAAGTGGTTATTTCTGTAGTTTAATTGCTGCAAATTGCTGAAAATTGTCCATAGTGTCCCTATCTCATCTAGTTTGAACAGTTACGTTTAACAGATTGTATCCAGAGTGCAATCCAAACATGATTTTAGACCTTGTTTATATGGAAAAGTGATTATTTCTGTAGTTTAATTGCTGCAAATTGCTGAAAATTGTCCATAGTGTCCCTATCATCTAGTTTGAACAGTTACGTTTAACAGAGTGTGTCACGTAGAGTAGGCCAGAAGGCTAAACTGGATAACCTAACCTCTATCAAAATAAAAAGATGGCGGAGCCGCAAAAGTTCTTCTGTGCAAAGGTGTTTATTTACAAGTGATTCCGGAACAAAAAACAACAGTACTGCCATCAACGTCTACCTTATGGGACAGCTTAAAAACAATGCTGCCCCATCCACAGCTCAATCCAAAAAATGCCTCCTTAGAGACTGGAGAGAGGCTCCTTTTGTAGGGCTAGCCCCTCCCCTCAGAACAATTAACCCTAATTAATTAATCAATTAACAATACAAACCTACATTTTCCATGAACTAAACATACTAAAGGATATACATTGCAACACGGTTTTAAACAATATCACAACATAACATTTACAACATTACATCACTACTGACAATATCTTTCAATATGCCCATATGCATTAATGAGCCATTTGGGACAGGCACTATAAAGCCAACCCAATTCCCTTAGCTCGGGTCCTTTTCCAGCACACCCGGAAGCTACAGAGATGGAGAGAGAGGAACAGAACAAACAAACAATGCGCTCATCCACAACATTGATAAGTATAATAATTATTGTATCTCTCAAATATGAACATTGACAAGTGTGAAATGCCTGCACCAAGACAGAAGTTAATTTGTGTGTCGACCCACATTGTTAACTTATGGTATAATGGCGCAGGGAGGAGTGATGAATATGTGTGTGCGTTAAAGAACCAAATGCTGCCCGCGGCCAGTGACGGACTTCTACGTCAGAGTGCAATCCAAACATGATTTTAGACCTTTTTTATATGGAAAAGTGGTTATTTCTGTAGTTTAATTGCTGCAAATTGCTGAAAATTGTCCATAGTGTCCCTATGTCATCTAGTTTGAACAGTTACGTTTAACAGATTGTATCCAGAGTGCAATCCAAACATGATTTTAGACCTTGTTTATATGGAAAAGTGGTTATTTCTGTAGTTTAATTGCTGAAAATGGTCCATAGTGTCCCTATCTCATCTAGTTTGAACAGTTACGTTTGACAGATTGTATCCAGAGTGCAATCCAAACATGATTTTAAACCTTGTTTATATGGAAAAGTGGTTATTTCTGTAGTTTAATTGCTGAAAATTGTCCATAGTGTCCCTATCTCATCTAGTTTGAACAGTTACTTTTAACAGAGTGCAATCCAAACATGATTTTAGACCTTGTTTATATGGAAAAGTGGTTATTTCTGTAGTTTAATTGCTGCAAATTGCTGAAAATTGTCCATAGTGTCCCTTATCATCTAGTTTGAACAGTTCCGTTTAACAGATTGTATCCAGAGTGCAATCCAAACATGATTTTAGACCTTGTTTATATGGAAAAGTGGTTATTTCTGTAGTTTGTTTGCTGCAAATTGCTGAAAATTGTCCATAGTGTCCCTTATCATCTAGTTTGAACAGTTCAGTTTAACAGATTGTGTACAGAGTGCAATCCAAACATGATTTTAGACCTTGTTTATATGGAAAAGTGGTTATTTCTGTAGTTTAATTGCTGCAAATTGCTGAAAATTGTCCATAGTGTCCCTTATCATCTAGTTTGAACAGTTCCGTTTAACAGATTGTATCCAGAGTGCAATCCAAACATGATTTTAGACCTTGTTTATATGGAAAAGTGGTTATTTCTGTAGTTTAATAGCTGAAAATTGTCCATAGTGTCCCTATCTCATCTAGTTTGAACAGTTACGTTTAACAGAGTGCAATCCAAACATGATTTTAGACCTTGTTTATATGGAAAAGTGGTTATTTCTGTAGTTTAATAGCTGAAAATTGTCCATAGTGTCCCTATCTCATCTAGTTTGAACAGTTACGTTTAACAGATTGTATCCAGAGTGCAATCCAAACATGATTTTAGACCTTGTTTATATGGAAAAGTGGTTATTTCTGTAGTTTGTTTGCTGCAAATTGCTGAAAATTGTCCATAGTGTCCCTTATCATCTAGTTTGAACAGTTCAGTTTAACAGATTGTGTACAGAGTGCAATCCAAACATGATTTTAGACCTTGTTTATATGGAAAAGTGGTTATTTCTGTAGTTTAATTGCTGCAAATTGCTGAAAATTGTCCATAGTGTCCCTATGTCATCTAGTTTGAACAGTTACGTTTAACAGATTGTATCCAGAGTGCAATCCAAACATGATTTTAGACCTTGTTTATATGGAAAAGTGGTTATTTCTGTAGTTTAATTGCTGCAAATTGCTGAAAATGGTCCATAGTGTCCCTATCTCATCTAGTTTGAACAGTTACATTTAACAGAGTGCAATCCAAACATGATTTTAGACCTTGTTTATATGGAAAAGTGGTTATTTCTGTAGTTTTTTTGCTGCAAATTGCTGAAAATTGTCCATAGTGTCCCTTATCATCTAGTTTGAACAGTTCAGTTTAACAGATTGTGTACAGAGTGCAATCCAAACATGATTTTAGACCTTGTTTATATGGAAAAGTGGTTATTTCTGTAGTTTAATTGCTGCAAATTGCTGAAAATTGTCCATAGTGTCCCTTACCATCTAGTTTGAACAGTTCCGTTTAACAGATTGTATCCAGAGTGCAATCCAAACATGATTTTAGACCTTGTTTATATGGAAAAGTGGTTATTTCTGTAGTTTAATTGCTGCAAATTGCTGAAAATTGTCCATAGTGTCCCTATCTCATCTAGTTTGAACAGTTCCGTTTAACAGATTTTATCCAGAGTGCAATCCAAACATGATTTTAGACCTTGTTTATATGGAAAAGTGGTTATTTCTGTAGTTTAATTGCTGCAAATTGCTGAAAATTGTCCATAGTGTCCCTTATCATCTAGTTTGAACAGTTCCGTTTAACAGATTGTATCCAGAGTGCAATCCAAACATGATTTTAGACCTTGTTTATATGGAAAAGTGGTTATTTCTGTAGTTTGTTTGCTGCAAATTGCTGAAAATTGTCCATAGTGTCCCTTATCATCTAGTTTGAACAGTTCAGTTTAACAGATTGTGTACAGAGTGCAATCCAAACATGATTTTAGACCTTGTTTATATGGAAAAGTGGTTATTTCTGTAGTTTAATTGCTGCAAATTGCTGAAAATTGTCCATAGTGTCCCTTATCATCTAGTTTGAACAGTTCCGTTTAACAGATTGTATCCAGAGTGCAATCCAAACATGATTTTAGACCTTGTTTATATGGAAAAGTGGTTATTTCTGTAGTTTAATAGCTGAAAATTGTCCATAGTGTCCCTATCTCATCTAGTTTGAACAGTTACGTTTAACAGAGTGCAATCCAAACATGATTTTAGACCTTGTTTATATGGAAAAGTGGTTATTTCTGTAGTTTAATAGCTGAAAATTGTCCATAGTGTCCCTATCTCATCTAGTTTGAACAGTTACGTTTAACAGATTGTATCCAGAGTGCAATCCAAACATGATTTTAGACCTTGTTTATATGGAAAAGTGGTTATTTCTGTAGTTTAATTGCTGCAAATTGCTGAAAATTGTCCATAGTGTCCATATCATCTAGTTTGAACAGTTACGTTTAACAGAGTGCAATCCAAACATGATTTTAGACCTTGTTTATATGGAAAAGTGGTTATTTCTGTAGTTTGTTTGCTGCAAATTGCTGAAAATTGTCCATAGTGTCCCTTATCATCTAGTTTGAACAGTTCAGTTTAACAGATTGTGTACAGAGTGCAATCCAAACATGATTTTAGACCTTGTTTATATGGAAAAGTGGTTATTTCTGTAGTTTAATTGCTGCAAATTGCTGAAAATTGTCCATAGTGTCCCTATGTCATCTAGTTTGAACAGTTACGTTTAACAGATTGTATCCAGAGTGCAATCCAAACATGATTTTAGACCTTGTTTATATGGAAAAGTGGTTATTTCTGTAGTTTAATTGCTGCAAATTGCTGAAAATGGTCCATAGTGTCCCTATCTCATCTAGTTTGAACAGTTACATTTAACAGAGTGCAATCCAAACATGATTTTAGACCTTGTTTATATGGAAAAGTGGTTATTTCTGTAGTTTTTTTGCTGCAAATTGCTGAAAATTGTCCATAGTGTCCCTTATCATCTAGTTTGAACAGTTCAGTTTAACAGATTGTGTACAGAGTGCAATCCAAACATGATTTTAGACCTTGTTTATATGGAAAAGTGGTTATTTCTGTAGTTTAATTGCTGCAAATTGCTGAAAATTGTCCATAGTGTCCCTTACCATCTAGTTTGAACAGTTCCGTTTAACAGATTGTATCCAGAGTGCAATCCAAACATGATTTTAGACCTTGTTTATATGGAAAAGTGGTTATTTCTGTAGTTTAATTGCTGCAAATTGCTGAAAATTGTCCATAGTGTCCCTATCTCATCTAGTTTGAACAGTTCCGTTTAACAGATTTTATCCAGAGTGCAATCCAAACATGATTTTAGACCTTGTTTATATGGAAAAGTGGTTATTTCTGTAGTTTGTTTGCTGAAAATTGCTGAAAATTGTCCATAGTGTCCCTTATCATCTAGTTTGAACAGTTCCGTTTAACAGATTGTGTCCAGAGTGCAATCCAAACATGATTTTAGACCTTGTTTATATGGAAAAGTGGTTATTTCTGTAGTTTAATTGCTGCAAATTGCTGAAAATTGTCCATAGTGTCCCTATCTCATCTAGTTTGAACAGTTACGTTTAACAGATTGTATCCAGAGTGCAATCCAAACATGATTTTAGACCTTGTTTATATGGAAAAGTGGTTATTTCTGTAGTTTAATTGCTGAAAATTGTCCATAGTGTCCCTATCTCATCTAGTTTGAACAGTTACGTTTAACAGAGCGCAATCCAAACATGATTTTAGACCTTGTTTATATGGATAAGTGGTTATTTCTGTAGTTTAATTGCTGCAAATTGCTGAAAATTGTCCATAGTGTCCCTATCATCTAGTTTGAACAATCACGTTTAACAGAGTGCAATCCAAACATGATTTTAGACCTTGTTTATATGGATAAGTGGTTATTTCTGTAGTTTAATTGCTGCAAATTGCTGAAAATTGTCCATAGTGTCCCTATCTAGTTTGAACAGTTACGTTTAACAGATTGTATCCAGAGTGCAATCCAAACATGATTTTAGACCTTGTTTATATGGAAAAGTGGTTATTTCTGTAGTTTAATTGCTGAAAATTGTCCATAGTGTCCCTATCTCATCTAGTTTGAACAGTTTCGTTTACCAGAGTGCAATCCAAACATGATTTTAGACCTTGTTTATATGGAAAAGTGTTTATTTCTGTAGTTTAATTGCTGAAAATTGTCCATAGTGTCCCTATCTCATCTAGTTTGAACAGTTACGTTTAACAGAGTGCAATCCAAACATGATTTTAGACCTTGTTTATATGGATAAGTGGTTATTTCTGTAGTTTAATTGCTGCAAATTGCTGAAAATTGTCCATAGTGTCCCTATCATCTAGTTTGAACAATCACGTTTAACAGAGTGCAATCCAAACATGATTTTAGACCTTGTTTATATGGAAAAGTGGTTATTTCTGTAGTTTAATAGCTGAAAATTGTCCATAGTGTCCCTATCTCATCTAGTTTGAACAGTTACGTTTAACAGAGTGCAATCCAAACATGATTTTAGACCTTGTTTATATGGAAAAGTGGTTATTTCTGTAGTTTAATTGCTGCAAATTGCTGAAAATTGTCCATAGTGTCCCTATCTCATCTAGTTTGAACAGTTACGTTTAACAGATTGTATCCAGAGTGCAATCCAAACATGATTTTAGACCTTGTTTATATGGGAAAGTGGTTATTTCTGTAGTTTAATTGCTGCAAATTGCTGAAAATTGTCCATAGTGTCCCTATCATCTAGTTGAACAGTTACGTTTAACAGAGTGCAATCCAAACATGATTTTAGACCTTGTTTATATGGAAAAGTGGTTATTTCTGTAGTTTAATTGCTGCAAATTGCTGAAAATTGTCCATAGTGTCCCTATCTCATCTAGTTTGAACAGTTACGTTTAACAGATTGTATCCAGAGTGCAATCCAAACATGATTTTAGACCTTGTTTATATGGAAAAGTGATTATTTCTGTAGTTTAATTGCTGCAAATTGCTGAAAATTGTCCATAGTGTCCCTATCATCTAGTTTGAACAGTTACGTTTAACAGAGTGTGTCACGTAGAGTAGGCCAGAAGGCTAAACTGGATAACCTAACCTCTATCAAAATAAAAAGATGGCGGAGCCGCAAAAGTTCTTCTGTGCAAAGGTGTTTATTTACAAGTGATTCCGGAACAAAAAACAACAGTACTGCCATCAACGTCTACCTTATGGGACAGCTTAAAAACAATGCTGCCCCATCCACAGCTCAATCCAAAAAATGCCTCCTTAGAGACTGGAGAGAGGCTCCTTTTGTAGGGCTAGCCCCTCCCCTCAGAACAATTAACCCTAATTAATTAATCAATTAACAATACAAACCTACATTTTCCATGAACTAAACATACTAAAGGATATACATTGCAACACGGTTTTAAACAATATCACAACATAACATTTACAACATTACATCACTACTGACAATATCTTTCAATATGCCCATATGCATTAATGAGCCATTTGGGACAGGCACTATAAAGCCAACCCAATTCCCTTAGCTCGGGTCCTTTTCCAGCACACCCGGAAGCTACAGAGATGGAGAGAGAGGAACAGAACAAACAAACAATGCGCTCATCCACAACATTGATAAGTATAATAATTATTGTATCTCTCAAATATGAACATTGACAAGTGTGAAATGCCTGCACCAAGACAGAAGTTAATTTGTGTGTCGACCCACATTGTTAACTTATGGTATAATGGCGCAGGGAGGAGTGATGAATATGTGTGTGCGTTAAAGAACCAAATGCTGCCCGCGGCCAGTGACGGACTTCTACGTCAGAGTGCAATCCAAACATGATTTTAGACCTTTTTTATATGGAAAAGTGGTTATTTCTGTAGTTTAATTGCTGCAAATTGCTGAAAATTGTCCATAGTGTCCCTATGTCATCTAGTTTGAACAGTTACGTTTAACAGATTGTATCCAGAGTGCAATCCAAACATGATTTTAGACCTTGTTTATATGGAAAAGTGGTTATTTCTGTAGTTTAATTGCTGAAAATGGTCCATAGTGTCCCTATCTCATCTAGTTTGAACAGTTACGTTTGACAGATTGTATCCAGAGTGCAATCCAAACATGATTTTAAACCTTGTTTATATGGAAAAGTGGTTATTTCTGTAGTTTAATTGCTGAAAATTGTCCATAGTGTCCCTATCTCATCTAGTTTGAACAGTTACTTTTAACAGAGTGCAATCCAAACATGATTTTAGACCTTGTTTATATGGAAAAGTGGTTATTTCTGTAGTTTAATTGCTGCAAATTGCTGAAAATTGTCCATAGTGTCCCTTATCATCTAGTTTGAACAGTTCCGTTTAACAGATTGTATCCAGAGTGCAATCCAAACATGATTTTAGACCTTGTTTATATGGAAAAGTGGTTATTTCTGTAGTTTGTTTGCTGCAAATTGCTGAAAATTGTCCATAGTGTCCCTTATCATCTAGTTTGAACAGTTCAGTTTAACAGATTGTGTACAGAGTGCAATCCAAACATGATTTTAGACCTTGTTTATATGGAAAAGTGGTTATTTCTGTAGTTTAATTGCTGCAAATTGCTGAAAATTGTCCATAGTGTCCCTTATCATCTAGTTTGAACAGTTCCGTTTAACAGATTGTATCCAGAGTGCAATCCAAACATGATTTTAGACCTTGTTTATATGGAAAAGTGGTTATTTCTGTAGTTTAATAGCTGAAAATTGTCCATAGTGTCCCTATCTCATCTAGTTTGAACAGTTACGTTTAACAGAGTGCAATCCAAACATGATTTTAGACCTTGTTTATATGGAAAAGTGGTTATTTCTGTAGTTTAATAGCTGAAAATTGTCCATAGTGTCCCTATCTCATCTAGTTTGAACAGTTACGTTTAACAGATTGTATCCAGAGTGCAATCCAAACATGATTTTAGACCTTGTTTATATGGAAAAGTGGTTATTTCTGTAGTTTAATTGCTGCAAATTGCTGAAAATTGTCCATAGTGTCCATATCATCTAGTTTGAACAGTTACGTTTAACAGAGTGCAATCCAAACATGATTTTAGACCTTGTTTATATGGAAAAGTGGTTATTTCTGTAGTTTAATTGCTGAAAATTGTCCATAGTGTCCCTATCTCATCTAGTTTGAACAGTTACTTTTAACAGAGTGCAATCCAAACATGATTTTAGACCTTGTTTATATGGAAAAGTGGTTATTTCATTGCTGCAAATTGCTGAAAATTGTCCATAGTGTCCCTTATCATCTAGTTTGAACAGTTCCGTTTAACAGATTGTATCCAGAGTGCAATCCAAACATGATTTTAGACCTTGTTTATATGGAAAAGTGGTTATTTCTGTAGTTTGTTTGCTGCAAATTGCTGAAAATTGTCCATAGTGTCCCTTATCATCTAGTTTGAACAGTTCAGTTTAACAGATTGTGTACAGAGTGCAATCCAAACATGATTTTAGACCTTGTTTATATGGAAAAGTGGTTATTTCTGTAGTTTAATTGCTGCAAATTGTCCATAGTGTCCCTATCTCATCTAGTTTGAACAGTTACGTTTAACAGAGTGCAATCCAAACATGATTTTAGACCTTGTTTATATGGAAAAGTGGTTATTTCTGTAGTTTAATAGCTGAAAATTGTCCATAGTGTCCCTATCTCATCTAGTTTGAACAGTTACGTTTAACAGAGTGCAATCCAAACATGATTTTAGACCTTGTTTATATGGAAAAGTGGTTATTTCTGTAGTTTAATTGCTGCAAATTGCTGAAAATTGTCCATAGTGTCCCTATCTCATCTAGTTTGAACAGTTACGTTTAACAGATTGTATCCAGAGTGCAATCCAAACATGATTTTAGACCTTGTTTATATGGAAAAGTGGTTATTTCTGTAGTTTAATTGCTGCAAATTGCTGAAAATTGTCCATAGTGTCCATATCATCTAGTTTGAACAGTTACGTTTAACAGAGTGCAATCCAAACATGATTTTAGACCTTGTTTATATGGAAAAGTGGTTATTTCTGTAGTTTAATTGCTGAAAATTGTCCATAGTGTCCCTATCTCATCTAGTTTGAACAGTTACTTTTAACAGAGTGCAATCCAAACATGATTTTAGACCTTGTTTATATGGAAAAGTGGTTATTTCATTGCTGCAAATTGCTGAAAATTGTCCATAGTGTCCCTTATCATCTAGTTTGAACAGTTCCGTTTAACAGATTGTATCCAGAGTGCAATCCAAACATGATTTTAGACCTTGTTTATATGGAAAAGTGGTTATTTCTGTAGTTTGTTTGCTGCAAATTGCTGAAAATTGTCCATAGTGTCCCTTATCATCTAGTTTGAACAGTTCAGTTTAACAGATTGTGTACAGAGTGCAATCCAAACATGATTTTAGACCTTGTTTATATGGAAAAGTGGTTATTTCTGTAGTTTAATTGCTGCAAATTGCTGAAAATTGTCCATAGTGTCCCTTATCATCTAGTTTGAACAGTTCCGTTTAACAGATTGTATCCAGAGTGCAATCCAAACATGATTTTAGACCTTGTTTATATGGAAAAGTAGTTATTTCTGTAGTTTAATAGCTGAAAATTGTCCATAGTGTCCCTATCTCATCTAGTTTGAACAGTTACATTTAACAGAGTGCAATCCAAACATGATTTTAGACCTTGTTTATATGGAAAAGTGGTTATTTCTGTAGTTTAATTGCTGCAAATTGCTGAAAATTGTCCATAGTGTCCCTATCTCATCTAGTTTGAACAGTTCCGTTTAACAGATTGTATCCAGAGTGCAATCCAAACATGATTTTAGACCTTGTTTATATGGAAAAGTGGTTATTTCTGTAGTTTAATTGCTGAAAATTGTCCATAGTGTCCCTATCTCATCTAGTTTGAACAGTTACTTTTAACAGAGTGCAATCCAAACATGATTTTAGACCTTGTTTATATGGAAAAGTGGTTATTTCTGTAGTTTAATTGCTGCAAATTGCTGAAAATTGTCCATAGTGTCCCTTATCATCTAGTTTGAACAGTTCTGTTTAACAGATTGTATCCAGAGTGCAATCCAAACATGATTTTAGACCTTGTTTATATGGAAAAGTGGTTATTTCTGTAGTTTGTTTGCTGCAAATTGCTGAAAATTGTCCATAGTGTCCCTTATCATCTAGTTTGAACAGTTCAGTTTAACAGATTGTGTACAGAGTGCAATCCAAACATGATTTTAGACCTTGTTTATATGGAAAAGTGGTTATTTCTGTAGTTTAATTGCTGCAAATTGCTGAAAATTGTCCATAGTGTCCCTTATCATCTAGTTTGAACAGTTCCGTTTAACAGATTGTATCCAGAGTGCAATCCAAACATGATTTTAGACCTTGTTTATATGGAAAAGTGGTTATTTCTGTAGTTTAATAGCTGAAAATTGTCCATAGTGTCCCTATCTCATCTAGTTTGAACAGTTATGTTTAACAGAGTGCAATCCAAACATGATTTTAGACCTTGTTTATATGGAAAAGTGGTTATTTCTGTA
This sequence comes from Oncorhynchus mykiss, assembly GCF_057628025.1. Lineage (NCBI taxonomy): Eukaryota > Metazoa > Chordata > Actinopteri > Salmoniformes > Salmonidae > Oncorhynchus > Oncorhynchus mykiss. The sequence goes on from NC_143046.1 coordinate 44,916,184, forward strand.
GTTTAATTGCTGCAAATTGCTGAAAATTGTCCATAGTGTCCCTATCTCATCTAGTTTGAACAGTTACGTTTAACAGATTGTATCCAGAGTGCAATCCAAACATGATTTTAGACCTTGTTTATATGGAAAAGTGGTTATTTCTGTAGTTTAATTGCTGCAAATTGCTGAAAATTGTCCATAGTGTCCCTATGTCATCTAGATTGAACAGTTACGTTTAACAGATTGTATCCAGAGTGCAATCCAAACATGATTTTAGACCTTGTTTATATGGAAAAGTGGTTATTTCTGTAGTTTAATTGCTGAAAATGGTCCATAGTGTCCCTATCTCATCTAGTTTGAACAGTTACGTTTGACAGATTGTATCCAGAGTGCAATCCAAACATGATTTTAGACCTTGTTTATATGGAAAAGTGGTTATTTCTGTAGTTTAATTGCTGAAAATTGTCCATAGTGTCCTTATCTCATCTAGTTTGAACAGTTCCGTTTAACAGATTGTATCCAGAGTGCAATCCAAACATGATTTTAGACCTTGTTTATATGGAAAAGTGGTTATTTCTGTAGTTTGTTTGCTGCAAATTGCTGAAAATTGTCCATAGTGTCCCTTATCATCTAGTTTGAACAGTTCAGTTTAACAGATTGTGTACAGAGTGCAATCCAAACATGATTTTAGACCTTGTTTATATGGAAAAGTGGTTATTTCTGTAGTTTAATTGCTGAAAATTGTCCATAGTGTCCCTATCTCATCTAGTTTGAACAGTTACTTTTAACAGAGTGCAATCCAAACATGATTTTAGACCTTGTTTATATGGAAAAGTGGTTATTTCTGTAGTTTAATTGCTGCAAATTGCTGAAAATTGTCCATAGTGTCCCTTATCATCTAGTTTGAACAGTTCCGTTTAACAGATTGTATCCAGAGTGCAATCCAAACATGATTTTAGACCTTGTTTATATGGAAAAGTGGTTATTTCTGTAGTTTGTTTGCTGCAAATTGCTGAAAATTGTCCATAGTGTCCCTTATCATCTAGTTTGAACAGTTCAGTTTAACAGATTGTGTACAGAGTGCAATCCAAACATGATTTTAGACCTTGTTTATATGGAAAAGTGGTTATTTCTGTAGTTTAATTGCTGCAAATTGCTGAAAATTGTCCATAGTGTCCCTTATCATCTAGTTTGAACAGTTCCGTTTAACAGATTGTATCCAGAGTGCAATCCAAACATGATTTTAGACCTTGTTTATATGGAAAAGTGGTTATTTCTGTAGTTTAATAGCTGAAAATTGTCCATAGTGTCCCTATCTCATCTAGTTTGAACAGTTACGTTTAACAGAGTGCAATCCAAACATGATTTTAGACCTTGTTTATATGGAAAAGTGGTTATTTCTGTAGTTTAATTGCTGCAAATTGCTGAAAATTGTCCATAGTGTCCCTATCTCATCTAGTTTGAACAGTTACGTTTAACAGATTGTATCCAGAGTGCAATCCAAACATGATTTTAGACCTTGTTTATATGGAAAAGTGGTTATTTCTGTAGTTTAATTGCTGCAAATTGCTGAAAATTGTCCATAGTGTCCCTATCATCTAGTTTGAACAGTTATGTTTAACAGAGTGCAATCCAAACATGATTTTAGACCTTGTTTATATGGAAAAGTGGTTATTTCTGTAGTTTAATTGCTGCAAATTGCTGAAAATTGTCCATAGTGTCCCTTATCATCTAGTTTGAACAGTTCCGTTTAACAGATTGTATCCAGAGTGCAATCCAAACATGATTTTAGACCTTGTTTATATGGAAAAGTGGTTATTTCTGTAGTTTAATAGCTGAAAATTGTCCATAGTGTCCCTATCTCATCTAGTTTGAACAGTTACGTTTAACAGAGTGCAATCCAAACATGATTTTAGACCTTGTTTATATGGAAAAGTGGTTATTTCTGTAGTTTAATTGCTGCAAATTGCTGAAAATTGTCCATAGTGTCCCTATCTCATCTAGTTTGAACAGTTACGTTTAACAGATTGTATCCAGAGTGCAATCCAAACATGATTTTAGACCTTGTTTATATGGAAAAGTGGTTATTTCTGTAGTTTAATTGCTGCAAATTGCTGAAAATTGTCCATAGTGTCCCTATCATCTAGTTTGAACAGTTACGTTTAACAGAGTGCAATCCAAACATGATTTTAGACCTTGTTTATATGGAAAAGTGGTTATTTCTGTAGTTTAATTGCTGCAAATTGCTGAAAATTGTCCATAGTGTCCCTATCTAGTTTGAACAGTTACGTTTAACAGATTGTATCCAGAGTGCAATCCAAACATGATTTTAGACCTTGTTTATATGGAAAAGTGATTATTTCTGTAGTTTAATTGCTGCAAATTGCTGAAAATTGTCCATAGTGTCCCTATCATCTAGTTTGAACAGTTACGTTTAACAGAGTGTGTCACGTAGAGTAGGCCAGAAGGCTAAACTGGATAACCTAACCTCTATCAAAATAAAAAGATGGCGGAGCCGCAAAAGTTCTTCTGTGCAAAGGTGTTTATTTACAAGTGATTCCGGAACAAAAAACAACAGTACTGCCATCAACGTCTACCTTATGGGACAGCTTAAAAACAATGCTGCCCCATCCACAGCTCAATCCAAAAAATGCCTCCTTAGAGACTGGAGAGAGGCTCCTTTTGTAGGGCTAGCCCCTCCCCTCAGAACAATTAACCCTAATTAATTAATCAATTAACAATACAAACCTACATTTTCCATGAACTAAACATACTAAAGGATATACATTGCAACACGGTTTTAAACAATATCACAACATAACATTTACAACATTACATCACTACTGACAATATCTTTCAATATGCCCATATGCATTAATGAGCCATTTGGGACAGGCACTATAAAGCCAACCCAATTCCCTTAGCTCGGGTCCTTTTCCAGCACACCCGGAAGCTACAGAGATGGAGAGAGAGGAACAGAACAAACAAACAATGCTCTCATCCACAACATTGATAAGTATAATAATTATTGTATCTCTCAAATATGAACATTGACAAGTGTGAAATGCCTGCACCAAGACAGAAGTTAATTTGTGTGTCGACCCACATTGTTAACTTATGGTATAATGGCGCAGGGAGGAGTGATGAATATGTGTGTGCGTTAAAGAACCAAATGCTGCCCGCGGCCAGTGACGGACTTCTACGTCAGAGTGCAATCCAAACATGATTTTAGACCTTGTTTATATGGAAAAGTGGTTATTTCTGTAGTTTAATTGCTGCAAATTGCTGAAAATTGTCCATAGTGTCCCTATGTCATCTAGTTTGAACAGTTACGTTTAACAGATTGTATCCAGAGTGCAATCCAAACATGATTTTAGACCTTGTTTATATGGAAAAGTGGTTATTTCTGTAGTTTAATTGCTGAAAATGGTCCATAGTGTCCCTATCTCATCTAGTTTGAACAGTTACGTTTGACAGATTGTATCCAGAGTGCAATCCAAACATGATTTTAGACCTTGTTTATATGGAAAAGTGGTTATTTCTGTAGTTTAATTGCTGAAAATTGTCCATAGTGTCCCTATCTCATCTAGTTTGAACAGTTACTTTTAACAGAGTGCAATCCAAACATGATTTTAGACCTTGTTTATATGGAAAAGTGGTTATTTCTGTAGTTTAATTGCTGCAAATTGCTGAAAATTGTCCATAGTGTCCCTTATCATCTAGTTTGAACAGTTCCGTTTAACAGATTGTATCCAGAGTGCAATCCAAACATGATTTTAGACCTTGTTTATATGGAAAAGTGGTTATTTCTGTAGTTTAATAGCTGAAAATTGTCCATAGTGTCCCTATCTCATCTAGTTTGAACAGTTACGTTTAACAGAGTGCAATCCAAACATGATTTTAGACCTTGTTTATATGGAAAAGTGGTTATTTCTGTAGTTTAATAGCTGAAAATTGTCCATAGTGTCCCTATCTCATCTAGTTTGAACAGTTACGTTTAACAGAGTGCAATCCAAACATGATTTTAGACCTTGTTTATATGGAAAAGTGGTTATTTCTGTAGTTTAATTGCTGCAAATTGCTGAAAATTGTCCATAGTGTCCCTATCTCATCTAGTTTGAACAGTTACGTTTAACAGATTGTATCCAGAGTGCAATCCAAACATGATTTTAGACCTTGTTTATATGGAAAAGTGGTTATTTCTGTAGTTTAATTGCTGCAAATTGCTGAAAATTGTCCATAGTGTCCATATCATCTAGTTTGAACAGTTACGTTTAACAGATTGTATCCAGAGTGCAATCCAAACATGATTTTAGACCTTGTTTATATGGAAAAGTGGTTATTTCTGTAGTTTAATTGCTGAATATTGTCCATAGTGTCCCTATCTCATCTAGTTTGAACAGTTACTTTTAACAGAGTGCAATCCAAACATGATTTTAGACCTTGTTTATATGGAAAAGTGGTTATTTCATTGCTGCAAATTGCTGAAAATTGTCCATAGTGTCCCTTATCATCTAGTTTGAACAGTTCCGTTTAACAGATTGTATCCAGAGTGCAATCCAAACATGATTTTAGACCTTGTTTATATGGAAAAGTGGTTATTTCTGTAGTTTGTTTGCTGCAAATTGCTGAAAATTGTCCATAGTGTCCCTATCATCTAGTTTGAACTGTTCCGTTTAACAGATTGTATCCAGAGTGCAATCCAAACATGATTTTAGACCTTGTTTATATGGAAAAGTGGTTATTTCTGTAGTTTAATAGCTGAAAATTGTCCATAGTGTCCCTATCTCATCTAGTTTGAACAGTTACGTTTAACAGAGTGCAATCCAAACATGATTTTAGACCTTGTTTATATGGAAAAGTGGTTATTTCTGTAGTTTAATTGCTGCAAATTGCTGAAAATTGTCCATAGTGTCCCTATCTCATCTAGTTTGAACAGTTACGTTTAACAGATTGTATCCAGAGTGCAATCCAAACATGATTTTAGACCTTGTTTATACGGAAAAGTGGTTATTTCTGTAGTTTAATTGCTGCAAATTGCTGAAAATTGTCCATAGTGTCCCTATCATCTAGTTTGAACAGTTACGTTTAACAGAGTGCAATCCAAACATGATTTTAGACCTTGTTTATATGGAAAAGTGGTTATTTCTGTAGTTTAATTGCTGCAAATTGCTGAAAATTGTCCATAGTGTCCCTATCTAGTTTGAACAGTTACGTTTAACAGATTGTATCCAGAGTGCAATCCAAACATGATTTTAGACCTTGTTTATATGGAAAAGTGGTTATTTCTGTAGTTTAATTGCTGAAAATGGTCCATAGTGTCCCTATCTCATCTAGTTTGAACAGTTACGTTTGACAGATTGTATCCAGAGTGCAATCCAAACATGATTTTAGACCTTGTTTATATGGAAAAGTGGTTATTTCTGTAGTTTAATTGCTGAAAATTGTCCATAGTGTCCCTATCTCATCTAGTTTGAACAGTTACTTTTAACAGAGTGCAATCCAAACATGATTTTAGACCTTGTTTATATGGAAAAGTGGTTATTTCTGTAGTTTAATTGCTGCAAATTGCTGAAAATTGTCCATAGTGTCCCTTATCATCTAGTTTGAACAGTTCCGTTTAACAGATTGTATCCAGAGTGCAATCCAAACATGATTTTAGACCTTGTTTATATGGAAAAGTGGTTATTTCTGTAGTTTGTTTGCTGCAAATTGCTGAAAATTGTCCATAGTGTCCCTTATCATCTAGTTTGAACAGTTCAGTTTAACAGATTGTGTACAGAGTGCAATCCAAACATGATTTTAGACCTTGTTTATATGGAAAAGTGGTTATTTCTGTAGTTTAATTGCTGAAAATTGTCCATAGTGTCCCTATCTCATCTAGTTTGAACAGTTACTTTTAACAGAGTGCAATCCAAACATGATTTTAGACCTTGTTTATATGGAAAAGTGGTTATTTCTGTAGTTTAATTGCTGCAAATTGCTGAAAATTGTCCATAGTGTCCCTTATCATCTAGTTTGAACAGTTCCGTTTAACAGATTGTATCCAGAGTGCAATCCAAACATGATTTTAGACCTTGTTTATATGGAAAAGTGGTTATTTCTGTAGTTTAATTGCTGCAAATTGCTGAAAATTGTCCATAGTGTCCCTATCATCTAGTTTGAACAGTTACGTTTAACAGAGTGCAATCCAAACATGATTTTAGACCTTGTTTATATGGAAAAGTGGTTATTTCTGTAGTTTAATTGCTGCAAATTGCTGAAAATTGTCCATAGTGTCCCTATCTAGTTTGAACAGTTACGTTTAACAGATTGTATCCAGAGTGCAATCCAAACATGATTTTAGACCTTGTTTATATGGAAAAGTGATTATTTCTGTAGTTTAATTGCTGCAAATTGTCCATAGTGTCCCTATCATCTAGTTTGAACAGTTACGTTTAACAGAGTGTGTCACGTAGAGTAGGCCAGAAGGCTAAACTGGATAACCTAACCTCTATCAAAATAAAAAGATGGCGGAGCCGCAAAAGTTCTTCTGTGCAAAGGTGTTTATTTACAAGTGATTCCGGAACAAAAAACAACAGTACTGCCATCAACGTCTACCTTATGGGACAGCTTAAAAACAATGCTGCCCCATCCACAGCTCAATCCAAAAAATGCCTCCTTAGAGACTGGAGAGAGGCTCCTTTTGTAGGGCTAGCCCCTCCCCTCAGAACAATTAACCCTAATTAATTAATCAATTAACAATACAAACCTACATTTTCCATGAACTAAACATACTAAAGGATATACATTGCAACACGGTTTTAAACAATATCACAACATAACATTTACAACATTACATCACTACTGACAATATCTTTCAATATGCCCATATGCATTAATGAGCCATTTGGGACAGGCACTATAAAGCCAACCCAATTCCCTTAGCTCGGGTCCTTTTCCAGCACACCCGGAAGCTACAGAGATGGAGAGAGAGGAACAGAACAAACAAACAATGCGCTCATCCACAACATTGATAAGTATAATAATTATTGTATCTCTCAAATATGAACATTGACAAGTGTGAAATGCCTGCACCAAGACAGAAGTTAATTTGTGTGTCGACCCACATTGTTAACTTATGGTATAATGGCGCAGGGAGGAGTGATGAATATGTGTGTGCGTTAAAGAACCAAATGCTGCCCGCGGCCAGTGACGGACTTCTACGTCAGAGTGCAATCCAAACATGATTTTAGACCTTGTTTATATGGAAAAGTGGTTATTTCTGTAGTTTAATTGCTGCAAATTGCTGAAAATTGTCCATAGTGTCCCTATGTCATCTAGTTTGAACAGTTACGTTTAACAGATTGTATCCAGAGTGCAATCCAAACATGATTTTAGACCTTGTTTATATGGAAAAGTGGTTATTTCTGTAGTTTAATTGCTGAAAATGGTCCATAGTGTCCCTATCTCATCTAGTTTGAACAGTTACGTTTGACAGATTGTATCCAGAGTGCAATCCAAACATGATTTTAGACCTTGTTTATATGGAAAAGTGGTTATTTCTGTAGTTTAATTGCTGAAAATTGTCCATAGTGTCCCTATCTCATCTAGTTTGAACAGTTACTTTTAACAGAGTGCAATCCAAACATGATTTTAGACCTTGTTTATATGGAAAAGTGGTTATTTCTGTAGTTTAATTGCTGCAAATTGCTGAAAATTGTCCATAGTGTCCCTTATCATCTAGTTTGAACAGTTCTGTTTAAAAGATTGTATCCAGAGTGCAATCCAAACATGATTTTAGACCTTGTTTATATGGAAAAGTGGTTATTTCTGTAGTTTGTTTGCTGCAAATTGCTGAAAATTGTCCATAGTGTCCCTTATCATCTAGTTTGAACAGTTCAGTTTAACAGATTGTGTACAGAGTGCAATCCAAACATGATTTTAGACCTTGTTTATATGGAAAAGTGGTTATTTCTGTAGTTTAATTGCTGCAAATTGCTGAAAATTGTCCATAGTGTCCCTTATCATCTAGTTTGAACAGTTCCGTTTAACAGATTGTATCCAGAGTGCAATCCAAACATGATTTTAGACCTTGTTTATATAGAAAAGTGGTTATTTCTGTAGTTTAATAGCTGAAAATTGTCCATAGTGTCCCTATCTCATCTAGTTTGAACAGTTACGTTTAACAGAGTGCAATCCAAACATGATTTTAGACCTTGTTTATATGGAAAAGTGGTTATTTCTGTAGTTTAATTGCTGCAAATTGCTGAAAATTGTCCATAGTGTCCCTATCTCATCTAGTTTGAACAGTTACGTTTAACAGATTGTATCCAGAGTGCAATCCAAACATGATTTTAGACCTTGTTTATATGGAAAAGTGGTTATTTCTGTAGTTTAATTGCTGCAAATTGCTGAAAATTGTCCATAGTGTCCATATCATCTAGTTTGAACAGTTACGTTTAACAGAGTGCAATCCAAACATGATTTTAGACCTTGTTTATATGGAAAAGTGGTTATTTCTGTAGTTTAATTGCTGCAAATTGCTGAAAACTGTCCATAGTGTCCCTATCTCATCTAGTTTGAACAGTTCCGTTTAACAGATTGTATCCAGAGTGCAATCCAAACATGATTTTAGACCTTGTTTATATGGAAAAGTGGTTATTTCTGTAGTTTAATTGCTGCAAATTGCTGAAAATTGTCCATAGTGTCCCTTATCATCTAGTTTGAACAGTTCCGTTTAACAGATTGTATCCAGAGTGCAATCCAAACATGATTTTAGACCTTGTTTATATGGAAAAGTGGTTATTTCTGTAGTTTAATTGCTGCAAATTGCTGAAAATTGTCCATAGTGTCCCTATCTCATCTAGTTTGAACAGTTCCGTTTAACAGATTGTATCCAGAGTGCAATCCAAACATGATTTTAGACCTTGTTTATATGGAAAAGTGGTTATTTCTGTAGTTTAATTGCTGCAAATTGCTGAAAATTGTCCATAGTGTCCCTATCATCTAGTTTGAACAGTTACGTTTAACAGAGTGCAATCCAAACATGATTTTAGACCTTGTTTATATGGAAAAGTGGTTATTTCTGTAGTTTAATTGCTGCAAATTGCTGAAAATTGTCCATAGTGTCCCTATCTAGTTTGAACAGTTACGTTTAACAGATTGTATCCAGAGTGCAATCCAAACATGATTTTAGACCTTGTTTATATGGAAAAGTGATTATTTCTGTAGTTTAATTGCTGCAAATTGTCCATAGTGTCCCTATCATCTAGTTTGAACAGTTACGTTTAACAGAGTGTGTCACGTAGAGTAGGCCAGAAGGCTAAACTGGATAACCTAACCTCTATCAAAATAAAAAGATGGCGGAGCCGCAAAAGTTCTTCTGTGCAAAGGTGTTTATTTACAAGTGATTCCGGAACAAAAAACAACAGTACTGCCATCAACGTCTACCTTATGGGACAGCTTAAAAACAATGCTGCCCCATCCACAGCTCAATCCAAAAAATGCCTCCTTAGAGACTGGAGAGAGGCTCCTTTTGTAGGGCTAGCCCCTCCCCTCAGAACAATTAACCCTAATTAATTAATCAATTAACAATACAAACCTACATTTTCCATGAACTAAACATACTAAAGGATATACATTGCAACACGGTTTTAAACAATATCACAACATAACATTTACAACATTACATCACTACTGACAATATCTTTCAATATGCCCATATGCATTAATGAGCCATTTGGGACAGGCACTATAAAGCCAACCCAATTCCCTTAGCTCGGGTCCTTTTCCAGCACACCCGGAAGCTACAGAGATGGAGAGAGAGGAACAGAACAAACAAACAATGCGCTCATCCACAACATTGATAAGTATAATAATTATTGTATCTCTCAAATATGAACATTGACAAGTGTGAAATGCCTGCACCAAGACAGAAGTTAATTTGTGTGTCGACCCACATTGTTAACTTATGGTATAATGGCGCAGGGAGGAGTGATGAATATGTGTGTGCGTTAAAGAACCAAATGCTGCCCGCGGCCAGTGACGGACTTCTACGTCAGAGTGCAATCCAAACATGATTTTAGACCTTGTTTATATGGAAAAGTGGTTATTTCTGTAGTTTAATTGCTGCAAATTGCTGAAAATTGTCCATAGTGTCCCTATGTCATTTAGTTTGAACAGTTACGTTTAACAGATTGTATCCAGAGTGCAATCCAAACATGATTTTAGACCTTGTTTATATGGAAAAGTGGTTATTTCTGTAGTTTAATTGCTGAAAATGGTCCATAGTGTCCCTATCTCATCTAGTTTGAACAGTTACGTTTGACAGATTGTATCCAGAGTGCAATCCAAACATGATTTTAGACCTTGTTTATATGGAAAAGTGGTTATTTCTGTAGTTTAATTGCTGAAAATTGTCCATAGTGTCCCTATCTCATCTAGTTTGAACAGTTACTTTTAACAGAGTGCAATCCAAACATGATTTTAGACCTTGTTTATATGGAAAAGTGGTTATTTCTGTAGTTTAATTGCTGCAAATTGCTGAAAATTGTCCATAGTGTCCCTTATCATCTAGTTTGAACAGTTCCGTTTAACAGATTGTATCCAGAGTGCAATCCAAACATGATTTTAGACCTTGTTTATATGGAAAAGTGGTTATTTCTGTAGTTTAATTGCTGCAAATTGCTGAAAATTGTCCATAGTGTCCCTATCTCATCTAGTTTGAACAGTTCCGTTTAACAGATTGTATCCAGAGTGCAATCCAAACATGATTTTAGACCTTGTTTATATGGAAAAGTGGTTATTTCTGTAGTTTAATTGCTGCAAATTGCTGAAAATTGTCCATAGTGTCCCTATCATCTAGTTTGAACAGTTACGTTTAACAGAGTGCAATCCAAACATGATTTTAGACCTTGTTTATATGGAAAAGTGGTTATTTCTGTAGTTTAATTGCTGCAAATTGCTGAAAATTGTCCATAGTGTCCCTATCTAGTTTGAACAGTTACGTTTAACAGATTGTATCCAGAGTGCAATCCAAACATGATTTTAGACCTTGTTTATATGGAAAAGTGATTATTTCTGTAGTTTAATTGCTGCAAATTGTCCATAGTGTCCCTATCATCTAGTTTGAACAGTTACGTTTAACAGAGTGTGTCACGTAGAGTAGGCCAGAAGGCTAAACTGGATAACCTAACCTCTATCAAAATAAAAAGATGGCGGAGCCGCAAAAGTTCTTCTGTGCAAAGGTGTTTATTTACAAGTGATTCCGGAACAAAAAACAACAGTACTGCCATCAACGTCTACCTTATGGGACAGCTTAAAAACAATGCTGCCCCATCCACAGCTCAATCCAAAAAATGCCTCCTTAGAGACTGGAGAGAGGCTCCTTTTGTAGGGCTAGCCCCTCCCCTCAGAACAATTAACCCTAATTAATTAATCAATTAACAATACAAACCTACATTTTCCATGAACTAAACATACTAAAGGATATACATTGCAACACGGTTTTAAACAATATCACAACATAACATTTACAACATTACATCACTACTGACAATATCTTTCAATATGCCCATATGCATTAATGAGCCATTTGGGACAGGCACTATAAAGCCAACCCAATTCCCTTAGCTCGGGTCCTTTTCCAGCACACCCGGAAGCTACAGAGATGGAGAGAGAGGAACAGAACAAACAAACAATGCGCTCATCCACAACATTGATAAGTATAATAATTATTGTATCTCTCAAATATGAACATTGACAAGTGTGAAATGCCTGCACCAAGACAGAAGTTAATTTGTGTGTCGACCCACATTGTTAACTTATGGTATAATGGCGCAGGGAGGAGTGATGAATATGTGTGTGCGTTAAAGAACCAAATGCTGCCCGCGGCCAGTGACGGACTTCTACGTCAGAGTGCAATCCAAACATGATTTTAGACCTTGTTTATATGGAAAAGTGGTTATTTCTGTAGTTTAATTGCTGCAAATTGCTGAAAATTGTCCATAGTGTCCCTATGTCATTTAGTTTGAACAGTTACGTTTAACAGATTGTATCCAGAGTGCAATCCAAACATGATTTTAGACCTTGTTTATATGGAAAAGTGGTTATTTCTGTAGTTTAATTGCTGAAAATGGTCCATAGTGTCCCTATCTCATCTAGTTTGAACAGTTACGTTTGACAGATTGTATCCAGAGTGCAATCCAAACATGATTTTAGACCTTGTTTATATGGAAAAGTGGTTATTTCTGTAGTTTAATTGCTGAAAATTGTCCATAGTGTCCCTATCTCATCTAGTTTGAACAGTTACTTTTAACAGAGTGCAATCCAAACATGATTTTAGACCTTGTTTATATGGAAAAGTGGTTATTTCTGTAGTTTAATTGCTGCAAATTGCTGAAAATTGTCCATAGTGTCCCTTATCATCTAGTTTGAACAGTTCCGTTTAACAGATTGTATCCAGAGTGCAATCCAAACATGATTTTAGACCTTGTTTATATGGAAAAGTGGTTATTTCTGTAGTTTGTTTGCTGCAAATTGCTGAAAATTGTCCATAGTGTCCCTTATCATCTAGTTTGAACAGTTCAGTTTAACAGATTGTGTACAGAGTGCAATCCAAACATGATTTTAGACCTTGTTTATATGGAAAAGTGGTTATTTCTGTAGTTTAATTGCTGAAAATTGTCCATAGTGTCCCTATCTCATCTAGTTTGAACAGTTACGTTTAACAGAGTGCAATCCAAACATGATTTTAGACCTTGTTTATATGGAAAAGTGGTTATTTCTGTAGTTTAATTGCTGCAAATTGCTGAAAATTGTCCATAGTGTCCCTATCTCATCTAGTTTGAACAGTTACGTTTAACAGATTGTATCCAGAGTGCAATCCAAACATGATTTTAGACCTTGTTTATATGGAAAAGTGGTTATTTCTGTAGTTTAATTGCTGCAAATTGCTGAAAATTGTCCATAGTGTCCATATCATCTAGTTTGAACAGTTACGTTTAACAGAGTGCAATCCAAACATGATTTTAGACCTTGTTTATATGGAAAAGTGGTTATTTCTGTAGTTTAATTGCTGCAAATTGCTGAAAACTGTCCATAGTGTCCCTATCTCATCTAGTTTGAACAGTTCCGTTTAACAGATTGTATCCAGAGTGCAATCCAAACATGATTTTAGACCTTGTTTATATGGAAAAGTGGTTATTTCTGTAGTTTAATTGCTGCAAATTGCTGAAAATTGTCCATAGTGTCCCTTATCATCTAGTTTGAACAGTTCCGTTTAACAGATTGTATCCAGAGTGCAATCCAAACATGATTTTAGACCTTGTTTATATGGAAAAGTGGTTATTTCTGTAGTTTAATTGCTGCAAATTGCTGAAAATTGTCCATAGTGTCCCTATCTCATCTAGTTTGAACAGTTCCGTTTAACAGATTGTATCCAGAGTGCAATCCAAACATGATTTTAGACCTTGTTTATATGGAAAAGTGGTTATTTCTGTAGTTTAATTGCTGAAAATGGTCCATAGTGTCCCTATCTCATCTAGTTTGAACAGTTACGTTTGACAGATTGTATCCAGAGTGCAATCCAAACAAGATTTTAGACCTTGTTTATATGGAAAAGTGGTTATTTCTGTAGTTTAATTGCTGAAAATTGTCCATAGTGTCCCTATCTCATCTAGTTTGAACAGTTACATTTAACAGAGTGCAATCCAAACATGATTTTAGACCTTGTTTATATGGAAAAGTGGTTATTTCTGTAGTTCAATTGCTGCAAATTGCTGAAAATTGTCCATAGTGTCCCTATCTCATCTAGTTTGAACAGTTCCGTTTAACAGATTGTATCCAGAGTGCAATCCAAACATGATTTTAGACCTTGTTTATATGGAAAAGTGGTTATTTCTGTAGTTTGTTTGCTGCAAATTGCTGAAAATTGTCCATAGTGTCCCTTATCATCTAGTTTGAACAGTTCAGTTTAACAGATTGTGTACAGAGTGCAATCCAAACATGATTTTAGACCTTGTTTATATGGAAAAGTGGTTATTTCTGTAGTTTAATTGCTGAAAATTGTCCATAGTGTCCCTATCTCATCTAGTTTGAACAGTTACTTTTAACAGAGTGCAATCCAAACATGATTTTAGACCTTGTTTATATGGAAAAGTGGTTATTTCTGTAGTTTAATTGCTGCAAATTGCTGAAAATTGTCCATAGTGTCCCTTATCATCTAGTTTGAACAGTTCCGTTTAACAGATTGTATCCAGAGTGCAATCCAAACATGATTTTAGACCTTGTTTATATGGAAAAGTGGTTATTTCTGTAGTTTGTTTGCTGCAAATTGCTGAAAATTGTCCATAGTGTCCCTTATCATCTAGTTTGAACAGTTCAGTTTAACAGATTGTGTACAGAGTGCAATCCAAACATGATTTTAGACCTTGTTTATATGGAAAAGTGGTTATTTCTGTAGTTTAATTGCTGCAAATTGCTGAAAATTGTCCATAGTGTCCCTTATCATCTAGTTTGAACAGTTCCGTTTAACAGATTGTATCCAGAGTGCAATCCAAACATGATTTTAGACCTTGTTTATATGGAAAAGTGGTTATTTCTGTAGTTTAATTGCTGCAAATTGCTGAAAATTGTCCATAGTGTCCCTATCATCTAGTTTGAACAGTTACGTTTAACAGAGTGCAATCCAAACATGATTTTAGACCTTGTTTATATGGAAAAGTGGTTATTTCTGTAGTTTAATTGCTGCAAATTGCTGAAAATTGTCCATAGTGTCCCTATCTAGTTTGAACAGTTACGTTTAACAGATTGTATCCAGAGTGCAATCCAAACATGATTTTAGACCTTGTTTATATGGAAAAGTGATTATTTCTGTAGTTTAATTGCTGCAAATTGCTGAAAATTGTCCATAGTGTCCCTATCATCTAGTTTGAACAGTTACGTTTAACAGAGTGTGTCACGTAGAGTAGGCCAGAAGGCTAAACTGGATAACCTAACCTCTATCAAAATAAAAAGATGGCGGAGCCGCAAAAGTTCTTCTGTGCAAAGGTGTTTATTTACAAGTGATTCCGGAACAAAAAACAACAGTACTGCCATCAACGTCTACCTTATGGGACAGCTTAAAAACAATGCTGCCCCATCCACAGCTCAATCCAAAAAATGCCTCCTTAGAGACTGGAGAGAGGCTCCTTTTGTAGGGCTAGCCCCTCCCCTCAGAACAATTAACCCTAATTAATTAATCAATTAACAATACAAACCTACATTTTCCATGAACTAAACATACTAAAGGATATACATTGCAACACGGTTTTAAACAATATCACAACATAACATTTACAACATTACATCACTACTGACAATATCTTTCAATATGCCCATATGCATTAATGAGCCATTTGGGACAGGCACTATAAAGCCAACCCAATTCCCTTAGCTCGGGTCCTTTTCCAGCACACCCGGAAGCTACAGAGATGGAGAGAGAGGAACAGAACAAACAAACAATGCGCTCATCCACAACATTGATAAGTATAATAATTATTGTATCTCTCAAATATGAACATTGACAAGTGTGAAATGCCTGCACCAAGACAGAAGTTAATTTGTGTGTCGACCCACATTGTTAACTTATGGTATAATGGCGCAGGGAGGAGTGATGAATATGTGTGTGCGTTAAAGAACCAAATGCTGCCCGCGGCCAGTGACGGACTTCTACGTCAGAGTGCAATCCAAACATGATTTTAGACCTTGTTTATATGGAAAAGTGGTTATTTCTGTAGTTTAATTGCTGCAAATTGCTGAAAATTGTCCATAGTGTCCCTTATCATCTAGTTTGAACAGTTCCGTTTAACAGATTGTATCCAGAGTGCAATCCAAACATGATTTTAGACCTTGTTTATATGGAAAAGTGGTTATTTCTGTAGTTTAATTGCTGCAAATTGCTGAAAATTGTCCATAGTGTCCCTTATCATCTAGTTTGAACAGTTCCGTTTAACAGATTGTATCCAGAGTGCAATCCAAACATGATTTTAGACCTTGTTTATATGGAAAAGTGGTTATTTCTGTAGTTTAATAGCTGAAAATTGTCCATAGTGTCCCTATCTCATCTAGTTTGAACAGTTACGTTTAACAGAGTGCAATCCAAACATGATTTTAGACCTTGTTTTTATGGAAAAGTGGTTATTTCTGTAGTTTAATTGCTGCAAATTGCTGAAAATTGTCCATAGTGTCCCTATGTCATCTAGTTTGAACAGTTACGTTTAACAGATTGTATCCAGAGTGCAATCCAAACATGATTTTAGACCTTGTTTATATGGAAAAGTGGTTATTTCTGTAGTTTAATTGCTGAAAATTGTCCATAGTGTCCCTATCTCATCTAGTTTGAACAGTTACTTTTAACAGAGTGCAATCCAAACATGATTTTAGACCTTGTTTATATGGAAAAGTGGTTATTTCTGTAGTTTAATTGCTGCAAATTGCTGAAAATTGTCCATAGTGTCCCTTATCATCTAGTTTGAACAGTTCCGTTTAACAGATTGTATCCAGAGTGCAATCCAAACATGATTTTAGACCTTGTTTATATGGAAAAGTGGTTATTTCTGTAGTTTGTTTGCTGCAAATTGCTGAAAATTGTCCATAGTGTCCCTTATCATCTAGTTTGAACAGTTCAGTTTAACAGATTGTGTACAGAGTGCAATCCAAACATGATTTTAGACCTTGTTTATATGGAAAAGTGGTTATTTCTGTAGTTTAATTGCTGCAAATTGCTGAAAATTGTCCATAGTGTCCCTTATCATCTAGTTTGAACAGTTCCGTTTAACAGATTGTATCCAGAGTGCAATCCAAACATGATTTTAGACCTTGTTTATATGGAAAAGTGGTTATTTCTGTAGTTTAATAGCTGAAAATTGTCCATAGTGTCCCTATCTCATCTAGTTTGAACAGTTACGTTTAACAGAGTGCAATCCAAACATGATTTTAGACCTTGTTTATATGGAAAAGTGGTTATTTCTGTAGTTTAATTGCTGCAAATTGCTGAAAATTGTCCATAGTGTCCCTATCTCATCTAGTTTGAACAGTTACGTTTAACAGATTGTATCCAGAGTGCAATCCAAACATGATTTTAGACCTTGTTTATATGGAAAAGTGGTTATTTCTGTAGTTTAATTGCTGCAAATTGCTGAAAATTGTCCATAGTGTCCATATCATCTAGTTTGAACAGTTACGTTTAACAGAGTGCAATCCAAACATGATTTTAGACCTTGTTTATATGGAAAAGTGGTTATTTCTGTAGTTTAATTGCTGCAAATTGCTGAAAACTGTCCATAGTGTCCCTATCTCATCTAGTTTGAACAGTTCCGTTTAACAGATTGTATCCAGAGTGCAATCCAAACATGATTTTAGACCTTGTTTATATGGAAAAGTGGTTATTTCTGTAGTTTAATTGCTGCAAATTGCTGAAAATTGTCCATAGTGTCCCTTATCATCTAGTTTGAACAGTTACGTTTAACAGATTGTATCCAGAGTGCAATCCAAACATGATTTTAGACCTTGTTTATATGGAAAAGTGGTTATTTCTGTAGTTTAATTGCTGCAAATTGCTGAAAATTGTCCATAGTGTCCCTATCTCATCTAGTTTGAACAGTTCCGTTTAACAGATTGTATCCAGAGTGCAATCCAAACATGATTTTAGACCTTGTTTATATGGAAAAGTGGTTATTTCTGTAGTTTAATTGCTGCAAATTGCTGAAAATTGTCCATAGTGTCCCTATCATCTAGTTTGAACAGTTACGTTTAACAGATTGTATCCAGAGTGCAATCCAAACATGATTTTAGACCTTGTTTATATGGAAAAGTGGTTATTTCTGTAGTTTAATTGCTGAAAATGGTCCATAGTGTCCCTATCTCATCTAGTTTGAACAGTTACGTTTGACAGATTGTATCCAGAGTGCAATCCAAACAAGATTTTAGACCTTGTTTATATGGAAAAGTGGTTATTTCTGTAGTTTAATTGCTGAAAATTGTCCATAGTGTCCCTATCTCATCTAGTTTGAACAGTTACATTTAACAGAGTGCAATCCAAACATGATTTTAGACCTTGTTTATATGGAAAAGTGGTTATTTCTGTAGTTCAATTGCTGCAAATTGCTGAAAATTGTCCATGGTGTCCCTATCTCATCTAGTTTGAACAGTTCCGTTTAACAGATTGTATCCAGAGTGCAATCCAAACATGATTTTAGACCTTGTTTATATGGAAAAGTGGTTATTTCTGTAGTTTGTTTGCTGCAAATTGCTGAAAATTGTCCATAGTGTCCCTTATCATCTAGTTTGAACAGTTCAGTTTAACAGATTGTGTACAGAGTGCAATCCAAACATGATTTTAGACCTTGTTTATATGGAAAAGTGGTTATTTCTGTAGTTTAATTGCTGAAAATTGTCCATAGTGTCCCTATCTCATCTAGTTTGAACAGTTACTTTTAACAGAGTGCAATCCAAACATGATTTTAGACCTTGTTTATATGGAAAAGTGGTTATTTCTGTAGTTTAATTGCTGCAAATTGCTGAAAATTGTCCATAGTGTCCCTTATCATCTAGTTTGAACAGTTCCGTTTAACAGATTGTATCCAGAGTGCAATCCAAACATGATTTTAGACCTTGTTTATATGGAAAAGTGGTTATTTCTGTAGTTTGTTTGCTGCAAATTGCTGAAAATTGTCCATAGTGTCCCTTATCATCTAGTTTGAACAGTTCAGTTTAACAGATTGTGTACAGAGTGCAATCCAAACATGATTTTAGACCTTGTTTATATGGAAAAGTGGTTATTTCTGTAGTTTAATTGCTGCAAATTGCTGAAAATTGTCCATAGTGTCCCTTATCATCTAGTTTGAACAGTTCCGTTTAACAGATTGTATCCAGAGTGCAATCCAAACATGATTTTAGACCTTGTTTATATGGAAAAGTGGTTATTTCTGTAGTTTAATTGCTGCAAATTGCTGAAAATTGTCCATAGTGTCCCAATCATCTAGTTTGAACAGTTACGTTTAACAGAGTGCAATCCAAACATGATTTTAGACCTTGTTTATATGGAAAAGTGGTTATTTCTGTAGTTTAATTGCTGCAAATTGCTGAAAATTGTCCATAGTGTCCCTATCTAGTTTGAACAGTTACGTTTAACAGATTGTATCCAGAGTGCAATCCAAACATGATTTTAGACCTTGTTTATATGGAAAAGTGATTATTTCTGTAGTTTAATTGCTGCAAATTGCTGAAAATTGTCCATAGTGTCCCTATCATCTAGTTTGAACAGTTACGTTTAACAGAGTGTGTCACGTAGAGTAGGCCAGAAGGCTAAACTGGATAACCTAACCTCTATCAAAATAAAAAGATGGCGGAGCCGCAAAAGTTCTTCTGTGCAAAGGTGTTTATTTACAAGTGATTCCGGAACAAAAAACAACAGTACTGCCATCAACGTCTACCTTATGGGACAGCTTAAAAACAATGCTGCCCCATCCACAGCTCAATCCAAAAAATGCCTCCTTAGAGACTGGAGAGAGGCTCCTTTTGTAGGGCTAGCCCCTCCCCTCAGAACAATTAACCCTAATTAATTAATCAATTAACAATACAAACCTACATTTTCCATGAACTAAACATACTAAAGGATATACATTGCAACACGGTTTTAAACAATATCACAACATAACATTTACAACATTACATCACTACTGACAATATCTTTCAATATGCCCATATGCATTAATGAGCCATTTGGGACAGGCACTATAAAGCCAACCCAATTCCCTTAGCTCGGGTCCTTTTCCAGCACACCCGGAAGCTACAGAGATGGAGAGAGAGGAACAGAACAAACAAACAATGCGCTCATCCACAACATTGATAAGTATAATAATTATTGTATCTCTCAAATATGAACATTGACAAGTGTGAAATGCCTGCACCAAGACAGAAGTTAATTTGTGTGTCGACCCACATTGTTAACTTATGGTATAATGGCGCAGGGAGGAGTGATGAATATGTGTGTGCGTTAAAGAACCAAATGCTGCCCGCGGCCAGTGACGGACTTCTACGTCAGAGTGCAATCCAAACATGATTTTAGACCTTGTTTATATGGAAAAGTGGTTATTTCTGTAGTTTAATTGCTGCAAATTGCTGAAAATTGTCCATAGTGTCCCTTATCATCTAGTTTGAACAGTTCCGTTTAACAGATTGTATCCAGAGTGCAATCCAAACATGATTTTAGACCTTGTTTATATGGAAAAGTGGTTATTTCTGTAGTTTAATTGCTGCAAATTGCTGAAAATTGTCCATAGTGTCCCTTATCATCTAGTTTGAACAGTTCCGTTTAACAGATTGTATCCAGAGTGCAATCCAAACATGATTTTAGACCTTGTTTATATGGAAAAGTGGTTATTTCTGTAGTTTAATTGCTGCAAATTGCTGAAAATTGTCCATAGTGTCCCTATCTCATCTAGTTTGAACAGTTCCGTTTAACAGATTGTATCCAGAGTGCAATCCAAACATGATTTTAGACCTTGTTTATATGGAAAAGTGGTTATTTCTGTAGTTTAATTGCTGAAAATTGTCCATAGTGTCCCTATCTCATCTAGTTTGAACAGTTACGTTTAACAGATTGTATCCAGAGTGCAATCCAAACATGATTTTAGACCTTGTTTATATGGAAAAGTGGTTATTTCTGTAGTTTAATTGCTGCAAATTGCTGAAAATTGTCCATAGTGTCCCTATCTCATCTAGTTTGAACAGTTACGTTTAACAGATTGTATCCAGAGTGCAATCCAAACATGATTTTAGACCTTGTTTATATGGAAAAGTGGTTATTTCTGTAGTTTAATTGCTGCAAATTGCTGAAAATTGTCCATAGTGTCCATATCATCTAGTTTGAACAGTTACGTTTAACAGAGTGCAATCCAAACATGATTTTAGACCTTGTTTATATGGAAAAGTGGTTATTTCTGTAGTTTAATTGCTGCAAATTGCTGAAAACTGTCCATAGTGTCCCTATCTCATCTAGTTTGAACAGTTCCGTTTAACAGATTGTATCCAGAGTGCAATCCAAACATGATTTTAGACCTTGTTTATATGGAAAAGTGGTTATTTCTGTAGTTTAATTGCTGCAAATTGCTGAAAATTGTCCATAGTGTCCCTTATCATCTAGTTTGAACAGTTCCGTTTAACAGATTGTATCCAGAGTGCAATCCAAACATGATTTTAGACCTTGTTTATATGGAAAAGTGGTTATTTCTGTAGTTTAATTGCTGAAAAAGGTCCATAGTGTCCCTTATCATCTAGTTTGAACAGTTCAGTTTAACAGATTGTGTACAGAGTGCAATCCAAACATGATTTTAGACCTTGTTTATATGGAAAAGTGGTTATTTCTGTAGTTTAATTGCTGAAAATTGTCCATAGTGTCCCTATCTCATCTAGTTTGAACAGTTACTTTTAACAGAGTGCAATCCAAACATGATTTTAGACCTTGTTTATATGGAAAAGTGGTTATTTCTGTAGTTTAATTGCTGCAAATTGCTGAAAATTGTCCATAGTGTCCCTTATCATCTAGTTTGAACAGTTCCGTTTAACAGATTGTATCCAGAGTGCAATCCAAACATGATTTTAGACCTTGTTTATATGGAAAAGTGGTTATTTCTGTAGTTTAATTGCTGCAAATTGCTGAAAATTGTCCATAGTGTCCCTATGTCATCTAGTTTGAACAGTTACGTTTAACAGATTGTATCCAGAGTGCAATCCAAACATGATTTTAGACCTTGTTTATATGGAAAAGTGGTTATTTCTGTAGTTTAATTGCTGAAAATGGTCCATAGTGTCCCTATCTCATCTAGTTTGAACAGTTACGTTTGACAGATTGTATCCAGAGTGCAATCCAAACATGATTTTAGACCTTGTTTATATGGAAAAGTGGTTATTTCTGTAGTTTAATTGCTGAAAATTGTCCATAGTGTCCCTATCTCATCTAGTTTGAACAGTTACATTTAACAGAGTGCAATCCAAACATGATTTTAGACCTTGTTTATATGGAAAAGTGGTTATTTCTGTAGTTCAATTGCTGCAAATTGCTGAAAATTGTCCATAGTGTCCCTATCTCATCTAGTTTGAACAGTTCCGTTTAACAGATTGTATCCAGAGTGCAATCCAAACATGATTTTAGACCTTGTTTATATGGAAAAGTGGTTATTTCTGTAGTTTAATTGCTGCAAATTGCTGAAAATTGTCCATAGTGTCCCTTATCATCTAGTTTGAACAGTTCCGTTTAACAGATTGTATCCAGAGTGCAATCCAAACATGATTTTAGACCTTGTTTATATGGAAAAGTGGTTATTTCTGTAGTTTAATTGCTGAAAAAGGTCCATAGTGTCCCTTATCATCTAGTTTGAACAGTTCAGTTTAACAGATTGTGTACAGAGTGCAATCCAAACATGATTTTAGACCTTGTTTATATGGAAAAGTGGTTATTTCTGTAGTTTAATTGCTGAAAATTGTCCATAGTGTCCCTATCTCATCTAGTTTGAACAGTTACTTTTAACAGAGTGCAATCCAAACATGATTTTAGACCTTGTTTATATGGAAAAGTGGTTATTTCTGTAGTTTAATTGCTGCAAATTGCTGAAAATTGTCCATAGTGTCCCTTATCATCTAGTTTGAACAGTTCCGTTTAACAGATTGTATCCAGAGTGCAATCCAAACATGATTTTAGACCTTGTTTATATGGAAAAGTGGTTATTTCTGTAGTTTAATTGCTGCAAATTGCTGAAAATTGTCCATAGTGTCCCTATGTCATCTAGTTTGAACAGTTACGTTTAACAGATTGTATCCAGAGTGCAATCCAAACATGATTTTAGACCTTGTTTATATGGAAAAGTGGTTATTTCTGTAGTTTAATTGCTGAAAATGGTCCATAGTGTCCCTATCTCATCTAGTTTGAACAGTTACGTTTGACAGATTGTATCCAGAGTGCAATCCAAACATGATTTTAGACCTTGTTTATATGGAAAAGTGGTTATTTCTGTAGTTTAATTGCTGAAAATTGTCCATAGTGTCCCTATCTCATCTAGTTTGAACAGTTACATTTAACAGAGTGCAATCCAAACATGATTTTAGACCTTGTTTATATGGAAAAGTGGTTATTTCTGTAGTTCAATTGCTGCAAATTGCTGAAAATTGTCCATAGTGTCCCTATCTCATCTAGTTTGAACAGTTCCGTTTAACAGATTGTATCCAGAGTGCAATCCAAACATGATTTTAGACCTTGTTTATATGGAAAAGTGGTTATTTCTGTAGTTTGTTTGCTGCAAATTGCTGAAAATTGTCCATAGTGTCCCTTATCATCTAGTTTGAACAGTTCAGTTTAACAGATTGTGTACAGAGTGCAATCCAAACATGATTTTAGACCTTGTTTATATGGAAAAGTGGTTATTTCTGTAGTTTAATTGCTGAAAATTGTCCATAGTGTCCCTATCTCATCTAGTTTGAACAGTTACTTTTAACAGAGTGCAATCCAAACATGATTTTAGACCTTGTTTATATGGAAAAGTGGTTATTTCTGTAGTTTAATTGCTGAAAATGGTCCATAGTGTCCCTATCTCATCTAGTTTGAACAGTTACGTTTGACAGATTGTATCCAGAGTGCAATCCAAACATGATTTTAGACCTTGTTTATATGGAAAAGTGGTTATTTCTGTAGTTTAATTGCTGATAATTGTCCATAGTGTCCCTATCTCATCTAGTTTGAACAGTTACATTTAACAGAGTGCAATCCAAACATGATTTTAGACCTTGTTTATATGGAAAAGTGGTTATTTCTGTAGTTTAATTGCTGAAAATTGTCCATAGTGTCCCTATCTCATCTAGTTTGAACAGTTACTTTTAACAGAGTGCAATCCAAACATGATTTTAGACCTTGTTTATATGGAAAAGTGGTTATTTCTGTAGTTTAATTGCTGCAAATTGCTGAAAATTGTCCATAGTGTCCCTTATCATCTAGTTTGAACAGTTCCGTTTAACAGAGTGCAATCCAAACATGATTTTAGACCTTGTTTATATGGAAAAGTGGTTATTTCTGTAGTTTAATTGCTGCAAATTGCTGAAAACTGTCCATAGTGTCCCTATCTCATCTAGTTTGAACAGTTCCGTTTAACAGATTGTATCCAGAGTGCAATCCAAACATGATTTTAGACCTTGTTTATATGGAAAAGTGGTTATTTCTGTAGTTTAATTGCTGAAAAAGGTCCATAGTGTCCCTATCTCATCTAGTTTGAACAGTTCCGTTTAACAGAGTGCAATCCAAACATGATTTTAGACCTTGTTTATATGGAAAAGTGGTTATTTCTGTAGTTTAATTGCTGCAAATTGCTGAAAACTGTCCATAGTGTCCCTATCTCATCTAGTTTGAACAGTTCCGTTTAACAGATTGTATCCAGAGTGCAATCCAAACATGATTTTAGACCTTGTTTATATGGAAAAGTGGTTATTTCTGTAGTTTAATTGCTGCAAATTGCTGAAAATTGTCCATAGTGTCCCTTATCATCTAGTTTGAACAGTTCCGTTTAACAGATTGTATCCAGAGTGCAATCCAAACATGATTTTAGACCTTGTTTATATGGAAAAGTGGTTATTTCTGTAGTTTAATTGCTGAAAAAGGTCCATAGTGTCCCTTATCATCTAGTTTGAACAGTTCAGTTTAACAGATTGTGTACAGAGTGCAATCCAAACATGATTTTAGACCTTGTTTATATGGAAAAGTGGTTATTTCTGTAGTTTAATTGCTGAAAATTGTCCATAGTGTCCCTATCTCATCTAGTTTGAACAGTTACTTTTAACAGAGTGCAATCCAAACATGATTTTAGACCTTGTTTATATGGAAAAGTGGTTATTTCTGTAGTTTAATTGCTGCAAATTGCTGAAAATTGTCCATAGTGTCCCTTATCATCTAGTTTGAACAGTTCCGTTTAACAGATTGTATCCAGAGTGCAATCCAAACATGATTTTAGACCTTGTTTATATGGAAAAGTGGTTATTTCTGTAGTTTAACCTGTCTACGATACTGGTTCCCAATTGGGAATCAACCCTCCCACGTGCAGCTGAAACGGTGGCGGATGGAACGCAAAAATATTCTTAAAAATATTTAACCTCCACACATTAACAAGTCCAATAGCTCAAATGAAAGATAAACATCTTGTTCATTTAGCCAGCAAGTCAGATTTCTAAAATGTTTTACGGCGAAAACATAGCACATATATATGTAAAACCACCACCAGACACAGCTCATTTCAATAGCCAAAACATGCAATCAACAAACGCAGGATTAAAAAATAAATCGCTCACTAACCTTTTGAAAATCTTCATCAGATGACAGTAATATGACATATTACACAGTACATATTTTTTTTTTTCAATAATATGCCATTTATATCCATAAATGTCCATTTACAGTGAGTTCACCTTCAGAAATTACTCAAAAATGCCCGCAGGAAATCTATGTAGCGCGGCAAGATAACGTAAATAGACATCATAAACTTTGACTAAATATACATGTTCTACATATAGTTAGAAAGATACACTGCTTCTTTATGCAACCGCTGTGTTAGATTTATTTTTAACGTTACAGAAATCGCACACTATTCCATATGCCGAGACAGCGCTCAGTTCCAAGCTACATTTCCACGTAATGTTGGAGTCAACAGAAACACAGATTTAAGCATAAATATTCCCTTACCTTCGATGGTCTTCATTCAGAATGTTCTGGAAGGCTTCATACTTACCCAATACATCGTTTGGTTTCAAGTCTTGCGTCTTTGTATTAGCTACTGCTAATAACATCAGCTGAAATGCACCCAAAACGTCCTCTGGTCCGGATAAGTTGCGCATCAAAACTTAAATTACACATTATATGTCGACTAAACAGGTCAAACTAAGTGCAGAAGCAAGCTTTATGATGTTTTAGACGTGCAAAACAAACTTCAATTCAATCGGCCATCGTCTGCCCTTCTCTTCAGTGCTGGAAACAAAGGAATGGCTGTGACCAATTCGCGCCCATACGCACAGCCTATTCTCTCGTGGCACGCACTAATTTCACTCCCATAGGGTCAATTCTCGCGCGATTTGAACGGTTTGAAGCTCTAATGAAAGAGGACATCTAGCGGAAGAGATAGAAAGTGTCCGCAGAATCATAGCTGGTTGGGAAGGGTGGGGGCCATGACGTCAAAGTTGCTCCAACTTTCATGGCCACAAAAACTAGTTTGGAAGAATGCCTGCCCTGTGAGTTCTGCTATACTTACAGACATAATTCCAACGGTTTTAGAATCTTTAGAGTGTTTTCTATCCAATAATAATTTTTATTTGCATATATTAACAATTTTTGAAAGATTTTTTTTCCAGTTTACTAGGGGTACCCAATCTCTCCAAAGGGGGCGTATGTCTTTAATAGCTGAAAATTGTCCATAGTGTCCCTATCTCATCTAGTTTGAACAGTTACGTTTAACAGAGTGCAATCCAAACATGATTTTAGACCTTGTTTTTATGGAAAAGTGGTTATTTCTGTAGTTTAATTGCTGCAAATTGCTGAAAATTGTCCATAGTGTCCCTATGTCATCTAGTTTGAACAGTTACGTTTAACAGATTGTATCCAGAGTGCAATCCAAACATGATTTTAGACCTTGTTTATATGGAAAAGTGGTTATTTCTGTAGTTTAATTGCTGAAAATGGTCCATAGTGTCCCTATCTCATCTAGTTTGAACAGTTACGTTTGACAGATTGTATCCAGAGTGCAATCCAAACATGATTTTAGACCTTGTTTATATGGAAAAGTGGTTATTTCTGTAGTTTAATTGCTGCAAATTGTCCATAGTGTCCCTTATCATCTAGTTTGAACAGTTCAGTTTAACAGATTGTGTACAGAGTGCAATCCAAACATGATTTTAGACCTTGTTTATATGGAAAAGTGGTTATTTCTGTAGTTTAATTGCTGCAAATTGCTGAAAATTGTCCATAGTGTCCCTTATCATCTAGTTTGAACAGTTCCGTTTAACAGATTGTATCCAGAGTGCAATCCAAACATGATTTTAGACCTTGTTTATATGGAAAAGTGGTTATTTCTGTAGTTTAATTGCTGCAAATTGCTGAAAATTGTCCATAGTGTCCCTATCTCATCTAGTTTGAACAGTTACGTTTAACAGATTGTATCCAGAGTGCAATCCAAACATGATTTTAGACCTTGTTTATATGGAAAAGTGATTATTTCTGTAGTTTAATTGCTGCAAATTGTCCATAGTGTCCCTATCATCTAGTTTGAACAGTTACGTTTAACAGAGTGTGTCACGTAGAGTAGGCCAGAAGGCTAAACTGGATAACCTAACCTCTATCAAAATAAAAAGATGGCGGAGCCGCAAAAGTTCTTCTGTGCAAAGGTGTTTATTTACAAGTGATTCCGGAACAAAAAACAACAGTACTGCCATCAACGTCTACCTTATGGGACAGCTTAAAAACAATGCTGCCCCATCCACAGCTCAATCCAAAAAATGCCTCCTTAGAGACTGGAGAGAGGCTCCTTTTGTAGGGCTAGCCCCTCCCCTCAGAACAATTAACCCTAATTAATGAATCAATTAACAATACAAACCTACATTTTCCATGAACTAAACATACTAAAGGATATACATTGCAACACGGTTTTAAACAATATCACAACATAACATTTACAACATTACATCACTACTGACAATATCTTTCAATATGCCCATATGCATTAATGAGCCATTTGGGACAGGCACTATAAAGCCAACCCAATTCCCTTAGCTCGGGTCCTTTTCCAGCACACCCGGAAGCTACAGAGATGGAGAGAGAGGAACAGAACAAACAAACAATGCGCTCATCCACAACATTGATAAGTATAATAATTATTGTATCTCTCAAATATGAACATTGACAAGTGTGAAATGCCTGCACCAAGACAGAAGTTAATTTGTGTGTCGACCCACATTGTTAACTTATGGTATAATGGCGCAGGGAGGAGTGATGAATATGTGTGTGCGTTAAAGAACCAAATGCTGCCCGCGGCCAGTGACGGACTTCTACGTCAGAGTGCAATCCAAACATGATTTTAGACCTTGTTTATATGGAAAAGTGGTTATTTCTGTAGTTTAATTGCTGCAAATTGCTGAAAATTGTCCATAGTGTCCCTATGTCATCTAGTTTGAACAGTTACGTTTAACAGATTGTATCCAGAGTGCAATCCAAACATGATTTTAGACCTTGTTTATATGGAAAAGTGGTTATTTCTGTAGTTTAATTGCTGAAAATGGTCCATAGTGTCCCTATCTCATCTAGTTTGAACAGTTACGTTTGACAGATTGTATCCAGAGTGCAATCCAAACATGATTTTAGACCTTGTTTATATGGAAAAGTGGTTATTTCTGTAGTTTAATTGCTGAAAATTGTCCATAGTGTCCCTATCTCATCTAGTTTTAACAGTTACTTTTAACAGAGTGCAATCCAAACATGATTTTAGACCTTGTTTATATGGAAAAGTGGTTATTTCTGTAGTTTAATTGCTGCAAATTGCTGAAAATTGTCCATAGTGTCCCTTATCATCTAGTTTGAACAGTTCCGTTTAACAGATTGTATCCAGAGTGCAATCCAAACATGATTTTAGACCTTGTTTATATGGAAAAGTGGTTATTTCTGTAGTTTGTTTGCTGCAAATTGCTGAAAATTGTCCATAGTGTCCCTTATCATCTAGTTTGAACAGTTCAGTTTAACAGATTGTGTACAGAGTGCAATCCAAACATGATTTTAGACCTTGTTTATATGGAAAAGTGGTTATTTCTGTAGTTTAATAGCTGAAAATTGTCCATAGTGTCCCTTATCATCTAGTTTGAACAGTTCCGTTTAACAGATTGTATCCAGAGTGCAATCCAAACATGATTTTAGACCTTGTTTATATGGAAAAGTGGTTATTTCTGTAGTTTAATAGCTGAAAATTATCCATAGTGTCCCTATCTCATCTAGTTTGAACAGTTACGTTTAACAGAGTGCAATCCAAACATGATTTTAGACCTTGTTTATATGGAAAAGTGGTTATTTCTGTAGTTTAATAGCTGAAAATTGTCCATAGTGTCCCTATCTCATCTAGTTTGAACAGTTACGTTTAACAGAGTGCAATCCAAACATGATTTTAGACCTTGTTTATATGGAAAAGTGGTTATTTCTGTAGTTTAATTGCTGCAAATTGCTGAAAATTGTCCATAGTGTCCCTATCTCATCTAGTTTGAACAGTTACGTTTAACAGATTGTATCCAGAGTGCAATCCAAACATGATTTTAGACCTTGTTTATATGGAAAAGTGGTTATTTCTGTAGTTTAATTGCTGCAAATTGCTGAAAATTGTCCATAGTGTCCATATCATCTAGTTTGAACAGTTACGTTTAACAGAGTGCAATCCAAACATGATTTTAGACCTTGTTTATATGGAAAAGTGGTTATTTCTGTAGTTTAATTGCTGAAAATTGTCAATAGTGTCCCTATCTCATCTAGTTTGAACAGTTACTTTTAACAGAGTGCAATCCAAACATGATTTTAGACCTTGTTTATATGGAAAAGTGGTTATTTCATTGCTGCAAATTGCTGAAAATTGTCCATAGTGTCCCTTATCATCTAGTTTGAACAGTTCCGTTTAACAGATTGTATCCAGAGTGCAATCCAAACATGATTTTAGACCTTGTTTATATGGAAAAGTGGTTATTTCTGTAGTTTAATTGCTGCAAATTGCTGAAAATTGTCCATAGTGTCCCTTATCATCTAGTTTGAACAGTTCCGTTTAACAGATTGTATCCAGAGTGCAATCCAAACATGATTTTAGACCTTGTTTATATGGAAAAGTGGTTATTTCTGTAGTTTGTTTGCTGCAAATTGCTGAAAATTGTCCATAGTGTCCCTTATCATCTAGTTTGAACAGTTCAGTTTAACAGATTGTGTACAGAGTGCAATCCAAACATGATTTTAGACCTTGTTTATATTGAAAAGTGGTTATTTCTGTAGTTTAATTGCTGCAAATTGCTGAAAATTGTCCATAGTGTCCCTTATCATCTAGTTTGAACAGTTCCGTTTAACAGATTGTATCCAGAGTGCAATCCAAACATGATTTTAGACCTTGTTTATATGGAAAAGTGGTTATTTCTGTAGTTTAATAGCTGAAAATTGTCCATAGTGTCCCTATCTCATCTAGTTTGAACAGTTACGTTTAACAGAGTGCAATCCAAACATGATTTTAGACCTTGTTTATATGGAAAAGTGGTTATTTCTGTAGTTTAATTGCTGCAAATTGCTGAAAATTGTCCATAGTGTCCCTATCTCATCTAGTTTGAACAGTTACGTTTAACAGATTGTATCCAGAGTGCAATCCAAACATGATTTTAGACCTTGTTTATATGGAAAAGTGGTTATTTCTGTAGTTTAATTGCTGCAAATTGCTGAAAATTGTCCATAGTGTCCATATCATCTAGTTTGAACAGTTACGTTTAACAGAGTGCAATCCAAACATGATTTTAGACCTTGTTTATATGGAAAAGTGGTTATTTCTGTAGTTTAATTGCTGCAAATTGCTGAAAACTGTCCATAGTGTCCCTATCTCATCTAGTTTGAACAGTTACGTTTAACAGATTGTATCCAGAGTGCAATCCAAACATGATTTTAGACCTTGTTTATATGGAAAAGTGGTTATTTCTGTAGTTTAATTGCTGCAAATTGCTGCAAATTGTCCATAGTGTCCCTTATCATCTAGTTTGAACAGTTCCGTTTAACAGATTGTATCCAGAGTGCAATCCAAACATGATTTTAGACCTTGTTTATATGGAAAAGTGGTTATTTCTGTAGTTTAATTGCTGAAAAAGGTCCATAGTGTCCCTATCTCATCTAGTTTGAACAGTTACGTTTAACAGAGTGCAATCCAAACATGATTTTAGACCTTGTTTATATGGAAAAGTGGTTATTTCTGTAGTTTAATAGCTGAAAATTGTCCATAGTGTCCCTATCTCATCTAGTTTGAACAGTTACGTTTAACAGAGTGCAATCCAAACATGATTTTAGACCTTGTTTATATGGAAAAGTGGTTATTTCTGTAGTTTAATTGCTGCAAATTGCTGAAAATTGTCCATAGTGTCCCTATCTCATCTAGTTTGAACAGTTACGTTTAACAGATTGTATCCAGAGTGCAATCCAAACATGATTTTAGACCTTGTTTATATGGAAAAGTGGTTATTTCTGTAGTTTAATTGCTGCAAATTGCTGAAAATTGTCCATAGTGTCCCTATCTAGTTTGAACAGTTACGTTTAACAGATTGTATCCAGAGTGCAATCCAAACATGATTTTAGACCTTGTTTATATGGAAAAGTGATTATTTCTGTAGTTTAATTGCTGCAAATTGCTGAAAATTGTCCATAGTGTCCCTATCATCTAGTTTGAACAGTTACGTTTAACAGAGTGTGTCACGTAGAGTAGGCCAGAAGGCTAAACTGGATAACCTAACCTCTATCAAAATAAAAAGATGGCGGAGCCGCAAAAGTTCTTCTGTGCAAAGGTGTTTATTTACAAGTGATTCCGGAACAAAAAACAACAGTACTGCCATCAACGTCTACCTTATGGGACAGCTTAAAAACAATGCTGCCCCATCCACAGCTCAATCCAAAAAATGCCTCCTTAGAGACTGGAGAGAGGCTCCTTTTGTAGGGCTAGCCCCTCCCCTCAGAACAATTAACCCTAATTAATTAATCAATTAACAATACAAACCTACATTTTCCATGAACTAAACATACTAAAGGATATACATTGCAACACGGTTTTAAACAATATCACAACATAACATTTACAACATTACATCACTACTGACAATATCTTTCAATATGCCCATATGCATTAATGAGCCATTTGGGACAGGCACTATAAAGCCAACCCAATTCCCTTAGCTCGGGTCCTTTTCCAGCACACCCGGAAGCTACAGAGATGGAGAGAGAGGAACAGAACAAACAAACAATGCGCTCATCCACAACATTGATAAGTATAATAATTATTGTATCTCTCAAATATGAACATTGACAAGTGTGAAATGCCTGCACCAAGACAGAAGTTAATTTGTGTGTCGACCCACATTGTTAACTTATGGTATAATGGCGCAGGGAGGAGTGATGAATATGTGTGTGCGTTAAAGAACCAAATGCTGCCCGCGGCCAGTGACGGACTTCTACGTCAGAGTGCAATCCAAACATGATTTTAGACCTTGTTTATATGGAAAAGTGGTTATTTCTGTAGTTTAATTGCTGCAAATTGCTGAAAATTGTCCATAGTGTCCCTATGTCATCTAGTTTGAACAGTTACGTTTAACAGATTGTATCCAGAGTGCAATCCAAACATGATTTTAGACCTTGTTTATATGGAAAAGTGGTTATTTCTGTAGTTTAATTGCTGAAAATCGTCCATAGTGTCCCTATCTCATCTAGTTTGAACAGTTACGTTTGACAGATTGTATCCAGAGTGCAATCCAAACATGATTTTAGACCTTGTTTATATGGAAAAGTGGTTATTTCTGTAGTTTAATTGCTGAAAATTGTCCATAGTGTCCCTATCTCATCTAGTTTGAACAGTTACTTTTAACAGAGTGCAATCCAAACATGATTTTAGACCTTGTTTATATGGAAAAGTGGTTATTTCTGTAGTTTAATTGCTGCAAATTGCTGAAAATTGTCCATAGTGTCCCTTATCATCTAGTTTGAACAGTTCCGTTTAACAGATTGTATCCAGAGTGCAATCCAAACATGATTTTAGACCTTGTTTATATGGAAAAGTGGTTATTTCTGTAGTTTGTTTGCTGCAAATTGCTGAAAATTGTCCATAGTGTCCCTTATCATCTAGTTTGAACAGTTCAGTTTAACAGATTGTGTACAGAGTGCAATCCAAACATGATTTTAGACCTTGTTTATATGGAAAAGTGGTTATTTCTGTAGTTTAATTGCTGCAAATTGCTGAAAATTGTCCATAGTGTCCCTTATCATCTAGTTTGAACAGTTCCGTTTAACAGATTGTATCCAGAGTGCAATCCAAACATGATTTTAGACCTTGTTTATATGGAAAAGTGGTTATTTCTGTAGTTTAATTGCTGCAAATTGCTGAAAATTGTCCATAGTGTCCCTATCTCATCTAGTTTGAACAGTTACGTTTAACAGATTGTATCCAGAGTGCAATCCAAACATGATTTTAGACCTTGTTTATATGGAAAAGTGGTTATTTCTGTAGTTTAATTGCTGCAAATTGCTGAAAATTGTCCATAGTGTCCATATCATCTACTTTGAACAGTTACGTTTAACAGAGTGCAATCCAAACATGATTTTAGACCTTGTTTATATGGAAAAGTGGTTATTTCTGTAGTTTAATTGCTGCAAATTGCTGAAAACTGTCCATAGTGTCCCTATCTCATCTAGTTTGAACAGTTACGTTTAACAGATTGTATCCAGAGTGCAATCCAAACATGATTTTAGACCTTGTTTATATGGAAAAGTGGTTATTTCTGTAGTTTAATTGCTGCAAATTGCTGAAAATTGTCCATAGTGTCCCTTATCATCTAGTTTGAACAGTTCCGTTTAACAGATTGTATCCAGAGTGCAATCCAAACATGATTTTAGACCTTGTTTATATGGAAAAGTGGTTATTTCTGTAGTTTAATTGCTGAAAATTGTCCATAGTGTCCCTATCTCATCTAGTTTGAACAGTTACTTTTAACAGAGTGCAATCCAAACATGATTTTAGACCTTGTTTATATGGAAAAGTGGTTATTTCTGTAGTTTAATTGCTGCAAATTGCTGAAAATTGTCCATAGTGTCCCTTATCATCTAGTTTGAACAGTTCCGTTTAACAGATTGTATCCAGAGTGCAATCCAAACATGATTTTAGACCTTGTTTATATGGAAAAGTGGTTATTTCTGTAGTTTGTTTGCTGCAAATTGCTGAAAATTGTCCATAGTGTCCCTTATCATCTAGTTTGAACAGTTCAGTTTAACAGATTGTGTACAGAGTGCAATCCAAACATGATTTTAGACCTTGTTTATATGGAAAAGTGGTTATTTCTGTAGTTTAATTGCTGCAAATTGCTGAAAATTGTCCATAGTGTCCCTTATCATCTAGTTTGAACAGTTCCGTTTAACAGATTGTATCCAGAGTGCAATCCAAACATGATTTTAGACCTTGTTTATATGGAAAAGTGGTTATTTCTGTAGTTTAATTGCTGCAAATTGCTGAAAATTGTCCATAGTGTCCCTATCTCATCTAGTTTGAACAGTTACGTTTAACAGATTGTATCCAGAGTGCAATCCAAACATGATTTTAGACCTTGTTTATATGGAAAAGTGGTTATTTCTGTAGTTTAATTGCTGCAAATTGCTGAAAATTGTCCATAGTGTCCATATCATCTAGTTTGAACAGTTACGTTTAACAGAGTGCAATCCAAACATGATTTTAGACCTTGTTTATATGGAAAAGTGGTTATTTCTGTAGTTTAATTGCTGCAAATTGCTGAAAACTGTCCATAGTGTCCCTATCTCATCTAGTTTGAACAGTTACGTTTAACAGATTGTATCCAGAGTGCAATCCAAACATGATTTTAGACCTTGTTTATATGGAAAAGTGGTTATTTCTGTAGTTTAATTGCTGCAAATTGCTGAAAATTGTCCATAGTGTCCCTTATCATCTAGTTTGAACAGTTCCGTTTAACAGATTGTATCCAGAGTGCAATCCAAACATGATTTTAGACCTTGTTTATATGGAAAAGTGGTTATTTCTGTAGTTTAATTGCTGAAAAAGGTCCATAGTGTCCCTATCTCATCTAGTTTGAACAGTTACGTTTAACAGAGTGCAATCCAAACATGATTTTAGACCTTGTTTATATGGAAAAGTGGTTATTTCTGTAGTTTAATTGCTGCAAATTGCTGAAAATTGTCCATAGTGTCCCTAATCATCTAGTTTGAACAGTTCCGTTTAACAGATTGTATCCAGAGTGCAATCCAAACATGATTTTAGACCTTGTTTATATGGAAAAGTGGTTATTTCTGTAGTTTAATTGCTGCAAATTGCTGAAAATTGTCCATAGTGTCCCTATCTCATCTAGTTTGAACAGTTCCGTTTAACAGATTGTATCCAGAGTGCAATCCAAACATGATTTTAGACCTTGTTTATATGGAAAAGTGGTTATTTCTGTAGTTTAATTGCTGCAAATTGCTGAAAATTGTCCATAGTGTCCCTATCTCATCTAGTTTGAACAGTTCCGTTTAACAGATTGTATCCAGAGTGCAATCCAAACATGATTTTAGACCTTGTTTATATGGAAAAGTGGTTATTTCTGTAGTTTGTTTGCTGCAAATTGCTGAAAATTGTCCATAGTGTCCCTTATCATCTAGTTTGAACAGTTCAGTTTAACAGATTGTGTACAGAGTGCAATCCAAACATGATTTTAGACCTTGTTTATATGGAAAAGTGGTTATTTCTGTAGTTTAATTGCTGCAAATTGCTGAAAATTGTCCATAGTGTCCCTTATCATCTAGTTTGAACAGTTCCGTTTAACAGATTGTATCCAGAGTGCAATCCAAACATGATTTTAGACCTTGTTTATATGGAAAAGTGGTTATTTCTGTAGTTTAATAGCTGAAAATTGTCCATAGTGTCCCTATCTCATCTAGTTTGAACAGTTACGTTTAACAGAGTGCAATCCAAACATGATTTTAGACCTTGTTTATATGGAAAAGTGGTTATTTCTGTAGTTTAATTGCTGCAAATTGCTGAAAATTGTCCATAGTGTCCCTATCTCATCTAGTTTGAACAGTTACGTTTAACAGATTGTATCCAGAGTGCAATCCAAACATGATTTTAGACCTTGTTTATATGGAAAAGTGGTTATTTCTGTAGTTTAATTGCTGCAAATTGCTGAAAATTGTCCATAGTGTCCATATCATCTAGTTTGAACAGTTACGTTTAACAGAGTGCAATCCAAACATGATTTTAGACCTTGTTTATATGGAAAAGTGGTTATTTCTGTAGTTTAATTGCTGCAAATTGCTGAAAACTGTCCATAGTGTCCCTATCTCATCTAGTTTGAACAGTTACGTTTAACAGATTGTATCCAGAGTGCAATCCAAACATGATTTTAGACCTTGTTTATATGGAAAAGTGGTTATTTCTGTAGTTTAATTGCTGCAAATTGCTGCAAATTGTCCATAGTGTCCCTTATCATCTAGTTTGAACAGTTCCGTTTAACAGATTGTATCCAGAGTGCAATCCAAACATGATTTTAGACCTTGTTTATATGGAAAAGTGGTTATTTCTGTAGTTTAATTGCTGAAAAAGGTCCATAGTGTCCCTATCTCATCTAGTTTGAACAGTTACGTTTAACAGAGTGCAATCCAAACATGATTTTAGACCTTGTTTATATGGAAAAGTGGTTATTTCTGTAGTTTAATTGCTGCAAATTGCTGAAAATTGTCCATAGTGTCCCTTATCATCTAGTTTGAACAGTTCCGTTTAACAGATTGTATCCAGAGTGCAATCCAAACATGATTTTAGACCTTGTTTATATGGAAAAGTGGTTATTTCTGTAGTTTAATTGCTGCAAATTGCTGAAAATTGTCCATAGTGTCCCTATCTCATCTAGTTTGAACAGTTCCGTTTAACAGATTGTATCCAGAGTGCAATCCAAACATGATTTTAGACCTTGTTTATATGGAAAAGTGGTTATTTCTGTAGTTTGTTTGCTGCAAATTGCTGAAAATTGTCCATAGTGTCCCTTATCATCTAGTTTGAACAGTTCAGTTTAACAGATTGTGTACAGAGTGCAATCCAAACATGATTTTAGACCTTGTTTATATGGAAAAGTGGTTATTTCTGTAGTTTAATTGCTGCAAATTGCTGAAAATTGTCCATAGTGTCCCTATCTCATCTAGTTTGAACAGTTACGTTTAACAGATTGTATCCAGAGTGCAATCCAAACATGATTTTAGACCTTGTTTATATGGAAAAGTGGTTATTTCTGTAGTTTAATTGCTGCAAATTGCTGAAAATTGTCCATAGTGTCCCTATCTAGTTTGAACAGTTACGTTTAACAGATTGTATCCAGAGTGCAATCCAAACATGATTTTAGACCTTGTTTAAATGGAAAAGTGATTATTTCTGTAGTTTAATTGCTGCAAATTGCTGAAAATTGTCCATAGTGTCCCTATCATCTAGTTTGAACAGTTACGTTTAACAGAGTGTGTCACGTAGAGTAGGCCAGAAGGCTAAACTGGATAACCTAACCTCTATCAAAATAAAAAGATGGCGGAGCCGCAAAAGTTCTTCTGTGCAAAGGTGTTTATTTACAAGTGATTCCGGAACAAAAAACAACAGTACTGCCATCAACGTCTACCTTATGGGACAGCTTAAAAACAATGCTGCCCCATCCACAGCTCAATCCAAAAAATGCCTCCTTAGAGACTGGAGAGAGGCTCCTTTTGTAGGGCTAGCCCCTCCCCTCAGAACAATTAACCCTAATTAATTAATCAATTAACAATACAAACCTACATTTTCCATGAACTAAACATACTAAAGGATATACATTGCAACACGGTTTTAAACAATATCACAACATAACATTTACAACATTACATCACTACTGACAATATCTTTCAATATGCCCATATGCATTAATGAGCCATTTGGGACAGGCACTATAAAGCCAACCCAATTCCCTTAGCTCGGGTCCTTTTCCAGCACACCCGGAAGCTACAGAGATGGAGAGAGAGGAACAGAACAAACAAACAATGCGCTCATCCACAACATTGATAAGTATAATAATTATTGTATCTCTCAAATATGAACATTGACAAGTGTGAAATGCCTGCACCAAGACAGAAGTTAATTTGTGTGTCGACCCACATTGTTAACTTATGGTATAATGGCGCAGGGAGGAGTGATGAATATGTGTGTGCGTTAAAGAACCAAATGCTGCCCGCGGCCAGTGACGGACTTCTACGTCAGAGTGCAATCCAAACATGATTTTAGACCTTGTTTATATGGAAAAGTGGTTATTTCTGTAGTTTAATTGCTGCAAATTGCTGAAAATTGTCCATAGTGTCCCTATGTCATCTAGTTTGAACAGTTACGTTTAACAGATTGTATCCAGAGTGCAATCCAAACATGATTTTAGACCTTGTTTATATGGAAAAGTGGTTATTTCTGTAGTTTAATTGCTGAAAATCGTCCATAGTGTCCCTATCTCATCTAGTTTGAACAGTTACGTTTGACAGATTGTATCCAGAGTGCAATCCAAACATGATTTTAGACCTTGTTTATATGGAAAAGTGGTTATTTCTGTAGTTTAATTGCTGAAAATTGTCCATAGTGTCCCTATCTCATCTAGTTTGAACAGTTACTTTTAACAGAGTGCAATCCAAACATGATTTTAGACCTTGTTTATATGGAAAAGTGGTTATTTCTGTAGTTTAATTGCTGCAAATTGCTGAAAATTGTCCATAGTGTCCCTTATCATCTAGTTTGAACAGTTCCGTTTAACAGATTGTATCCAGAGTGCAATCCAAACATGATTTTAGACCTTGTTTATATGGAAAAGTGGTTATTTCTGTAGTTTGTTTGCTGCAAATTGCTGAAAATTGTCCATAGTGTCCCTTATCATCTAGTTTGAACAGTTCAGTTTAACAGATTGTGTACAGAGTGCAATCCAAACATGATTTTAGACCTTGTTTATATGGAAAAGTGGTTATTTCTGTAGTTTAATTGCTGCAAATTGCTGAAAATTGTCCATAGTGTCCCTTATCATCTAGTTTGAACAGTTCCGTTTAACAGATTGTATCCAGAGTGCAATCCAAACATGATTTTAGACCTTGTTTATATGGAAAAGTGGTTATTTCTGTAGTTTAATTGCTGCAAATTGCTGAAAATTGTCCATAGTGTCCCTATCTCATCTAGTTTGAACAGTTACGTTTAACAGATTGTATCCAGAGTGCAATCCAAACATGATTTTAGACCTTGTTTATATGGAAAAGTAGTTATTTCTGTAGTTTAATTGCTGCAAATTGCTGAAAATTGTCCATAGTGTCCATATCATCTAGTTTGAACAGTTACGTTTAACAGAGTGCAATCCAAACATGATTTTAGACCTTGTTTATATGGAAAAGTGGTTATTTCTGTAGTTTAATTGCTGCAAATTGCTGAAAACTGTCCATAGTGTCCCTATCTCATCTAGTTTGAACAGTTACGTTTAACAGATTGTATCCAGAGTGCAATCCAAACATGATTTTAGACCTTGTTTATATGGAAAAGTGGTTATTTCTGTAGTTTAATTGCTGCAAATTGCTGAAAATTGTCCATAGTGTCCCTTATCATCTAGTTTGAACAGTTCCGTTTAACAGATTGTATCCAGAGTGCAATCCAAACATGATTTTAGACCTTGTTTATATGGAAAAGTGGTTATTTCTGTAGTTTAATTGCTGAAAAAGGTCCATAGTGTCCCTATCTCATCTAGTTTGAACAGTTACGTTTAACAGAGTGCAATCCAAACATGATTTTAGACCTTGTTTATATGGAAAAGTGGTTATTTCTGTAGTTTAATTGCTGCAAATTGCTGAAAATTGTCCATAGTGTCCCTAATCATCTAGTTTGAACAGTTCCGTTTAACAGATTGTATCCAGAGTGCAATCCAAACATGATTTTAGACCTTGTTTATATGGAAAAGTGGTTATTTCTGTAGTTTAATTGCTGCAAATTGCTGAAAATTGTCCATAGTGTCCCTATCTCATCTAGTTTGAACAGTTCCGTTTAACAGATTGTATCCAGAGTGCAATCCAAACATGATTTTAGACCTTGTTTATATGGAAAAGTGGTTATTTCTGTAGTTTAATTGCTGCAAATTGCTGAAAATTGTCCATAGTGTCCCTATCTCATCTAGTTTGAACAGTTCCGTTTAACAGATTGTATCCAGAGTGCAATCCAAACATGATTTTAGACCTTGTTTATATGGAAAAGTGGTTATTTCTGTAGTTTAATTGCTGCAAATTGCTGAAAATTGTCCATAGTGTCCCTTATCATCTAGTTTGAACAGTTCCGTTTAACAGATTGTATCCAGAGTGCAATCCAAACATGATTTTAGACCTTGTTTATATGGAAAAGTGGTTATTTCTGTAGTTTGTTTGCTGCAAATTGCTGAAAATTGTCCATAGTGTCCCTTATCATCTAGTTTGAACAGTTCAGTTTAACAGATTGTGTACAGAGTGCAATCCAAACATGATTTTAGACCTTGTTTATATGGAAAAGTGGTTATTTCTGTAGTTTAATTGCTGCAAATTGCTGAAAATTGTCCCTAGTGTCCCTTATCATCTAGTTTGAACAGTTCAGTTTAACAGATTGTGTACAGAGTGCAATCCAAACATGATTTTAGACCTTGTTTATATGGAAAAGTGGTTATTTCTGTAGTTTAATTGCTGCAAATTGCTGAAAATTGTCCATAGTGTCCCTTATCATCTAGTTTGAACAGTTCCGTTTAACAGATTGTATCCAGAGTGCAATCCAAACATGATTTTAGACCTTGTTTATATGGAAAAGTGGTTATTTCTGTAGTTTGTTTGCTGCAAATTGCTGAAAATTGTCCATAGTGTCTTTTATCATCTAGTTTGAACAGTTCAGTTTAACAGATTGTGTACAGAGTGCAATCCAAACATGATTTTAGACCTTGTTTATATGGAAAAGTGGTTATTTCTGTAGTTTAATTGCTGCAAATTGCTGAAAATTGTCCATAGTGTCCCTTATCATCTAGTTTGAACAGTTCAGTTTAACAGATTGTGTACAGAGTGCAATCCAAACATGATTTTAGACCTTGTTTATATGGAAAAGTGGTTATTTCTGTAGTTTGTTTGCTGCAAATTGCTGAAAATTGTCCATAGTGTCCCTTAACATCTAGTTTGAACAGTTCCGTTTAACAGATTGTATCCAGAGTGCAATCCAAACATGATTTTAGACCTTGTTTATATGGAAAAGTGGTTATTTCTGTAGTTTAATTGCTGCAAATTGCTGAAAATTGTCCATAGTGTCCCTATCATCTAGTTTGAACAGTTACGTTTAACAGAGTGCAATCCAAACATGATTTTAGACCTTGTTTATATGGGAAAGTGGTTATTTCTGTAGTTTAATTGCTGCAAATTGCTGAAAATTGTCCATAGTGTCCCTATCTCATCTAGTTTGAACAGTTACGTTTAACAGATTGTATCCAGAGTGCAATCCAAACATGATTTTAGACCTTGTTTATATGGAAAAGTGATTATTTCTGTAGTTTAATTGCTGCAAATTGCTGAAAATTGTCCATAGTGTCCCTATCATCTAGTTTGAACAGTTACGTTTAACAGAGTGCAATCCAAACATGATTTTAGACCTTGTTTATATGGAAAAGTGGTTATTTCTGTAGTTTAATTGCTGCAAATTGCTGAAAATTGTCCATAGTGTCCCTTATCATCTAGTTTGAACAGTTCCGTTTAACAGATTGTATCCAGAGTGCAATCCAAACATGATTTTAGACCTTGTTTATATGGAAAAGTGGTTATTTCTGTAGTTTAATTGCTGCAAATTGCTGAAAATTGTCCATAGTGTCCCTTATCATCTAGTTTGAACAGTTCAGTTTAACAGATTGTGTACAGAGTGCAATCCAAACATGATTTTAGACCTTGTTTATATGGAAAAGTGGTTATTTCTGTAGTTTGTTTGCTGCAAATTGCTGAAAATTGTCCATAGTGTCCCTTATCATCTAGTTTGAACAGTTCCGTTTAACAGATTGTATCCAGAGTGCAATCCAAACATGATTTTAGACCTTGTTTATATGGAAAAGTGGTTATTTCTGTAGTTTAATTGCTGCAAATT
This sequence comes from Oncorhynchus mykiss, assembly GCF_057628025.1. NCBI lineage: Eukaryota > Metazoa > Chordata > Actinopteri > Salmoniformes > Salmonidae > Oncorhynchus > Oncorhynchus mykiss. The sequence goes on from NC_143046.1 coordinate 44,958,111, forward strand.
GCTGAAAATTGTCCATAGTGTCCCTATCATCTAGTTTGAACAGTTACGTTTAACAGAGTGCAATCCAAACATGATTTTAGACTTTGTTTTTATGGAAAAGTGGTTATTTCTGTAGTTTAATTGCTGCAAATTGCTGAAAATTGTCCATAGTGTCCCTATCTCATCTAGTTTGAACAGTTACGTTTATCAGATTGTATCCAGAGTGCAATCCAAACATGATTTTAGACCTTGTTTATATGGAAAAGTGATTATTTCTGTAGTTTAATTGCTGCAAATTGCTGAAAATTGTCCATAGTGTCCCTATCATCTAGTTTGAACAGTTACGTTTAACAGAGTGCAATCCAAACATGATTTTAGACCTTGTTTATATGGAAAAGTGGTTATTTCTGTAGTTTAATTGCTGCAAATTGCTGAAAATTGTCCATAGTGTCCCTTATCATCTAGTTTGAACAGTTCAGTTTAACAGATTGTGTACAGAGTGCAATCCAAACATGATTTTAGACCTTGTTTATATGGAAAAGTGGTTATTTCTGTAGTTTAATTGCTGAAAATTGCTGAAAATTGTCCATAGTGTCCCTTATCATCTAGTTTGAACAGTTCAGTTTAACAGATTGTGTACAGAGTGCAATCCAAACATGATTTTAGACCTTGTTTATATGGAAAAGTGGTTATTTCTGTAGTTTGTTTGCTGCAAATTGCTGAAAATTGTCCATAGTGTCCCTTATCATCTAGTTTGAACAGTTCCGTTTAACAGATTGTATCCAGAGTGCAATCCAAACATGATTTTAGACCTTGTTTATATGGAAAAGTGGTTATTTCTGTAGTTTAATTGCTGCAAATTGCTGAAAATTGTCCATAGTGTCCCTATCATCTAGTTTGAACAGTTACGTTTAACAGAGTGCAATCCAAACATGATTTTAGACCTTGTTTATATGGAAAAGTGGTTATTTCTGTAGTTTAATTGCTGCAAATTGCTGAAAATTGTCCATAGTGTCCCTATCTCATCTAGTTTGAACAGTTACGTTTAACAGATTGTATCCAGAGTGCAATCCAAACATGATTTTAGACCTTGTTTATATGGAAAAGTGGTTATTTCTGTAGTTTAATTGCTGCAAATTGCTGAAAATTGTCCATAGTGTCCCTATCTCATCTAGTTTGAACAGTTCCGTTTAACAGATTGTATCCAGAGTGCAATCCAAACATGATTTTAGACCTTGTTTATATGGAAAAGTGGTTATTTCTGTAGTTTAATTGCTGCAAATTGCTGAAAATTGTCCATAGTGTCCCTTATCATCTAGTTTGAACAGTTCCGTTTAACAGATTGTATCCAGAGTGCAATCCAAACATGATTTTAGACCTTGTTTATATGGAAAAGTGGTTATTTCTGTAGTTTGTTTGCTGCAAATTGCTGAAAATTGTCCATAGTGTCCCTTATCATCTAGTTTGAACAGTTCAGTTTAACAGATTGTGTACAGAGTGCAATCCAAACATGATTTTAGACCTTGTTTATATGGAAAAGTGGTTATTTCTGTAGTTTAATTGCTGCAAATTGCTGAAAATTGTCCATAGTGTCCCTTATCATCTAGTTTGAACAGTTCAGTTTAACAGATTGTGTACAGAGTGCAATCCAAACATGATTTTAGACCTTGTTTATATGGAAAAGTGGTTATTTCTGTAGTTTAATTGCTGCAAATTGCTGAAAATTGTCCATAGTGTCCCTAATCATCTAGTTTGAACAGTTCAGTTTAACAGATTGTGTACAGAGTGCAATCCAAACATGATTTTAGACCTTGTTTATATGGAAAAGTGGTTATTTCTGTAGTTTGTTTGCTGCAAATTGCTGAAAATTGTCCATAGTGTCCCTTAACATCTAGTTTGAACAGTTCCGTTTAACAGATTGTATCCAGAGTGCAATCCAAACATGATTTTAGACCTTGTTTATATGGAAAAGTGGTTATTTCTGTAGTTTAATTGCTACAAATTGCTGAAAATTGTCCATAGTGTCCCTATCATCTAGTTTGAACAGTTACGTTTAACAGAGTGCAATCCAAACATGATTTTAGACCTTGTTTATATGGGAAAGTGGTTATTTCTGTAGTTTAATTGCTGCAAATTGCTGAAAATTGTCCATAGTGTCCCTATCTCATCTAGTTTGAACAGTTCCGTTTAACAGATTGTATCCAGAGTGCAATCCAAACATGATTTTAGACCTTGTTTATATGGAAAAGTGGTTATTTCTGTAGTTTAATTGCTGCAAATTGCTGAAAATTGTCCATAGTGTCCCTTATCATCTAGTTTGAACAGTTCAGTTTAACAGATTGTGTACAGAGTGCAATCCAAACATGATTTTAGACCTTGTTTATATGGAAAAGTGGTTATTTCTGTAGTTTAATTGCTGCAAATTGCTGAAAATTGTCCATAGTGTCCCTTATCATCTAGTTTGAACAGTTCAGTTTAACAGATTGTGTACAGAGTGCAATCCAAACATGATTTTAGACCTTGTTTATATGGAAAAGTGGTTATTTCTGTAGTTTAATTGCTGCAAATTGCTGAAAATTGTCCATAGTGTCCCTTATCATCTAGTTTGAACAGTTCAGTTTAACAGATTGTGTACAGAGTGCAATCCAAACATGATTTTAGACCTTGTTTATATGGAAAAGTGGTTATTTCTGTAGTTTGTTTGCTGCAAATTGCTGAAAATTGTCCATAGTGTCCCTTAACATCTAGTTTGAACAGTTCCGTTTAACAGATTGTATCCAGAGTGCAATCCAAACATGATTTTAGACCTTGTTTATATGGAAAAGTGGTTATTTCTGTAGTTTAATTGCTACAAATTGCTGAAAATTGTCCATAGTGTCCCTATCATCTAGTTTGAACAGTTACGTTTAACAGAGTGCAATCCAAACATGATTTTAGACCTTGTTTATATGGGAAAGTGGTTATTTCTGTAGTTTAATTGCTGCAAATTGCTGAAAATTGTCCATAGTGTCCCTATCTCATCTAGTTTGAACAGTTACGTTTAACAGATTGTATCCAGAGTGCAATCCAAACATGATTTTAGACCTTGTTTATATGGAAAAGTGATTATTTCTGTAGTTTAATTGCTGCAAATTGCTGAAAATTGTCCATAGTGTCCCTATCATCTAGTTTGAACAGTTACGTTTAACAGAGTGCAATCCAAACATGATTTTAGACCTTGTTTATATGGAAAAGTGGTTATTTCTGTAGTTTAATTGCTGCAAATTGCTGAAAATTGTCCATAGTGTCCCTTATCATCTAGTTTGAACAGTTCAGTTTAACAGATTGTGTACAGAGTGCAATCCAAACATGATTTTAGACCTTGTTTATATGGAAAAGTGGTTATTTCTGTAGTTTGTTTGCTGCAAATTGCTGAAAATTGTCCATAGTGTCCCTTATCATCTAGTTTGAACAGTTCCGTTTAACAGATTGTATCCAGAGTGCAATCCAAACATGATTTTAGACCTTGTTTATATGGAAAAGTGGTTATTTCTGTAGTTTAATTGCTGCAAATTGCTGAAAATTGTCCATAGTGTCCCTATCATCTAGTTTGAACAGTTACGTTTAACAGAGTGCAATCCAAACATGATTTTAGACCTTGTTTTTATGGAAAAGTGGTTATTTCTGTAGTTTAATTGCTGCAAATTGCTGAAAATTGTCCATAGTGTCCCTATCTCATCTAGTTTGAACAGTTACGTTTAACAGATTGTATCCAGAGTGCAATCCAAACATGATTTTAGACCTTGTTTATATGGAAAAGTGATTATTTCTGTAGTTTAATTGCTGCAAATTGCTGAAAATTGTCCATAGTGTCCCTATCATCTAGTTTGAACAGTTACGTTTAACAGAGTGCAATCCAAACATGATTTTAGACCTTGTTTATATGGAAAAGTGGTTATTTCTGTAGTTTAATTGCTGCAAATTGCTGAAAATTGTCCATAGTGTCCCTTATCATCTAGTTTGAACAGTTCAGTTTAACAGATTGTGTACAGAGTGCAATCCAAACATGATTTTAGACCTTGTTTATATGGAAAAGTGGTTATTTCTGTAGTTTAATTGCTGCAAATTGCTGAAAATTGTCCATAGTGTCCCTTATCATCTAGTTTGAACAGTTCAGTTTAACAGATTGTGTACAGAGTGCAATCCAAACATGATTTTAGACCTTGTTTATATGGAAAAGTGGTTATTTCTGTAGTTTGTTTGCTGCAAATTGCTGAAAATTGTCCATAGTGTCCCTTATCATCTAGTTTGAACAGTTCCGTTTAACAGATTGTATCCAGAGTGCAATCCAAACATGATTTTAGACCTTGTTTATATGGAAAAGTGGTTATTTCTGTAGTTTAATTGCTGCAAATTGCTGAAAATTGTCCATAGTGTCCCTATCATCTAGTTTGAACAGTTACGTTTAACAGAGTGCAATCCAAACATGATTTTAGACCTTGTTTATATGGAAAAGTGGTTATTTCTGTAGTTTAATTGCTGCAAATTGCTGAAAATTGTCCATAGTGTCCCTATCTCATCTAGTTTGAACAGTTACGTTTAACAGATTGTATCCAGAGTGCAATCCAAACATGATTTTAGACCTTGTTTATATGGAAAAGTGATTATTTCTGTAGTTTAATTGCTGCAAATTGCTGAAAATTGTCCATAGTGTCCCTATCGTCTAGTTTGAACAGTTACGTTTAACAGAGTGCAATCCAAACATGATTTTAGACCTTGTTTATATGGAAAAGTGGTTATTTCTGTAGTTTAATTGCTGCAAATTGCTGAAAATTGTCCATAGTGTCCCTATCTCATCTAGTTTGAACAGTTACGTTTAACAGATTGTATCCAGAGTGCAATCCAAACATGATTTTAGACCTTGTTTATATGGAAAAGTGGTTATTTCTGTAGTTTAATTGCTGCAAATTGCTGAAAATTGTCCATAGTGTCCCTTATCATCTAGTTTGAACAGTTCCGTTTAACAGATTGTATCCAGAGTGCAATCCAAACATGATTTTAGACCTTGTTTATATGGAAAAGTGGTTATTTCTGTAGTTTAATTGCTGCAAATTGCTGAAAATTGTCCATAGTGTCCCTTATCATCTAGTTTGAACAGTTCAGATTAACAGATTGTGTACAGAGTGCAATCCAAACATGATTTTAGACCTTGTTTATATGGAAAAGTGGTTATTTCTGTAGTTCAATTGCTGCAAATTGCTGCAAATTGTCCATAGTGTCCCTATCTCATCTAGTTTGAACAGTTCCGTTTAACAGATTGTATCCAGAGTGCAATCCAAACATGATTTTAGACCTTGTTTATATGGAAAAGTGGTTATTTCTGTAGTTTGTTTGCTGCAAATTGCTGAAAATTGTCCATAGTGTCCCTATCATCTAGTTTGAACAGTTACGTTTAACAGAGTGCAATCCAAACATGATTTTAGACCTTGTTTATATGGAAAAGTGGTTATTTCTGTAGTTTAATTGCTGCAAATTGCTGAAAATTGTCCATACTGTCCCTTATCATCTAGTTTGAACAGTTCCGTTTAACAGATTGTATCCAGAGTGCAATCCAAACATGATTTTAGACCTTGTTTATATGGAAAAGTGGTTATTTCTGTAGTTTAATTGCTGCAAATTGCTGAAAATTGTCCATAGTGTCCCTATCATCTAGTTTGAACAGTTACGTTTAACAGAGTGCAATCCAAACATGATTTTAGACCTTGTTTATATGGAAAAGTGGTTATTTCTGTAGTTTAATTGCTGCAAATTGCTGAAAATTGTCCATAGTGTCCCTATCTCATCTAGTTTGAACAGTTACGTTTAACAGATTGTATCCAGAGTGCAATCCAAACATGATTTTAGACCTTGTTTATATGGAAAAGTGATTATTTCTGTAGTTTAATTGCTGCAAATTGCTGAAAATTGTCCATAGTGTCCCTATCATCTAGTTTGAACAGTTACGTTTAACAGAGTGCAATCCAAACATGATTTTAGACCTTGTTTATATGGAAAAGTGGTTATTTCTGTAGTTTAATTGCTGCAAATTGCTGAAAATTGTCCATAGTGTCCCTATCTCATCTAGTTTGAACAGTTACGTTTAACAGATTGTATCCAGAGTGCAATCCAAACATGATTTTAGACCTTGTTTATATGGAAAAGTGGTTATTTCTGTAGTTTAATTGCTGCAAATTGCTGAAAATTGTCCATAGTGTCCCTTATCATCTAGTTTGAACAGTTCCGTTTAACAGATTGTATCCAGAGTGCAATCCAAACATGATTTTAGACCTTGTTTATATGGAAAAGTGGTTATTTCTGTAGTTTAATTGCTGCAAATTGCTGAAAATTGTCCATAGTGTCCCTTATCATCTAGTTTGAACAGTTCAGATTAACAGATTGTGTACAGAGTGCAATCCAAACATGATTTTAGACCTTGTTTATATGGAAAAGTGGTTATTTCTGTAGTTCAATTGCTGCAAATTGCTGCAAATTGTCCATAGTGTCCCTATCTCATCTAGTTTGAACAGTTCCGTTTAACAGATTGTATCCAGAGTGCAATCCAAACATGATTTTAGACCTTGTTTATATGGAAAAGTGGTTATTTCTGTAGTTTGTTTGCTGCAAATTGCTGAAAATTGTCCATAGTGTCCCTATCATCTAGTTTGAACAGTTACGTTTAACAGAGTGCAATCCAAACATGATTTTAGACCTTGTTTATATGGAAAAGTGGTTATTTCTGTAGTTTAATTGCTGAAAATTGTCCATTGTGTCCCTATCTCATCTAGTTTGAACAGTTACGTTTAACAGAGTGCAATCCAAACATGATTTTAGACCTTGTTTATATGGAAAAGTGGTTATTTCTGTAGTTTAATTGCTGCAAATTGCTGAAAATTGTCCATAGTGTCCCTTATCATCTAGTTTGAACAGTTCCGTTTAACAGATTGTATCCAGAGTGCAATCCAAACATGATTTTAGACCTTGTTTATATGGAAAAGTGGTTATTTCTGTAGTTTGTTTGCTGCAAATTGCTGAAAATTGTCCATAGTGTCCCTTATCATCTAGTTTGAACAGTTCAGTTTAACAGATTGTGTACAGAGTGCAATCCAAACATGATTTTAGACCTTGTTTATATGGAAAAGTGGTTATTTCTGTAGTTTAATTGCTGCAAATTGCTGAAAATTGTCCATAGTGTCCCTTATCATCTAGTTTGAACAGTTCAGTTTAACAGATTGTGTACAGAGTGCAATCCAAACATGATTTTAGACCTTGTTTATATGGAAAAGTGGTTATTTCTGTAGTTTGTTTGCTGCAAATTGCTGAAAATTGTCCATAGTGTCCCTTATCATCTAGTTTAAACAGTTCCGTTTAACAGATTGTATCCAGAGTGCAATCCAAACATGATTTTAGACCTTGTTTATATGGAAAAGTGGTTATTTCTGTAGTTTAATTGCTGCAAATTGCTGAAAATTGTCCATAGTGTCCCTATCATCTAGTTTGAACAGTTACGTTTAACAGAGTGCAATCCAAACATGATTTTAGACCTTGTTTATATGGAAAAGTGGTTATTTCTGTAGTTTAATTGCTGCAAATTGCTGAAAATTGTCCATAGTGTCCCTATCTCATCTAGTTTGAACAGTTACGTTTAACAGATTGTATCCAGAGTGCAATCCAAACATGATTTTAGACCTTGTTTATATGGAAAAGTGATTATTTCTGTAGTTTAATTGCTGCAAATTGCTGAAAATTGTCCATAGTGTCCCTATCATCTAGTTTGAACAGTTACGTTTAACAGAGTGCAATCCAAACATGATTTTAGACCTTGTTTATATGGAAAAGTGGTTATTTCTGTAGTTTAATTGCTGCAAATTGCTGAAAATTGTCCATAGTGTCCCTTATCATCTAGTTTGAACAGTTCCGTTTAACAGATTGTATCCAGAGTGCAATCCAAACATGATTTTAGACCTTGTTTATATGGAAAAGTGGTTATTTCTGTAGTTTAATTGCTGCAAATTGCTGAAAATTGTCCATAGTGTCCCTTATCATCTAGTTTGAACAGTTCAGTTTAACAGATTGTGTACAGAGTGCAATCCAAACATGATTTTAGACCTTGTTTATATGGAAAAGTGGTTATTTCTGTAGTTTGTTTGCTGCAAATTGCTGAAAATTGTCCATAGTGTCCCTTATCATCTAGTTTGAACAGTTCCGTTTAACAGATTGTATCCAGAGTGCAATCCAAACATGATTTTAGACCTTGTTTATATGGAAAAGTGGTTATTTCTGTAGTTTAATTGCTGCAAATTGCTGAAAATTGTCCATAGTGTCCCTATCATCTAGTTTGAACAGTTACGTTTAACAGAGTGCAATCCAAACATGATTTTAGACCTTGTTTTTATGGAAAAGTGGTTATTTCTGTAGTTTAATTGCTGCAAATTGCTGAAAATTGTCCATAGTGTCCCTATCTCATCTAGTTTGAACAGTTACGTTTAACAGATTGTATCCAGAGTGCAATCCAAACATGATTTTAGACCTTGTTTATATGGAAAAGTGATTATTTCTGTAGTTTAATTGCTGCAAATTGCTGAAAATTGTCCATAGTGTCCCTATCATCTAGTTTGAACAGTTACGTTTAACAGAGTGCAATCCAAACATGATTTTAGACCTTGTTTATATGGAAAAGTGGTTATTTCTGTAGTTTAATTGCTGCAAATTGCTGAAAATTGTCCATAGTGTCCCTTATCATCTAGTTTGAACAGTTCAGTTTAACAGATTGTGTACAGAGTGCAATCCAAACATGATTTTAGACCTTGTTTATATGGAAAAGTGGTTATTTCTGTAGTTTAATTGCTGCAAATTGCTGAAAATTGTCCATAGTGTCCCTTATCATCTAGTTTGAACAGTTCAGTTTAACAGATTGTGTACAGAGTGCAATCCAAACATGATTTTAGACCTTGTTTATATGGAAAAGTGGTTATTTCTGTAGTTTGTTTGCTGCAAATTGCTGAAAATTGTCCATAGTGTCCCTTATCATCTAGTTTGAACAGTTCCGTTTAACAGATTGTATCCAGAGTGCAATCCAAACATGATTTTAGACCTTGTTTATATGGAAAAGTGGTTATTTCTGTAGTTTAATTGCTGCAAATTGCTGAAAATTGTCCATAGTGTCCCTATCATCTAGTTTGAACAGTTACGTTTAACAGAGTGCAATCCAAACATGATTTTAGACCTTGTTTATATGGAAAAGTGGTTATTTCTGTAGTTTAATTGCTGCAAATTGCTGAAAATTGTCCATAGTGTCCCTATCTCATCTAGTTTGAACAGTTACGTTTAACAGATTGTATCCAGAGTGCAATCCAAACATGATTTTAGACCTTGTTTATATGGAAAAGTGATTATTTCTGTAGTTTAATTGCTGCAAATTGCTGAAAATTGTCCATAGTGTCCCTATCATCTAGTTTGAACAGTTACGTTTAACAGAGTGCAATCCAAACATGATTTTAGACCTTGTTTATATGGAAAAGTGGTTATTTCTGTAGTTTAATTGCTGCAAATTGCTGAAAATTGTCCATAGTGTCCCTATCTCATCTAGTTTGAACAGTTACGTTTAACAGATTGTATCCAGAGTGCAATCCAAACATGATTTTAGACCTTGTTTATATGGAAAAGTGGTTATTTCTGTAGTTTAATTGCTGCAAATTGCTGAAAATTGTCCATAGTGTCCCTTATCATCTAGTTTGAACAGTTCCGTTTAACAGATTGTATCCAGAGTGCAATCCAAACATGATTTTAGACCTTGTTTATATGGAAAAGTGGTTATTTCTGTAGTTTAATTGCTGCAAATTGCTGAAAATTGTCCATAGTGTCCCTTATCATCTAGTTTGAACAGTTCAGATTAACAGATTGTGTACAGAGTGCAATCCAAACATGATTTTAGACCTTGTTTATATGGAAAAGTGGTTATTTCTGTAGTTCAATTGCTGCAAATTGCTGCAAATTGTCCATAGTGTCCCTATCTCATCTAGTTTGAACAGTTCCGTTTAACAGATTGTATCCAGAGTGCAATCCAAACATGATTTTAGACCTTGTTTATATGGAAAAGTGGTTATTTCTGTAGTTTGTTTGCTGCAAATTGCTGAAAATTGTCCATAGTGTCCCTATCATCTAGTTTGAACAGTTACGTTTAACAGAGTGCAATCCAAACATGATTTTAGACCTTGTTTATATGGAAAAGTGGTTATTTCTGTAGTTTAATTGCTGCAAATTGCTGAAAATTGTCCATACTGTCCCTTATCATCTAGTTTGAACAGTTCCGTTTAACAGATTGTATCCAGAGTGCAATCCAAACATGATTTTAGACCTTGTTTATATGGAAAAGTGGTTATTTCTGTAGTTTAATTGCTGCAAATTGCTGAAAATTGTCCATAGTGTCCCTATCATCTAGTTTGAACAGTTACGTTTAACAGAGTGCAATCCAAACATGATTTTAGACCTTGTTTATATGGAAAAGTGGTTATTTCTGTAGTTTAATTGCTGCAAATTGCTGAAAATTGTCCATAGTGTCCCTATCTCATCTAGTTTGAACAGTTACGTTTAACAGATTGTATCCAGAGTGCAATCCAAACATGATTTTAGACCTTGTTTATATGGAAAAGTGATTATTTCTGTAGTTTAATTGCTGCAAATTGCTGAAAATTGTCCATAGTGTCCCTATCATCTAGTTTGAACAGTTACGTTTAACAGAGTGCAATCCAAACATGATTTTAGACCTTGTTTATATGGAAAAGTGGTTATTTCTGTAGTTTAATTGCTGCAAATTGCTGAAAATTGTCCATAGTGTCCCTATCTCATCTAGTTTGAACAGTTACGTTTAACAGATTGTATCCAGAGTGCAATCCAAACATGATTTTAGACCTTGTTTATATGGAAAAGTGGTTATTTCTGTAGTTTAATTGCTGCAAATTGCTGAAAATTGTCCATAGTGTCCCTTATCATCTAGTTTGAACAGTTCCGTTTAACAGATTGTATCCAGAGTGCAATCCAAACATGATTTTAGACCTTGTTTATATGGAAAAGTGGTTATTTCTGTAGTTTAATTGCTGCAAATTGCTGAAAATTGTCCATAGTGTCCCTTATCATCTAGTTTGAACAGTTCAGATTAACAGATTGTGTACAGAGTGCAATCCAAACATGATTTTAGACCTTGTTTATATGGAAAAGTGGTTATTTCTGTAGTTCAATTGCTGCAAATTGCTGCAAATTGTCCATAGTGTCCCTATCTCATCTAGTTTGAACAGTTCCGTTTAACAGATTGTATCCAGAGTGCAATCCAAACATGATTTTAGACCTTGTTTATATGGAAAAGTGGTTATTTCTGTAGTTTGTTTGCTGCAAATTGCTGAAAATTGTCCATAGTGTCCCTATCATCTAGTTTGAACAGTTACGTTTAACAGAGTGCAATCCAAACATGATTTTAGACCTTGTTTATATGGAAAAGTGGTTATTTCTGTAGTTTAATTGCTGAAAATTGTCCATTGTGTCCCTATCTCATCTAGTTTGAACAGTTACGTTTAACAGAGTGCAATCCAAACATGATTTTAGACCTTGTTTATATGGAAAAGTGGTTATTTCTGTAGTTTAATTGCTGCAAATTGCTGAAAATTGTCCATAGTGTCCCTTATCATCTAGTTTGAACAGTTCCGTTTAACAGATTGTATCCAGAGTGCAATCCAAACATGATTTTAGACCTTGTTTATATGGAAAAGTGGTTATTTCTGTAGTTTGTTTGCTGCAAATTGCTGAAAATTGTCCATAGTGTCCCTTATCATCTAGTTTGAACAGTTCAGTTTAACAGATTGTGTACAGAGTGCAATCCAAACATGATTTTAGACCTTGTTTATATGGAAAAGTGGTTATTTCTGTAGTTTAATTGCTGCAAATTGCTGAAAATTGTCCATAGTGTCCCTTATCATCTAGTTTGAACAGTTCAGTTTAACAGATTGTGTACAGAGTGCAATCCAAACATGATTTTAGACCTTGTTTATATGGAAAAGTGGTTATTTCTGTAGTTTGTTTGCTGCAAATTGCTGAAAATTGTCCATAGTGTCCCTTATCATCTAGTTTAAACAGTTCCGTTTAACAGATTGTATCCAGAGTGCAATCCAAACATGATTTTAGACCTTGTTTATATGGAAAAGTGGTTATTTCTGTAGTTTAATTGCTGCAAATTGCTGAAAATTGTCCATAGTGTCCCTATCATCTAGTTTGAACAGTTACGTTTAACAGAGTGCAATCCAAACATGATTTTAGACCTTGTTTATATGGAAAAGTGGTTATTTCTGTAGTTTAATTGCTGCAAATTGCTGAAAATTGTCCATAGTGTCCCTATCTCATCTAGTTTGAACAGTTACGTTTAACAGAGTGCAATCCAAACATGATTTTAGACCTTGTTTATATGGAAAAGTGGTTATTTCTGTAGTTTAATTGCTGCAAATTGCTGAAAATTGTCCATAGTGTCCCTTATCATCTAGTTTGAACAGTTCCGTTTAACAGATTGTATCCAGAGTGCAATCCAAACATGATTTTAGACCTTGTTTATATGGAAAAGTGGTTATTTCTGTAGTTTAATTGCTGCAAATTGCTGAAAATTGTCCATAGTGTCCCTTATCATCTAGTTTGAACAGTTCAGTTTAACAGATTGTGTACAGAGTGCAATCCAAACATGATTTTAGACCTTGTTTATATGGAAAAGTGGTTATTTCTGTAGTTTGTTTGCTGCAAATTGCTGCAAATTGTCCATAGTGTCCCTTATCATCTAGTTTGAACAGTTCTGTTTAACAGATTGTATCCAGAGTGCAATCCAAACATGATTTTAGACCTTGTTTTTATGGAAAAGTGGTTATTTCTGTAGTTTAATTGCTGCAAATTGCTGAAAATTGTCCATAGTGTCCCTATCTCATCTAGTTTGAACAGTTACGTTTAACAGATTGTATCCAGAGTGCAATCCAAACATGATTTTAGACCTTGTTTATATGGAAAAGTGATTATTTCTGTAGTTTAATTGCTGCAAATTGCTGAAAATTGTCCATAGTGTCCCTATCATCTAGTTTGAACAGTTACGTTTAACAGAGTGCAATCCAAACATGATTTTAGACCTTGTTTATATGGAAAAGTGGTTATTTCTGTAGTTTAATTGCTGCAAATTGCTGAAAATTGTCCATAGTGTCCCTTATCATCTAGTTTGAACAGTTCAGTTTAACAGATTGTGTACAGAGTGCAATCCAAACATGATTTTAGACCTTGTTTATATGGAAAAGTGGTTATTTCTGTAGTTTAATTGCTGCAAATTGCTGAAAATTGTCCATAGTGTCCCTTATCATCTAGTTTGAACAGTTCCGTTTAACAGATTGTATCCAGAGTGCAATCCAAACATGATTTTAGACCTTGTTTATATGGAAAAGTGGTTATTTCTGTAGTTTGTTTGCTGCAAATTGCTGAAAATTGTCCATAGTGTCCCTTATCATCTAGTTTGAACAGTTCAGTTTAACAGATTGTGTACAGAGTGCAATCCAAACATGATTTTAGACCTTGTTTATATGGAAAAGTGGTTATTTCTGTAGTTTAATTGCTGCAAATTGCTGAAAATTGTCCATAGTGTCCCTTATCATCTAGTTTGAACAGTTCAGTTTAACAGATTGTGTACAGAGTGCAATCCAAACATGATTTTAGACCTTGTTTATATGGAAAAGTGGTTATTTCTGTAGTTTGTTTGCTGCAAATTGCTGAAAATTGTCCATAGTGTCCCTTATCATCTAGTTTAAACAGTTCCGTTTAACAGATTGTATCCAGAGTGCAATCCAAACATGATTTTAGACCTTGTTTATATGGAAAAGTGGTTATTTCTGTAGTTTAATTGCTGCAAATTGCTGCAAATTGTCCATAGTGTCCCTATCATCTAGTTTGAACAGTTACGTTTAACAGAGTGCAATCCAAACATGATTTTAGACCTTGTTTATATGGAAAAGTGGTTATTTCTGTAGTTTAATTGCTGCAAATTGCTGAAAATTGTCCATAGTGTCCCTATCTCATCTAGTTTGAACAGTTACGTTTAACAGATTGTATCCAGAGTGCAATCCAAACATGATTTTAGACCTTGTTTATATGGAAAAGTGGTTATTTCTGTAGTTTAATTGCTGAAAATTGTCCATAGTGTCCCTTATCATCTAGTTTGAACAGTTCAGTTTAACAGATTGTGTACAAAGTGCAATCCAAACATGATTTTAGACCTTGTTTATATGGAAAAGTGGTTATTTCTGTAGTTTAATTGCTGCAAATTGCTGAAAATTGTCCATAGTGTCCCTTATCATCTAGTTTGAACAGTTCCGTTTAACAGATTGTATCCAGAGTGCAATCCAAACATTATTTTAGACCTTGTTTATATGGAAAAGTGGTTATTTCTGTAGTTTAATTGCTGAAAATTGTCCATAGTGTCCCTATCTCATCTAGTTTGAACAGTTACGTTTAACAGAGTGCAATCCAAACATGATTTTAGACCTTGTTTATATGGAAAAGTGGTTATTTCTGTAGTTTAATTGCTGCAAATTGCTGAAAATTGTCCATAGTGTCCCTTATCATCTAGTTTGAACAGTTCCGTTTAACAGATTGTATCCAGAGTGCAATCCAAACATGATTTTAGACCTTGTTTATATGGAAAAGTGGTTATTTCTGTAGTTTGTTTGCTGCAAATTGCTGAAAATTGTCCATAGTGTCCCTTATCATCTAGTTTGAACAGTTCAGTTTAACAGATTGTATCCAGAGTGCAATCCAAACATGATTTTAGACCTTGTTTATATGGAAAAGTGGTTATTTCTCTAGTTTGTTTGCTGCAAATTGCTGAAAATTGTCCATAGTGTCCCTTATCATCTAGTTTGAACAGTTCAGTTTAACAGATTGTGTACAAAGTGCAATCCAAACATGATTTTAGACCTTGTTTATATGGAAAAGTGGTTATTTCTGTAGTTTAATTGCTGCAAATTGCTGAAAATTGTCCATAGTGTCCCTTATCATCTAGTTTGAACAGTTCCGTTTAACAGATTGTATCCAGAGTGCAATCCAAACATGATTTTAGACCTTGTTTATATGGAAAAGTGGTTATTTCTGTAGTTTAATTGCTGCAAATTGCTGAAAATTGTCCATAGTGTCCCTTATCATCTAGTTTGAACAGTTCCGTTTAACAGATTGTATCCAGAGTGCAATCCAAACATGATTTTAGACCTTGTTTATATGGAAAAGTGGTTATTTCTGTAGTTTAATTGCTGCAAATTGCTGAAAATTGTCCATAGTGTCCCTTATCATCTAGTTTGAACAGTTCAGTTTAACAGATTGTGTACAGAGTGCAATCCAAACATGATTTTAGACCTTGTTTATATGGAAAAGTGGTTATTTCTGTAGTTTAATTGCTGCAAATTGCTGAAAATTGTCCATAGTGTCCCTTATCATCTAGTTTGAACAGTTCAGTTTAACAGATTGTGTACAGAGTGCAATCCAAACATGATTTTAGACCTTGTTTTTATGGAAAAGTGGTTATTTCTGTAGTTTAATTGCTGCAAATTGCTGAAAATTGTCCATAGTGTCCCTATCTCATCTAGTTTGAACAGTTACGTTTAACAGATTGTATCCAGAGTGCAATCCAAACATGATTTTAGACCTTGTTTATATGGAAAAGTGATTATTTCTGTAGTTTAATTGCTGCAAATTGCTGAAAATTGTCCATAGTGTCCCTATCATCTAGTTTGAACAGTTACGTTTAACAGAGTGCAATCCAAACATGATTTTAGACCTTGTTTATATGGAAAAGTGGTTATTTCTGTAGTTTAATTGCTGCAAATTGCTGAAAATTGTCCATAGTGTCCCTTATCATCTAGTTTGAACAGTTCAGTTTAACAGATTGTGTACAGAGTGCAATCCAAACATGATTTTAGACCTTGTTTATATGGAAAAGTGGTTATTTCTGTAGTTTAATTGCTGCAAATTGCTGAAAATTGTCCATAGTGTCCCTTATCATCTAGTTTGAACAGTTCAGATTAACAGATTGTGTACAGAGTGCAATCCAAACATGATTTTAGACCTTGTTTATATGGAAAAGTGGTTATTTCTGTAGTTTGTTTGCTGCAAATTGCTGAAAATTGTCCATAGTGTCCCTTATCATCTAGTTTGAACAGTTCCGTTTAACAGATTGTATCCAGAGTGCAATCCAAACATGATTTTAGACCTTGTTTATATGGAAAAGTGGTTATTTCTGTAGTTTAATTGCTGCAAATTGCTGAAAATTGTCCATAGTGTCCCTATCATCTAGTTTGAACAGTTACGTTTAACAGAGTGCAATCCAAACATGATTTTAGACCTTGTTTTTATGGAAAAGTGGTTATTTCTGTAGTTTAATTGCTGCAAATTGCTGAAAATTGTCCATAGTGTCCCTATCTCATCTAGTTTGAACAGTTACGTTTAACAGATTGTATCCAGAGTGCAATCCAAACATGATTTTAGACCTTGTTTATATGGAAAAGTGATTATTTCTGTAGTTTAATTGCTGCAAATTGCTGAAAATTGTCCATAGTGTCCCTATCATCTAGTTTGAACAGTTACGTTTAACAGAGTGCAATCCAAACATGATTTTAGACCTTGTTTATATGGAAAAGTGGTTATTTCTGTAGTTTAATTGCTGAAAAAGGTCCATAGTGTCCCTATCTCATCTAGTTTGAACAGTTACGTTTGACAGATTGTATCCAGAGTGCAATCCAAACATGATTTTAGACCTTGTTTATATGGAAAAGTGGTTATTTCTGTAGTTTGTTTGCTGCAAATTGCTGAAAATTGTCCATAGTGTCCCTATCTCATCTAGTTTGAACAGTTACGTTTAACAGATTGTATCCAGAGTGCAATCCAAACATGATTTTAGACCTTGTTTATATGGAAAAGTGATTATTTCTGTAGTTTAATTGCTGCAAATTGCTGAAAATTGTCCATAGTGTCCCTATCATCTAGTTTGAACAGTTACGTTTAACAGAGTGCAATCCAAACATGATTTTAGACCTTGTTTATATGGAAAAGTGGTTATTTCTGTAGTTTAATTGCTGCAAATTGCTGAAAATTGTCCATAGTGTCCCTTATCATCTAGTTTGAACAGTTCAGTTTAACAGATTGTGTACAGAGTGCAATCCAAACATGATTTTAGACCTTGTTTATATGGAAAAGTGGTTATTTCTGTAGTTTAATTGCTGCAAATTGCTGAAAATTGTCCATAGTGTCCCTTATCATCTAGTTTGAACAGTTCCGTTTAACAGATTGTATCCAGAGTGCAATCCAAACATGATTTTAGACCTTGTTTATATGGAAAAGTGGTTATTTCTGTAGTTTGTTTGCTGCAAATTGCTGAAAATTGTCCATAGTGTCCCTTATCATCTAGTTTGAACAGTTCAGTTTAACAGATTGTGTACAGAGTGCAATCCAAACATGATTTTAGACCTTGTTTATATGGAAAAGTGGTTATTTCTGTAGTTTAATTGCTGCAAATTGCTGAAAATTGTCCATAGTGTCCCTTATCATCTAGTTTGAACAGTTCAGTTTAACAGATTGTGTACAGAGTGCAATCCAAACATGATTTTAGACCTTGTTTATATGGAAAAGTGGTTATTTCTGTAGTTTGTTTGCTGCAAATTGCTGAAAATTGTCCATAGTGTCCCTTATCATCTAGTTTAAACAGTTCTGTTTAACAGATTGTATCCAGAGTGCAATCCAAACATGATTTTAGACCTTGTTTATATGGAAAAGTGGTTATTTCTGTAGTTTAATTGCTGCAAATTGCTGAAAATTGTCCATAGTGTCCCTATCATCTAGTTTGAACAGTTACGTTTAACAGAGTGCAATCCAAACATGATTTTAGACCTTGTTTATATGGAAAAGTGGTTATTTCTGTAGTTTAATTGCTGCAAATTGCTGAAAATTGTCCATAGTGTCCCTATCTCATCTAGTTTGAACAGTTACGTTTAACAGATTGTATCCAGAGTGCAATCCAAACATGATTTTAGACCTTGTTTATATGGAAAAGTGGTTATTTCTGTAGTTTAATTGCTGCAAATTGCTGAAAATTGTCCATAGTGTCCCTATCTCATCTAGTTTGAACAGTTACGTTTAACAGAGTGCAATCCAAACATGATTTTAGACCTTGTTTATATGGAAAAGTGGTTATTTCTGTAGTTTAATTGCTGCAAATTGCTGAAAATTGTCCATAGTGTCCCTTATCATCTAGTTTGAACAGTTCCGTTTAACAGATTGTATCCAGAGTGCAATCCAAACATGATTTTAGACCTTGTTTATATGGAAAAGTGGTTATTTCTGTAGTTTGTTTGCTGCAAATTGCTGAAAATTGTCCATAGTGTCCCTTATCATCTAGTTTGAACAGTTCAGTTTAACAGATTGTGTACAGAGTGCAATCCAAACATGATTTTAGACCTTGTTTATATGGAAAAGTGGTTATTTCTGTAGTTTAATTGCTGCAAATTGCTGAAAATTGTCCATAGTGTCCCTTATCATCTAGTTTGAACAGTTCAGTTTAACAGATTGTGTACAGAGTGCAATCCAAACATGATTTTAGACCTTGTTTATATGGAAAAGTGGTTATTTCTGTAGTTTGTTTGCTGCAAATTGCTGAAAATTGTCCATAGTGTCCCTTATCATCTAGTTTAAACAGTTCTGTTTAACAGATTGTATCCAGAGTGCAATCCAAACATGATTTTAGACCTTGTTTATATGGAAAAGTGGTTATTTCTGTAGTTTAATTGCTGCAAATTGCTGAAAATTGTCCATAGTGTCCCTATCATCTAGTTTGAACAGTTACGTTTAACAGAGTGCAATCCAAACATGATTTTAGACCTTGTTTATATGGAAAAGTGGTTATTTCTGTAGTTTAATTGCTGCAAATTGCTGAAAATTGTCCATAGTGTCCCTATCTCATCTAGTTTGAACAGTTACGTTTAACAGATTGTATCCAGAGTGCAATCCAAACATGATTTTAGACCTTGTTTATATGGAAAAGTGGTTATTTCTGTAGTTTAATTGCTGCAAATTGCTGAAAATTGTCCATAGTGTCCCTATCTCATCTAGTTTGAACAGTTACGTTTAACAGAGTGCAATCCAAACATGATTTTAGACCTTGTTTATATGGAAAAGTGGTTATTTCTGTAGTTTAATTGCTGCAAATTGCTGAAAATTGTCCATAGTGTCCCTTATCATCTAGTTTGAACAGTTCCGTTTAACAGATTGTATCCAGAGTGCAATCCAAACATGATTTTAGACCTTGTTTATATGGAAAAGTGGTTATTTCTGTAGTTTAATTGCTGCAAATTGCTGAAAATTGTCCATAGTGTCCCTTATCATCTAGTTTGAACAGTTCAGTTTAACAGATTGTGTACAGAGTGCAATCCAAACATGATTTTAGACCTTGTTTATATGGAAAAGTGGTTATTTCTGTAGTTTGTTTGCTGCAAATTGCTGAAAATTGTCCATAGTGTCCCTTATCATCTAGTTTGAACAGTTCCGTTTAACAGATTGTATCCAGAGTGCAATCCAAACATGATTTTAGACCTTGTTTTTATGGAAAAGTGGTTATTTCTGTAGTTTAATTGCTGCAAATTGCTGAAAATTGTCCATAGTGTCCCTATCTCATCTAGTTTGAACAGTTACGTTTAACAGATTGTATCCAGAGTGCAATCCAAACATGACTTTAGACCTTGTTTATATGGAAAAGTGATTATTTCTGTAGTTTAATTGCTGCAAATTGCTGAAAATTGTCCATAGTGTCCCTATCATCTAGTTTGAACAGTTACGTTTAACAGAGTGCAATCCAAACATGATTTTAGACCTTGTTTATATGGAAAAGTGGTTATTTCTGTAGTTTAATTGCTGCAAATTGCTGAAAATTGTCCATAGTGTCCCTTATCATCTAGTTTGAACAGTTCAGTTTAACAGATTGTGTACAGAGTGCAATCCAAACATGATTTTAGACCTTGTTTATATGGAAAAGTGGTTATTTCTGTAGTTTAATTGCTGCAAATTGCTGAAAATTGTCCATAGTGTCCCTTATCATCTAGTTTGAACAGTTCAGATTAACAGATTGTGTACAGAGTGCAATCCAAACATGATTTTAGACCTTGTTTATATGGAAAAGTGATTATTTCTGTAGTTTAATTGCTGCAAATTGCTGAAAATTGTCCATAGTGTCCCTATCATCTAGTTTGAACAGTTACGTTTAACAGAGTGCAATCCAAACATGATTTTAGACCTTGTTTATATGGAAAAGTGGTTATTTCTGTAGTTTAATTGCTGAAAAAGGTCCATAGTGTCCCTATCTCATCTAGTTTGAACAGTTACGTTTGACAGATTGTATCCAGAGTGCAATCCAAACATGATTTTAGACCTTGTTTATATGGAAAAGTGGTTATTTCTGTAGTTCAATTGCTGCAAATTGCTGCAAATTGTCCATAGTGTCCCTATCTCATCTAGTTTGAACAGTTCCGTTTAACAGATTGTATCCAGAGTGCAATCCAAACATGATTTTAGACCTTGTTTATATGGAAAAGTGGTTATTTCTGTAGTTTGTTTGCTGCAAATTGCTGAAAATTGTCCATAGTGTCCCTATCATCTAGTTTGAACAGTTACGTTTAACAGAGTGCAATCCAAACATGATTTTAGACCTTGTTTATATGGAAAAGTGGTTATTTCTGTAGTTTAATTGCTGAAAATTGTCCATTGTGTCCCTATCTCATCTAGTTTGAACAGTTACGTTTAACAGAGTGCAATCCAAACATGATTTTAGACCTTGTTTATATGGAAAAGTGGTTATTTCTGTAGTTTAATTGCTGCAAATTGCTGAAAATTGTCCATAGTGTCCCTTATCATCTAGTTTGAACAGTTCCGTTTAACAGATTGTATCCAGAGTGCAATCCAAACATGATTTTAGACCTTGTTTATATGGAAAAGTGGTTATTTCTGTAGTTTGTTTGCTGCAAATTGCTGCAAATTGTCCATAGTGTCCCTTATCATCTAGTTTGAACAGTTCAGTTTAACAGATTGTGTACAGAGTGCAATCCAAACATGATTTTAGACCTTGTTTATATGGAAAAGTCGTTATTTCTGTAGTTTAATTGCTGCAAATTGCTGAAAATTGTCCATAGTGTCCCTTATCATCTAGTTTGAACAGTTCAGTTTAACAGATTGTGTACAGAGTGCAATCCAAACATGATTTTAGACCTTGTTTATATGGAAAAGTGGTTATTTCTGTAGTTTGTTTGCTGCAAATTGCTGAAAATTGTCCATAGTGTCCCTTATCATCTAGTTTAAACAGTTCCGTTTAACAGATTGTATCCAGAGTGCAATCCAAACATGATTTTAGACCTTGTTTATATGGAAAAGTGGTTATTTCTGTAGTTTAATTGCTGCAAATTGCTGAAAATTGTCCATAGTGTCCCTATCATCTAGTTTGAACAGTTACGTTTAACAGAGTGCAATCCAAACATGATTTTAGACCTTGTTTATATGGAAAAGTGGTTATTTCTGTAGTTTAATTGCTGCAAATTGCTGAAAATTGTCCATAGTGTCCCTATCTCATCTAGTTTGAACAGTTACGTTTAACAGATTGTATCCAGAGTGCAATCCAAACATGATTTTAGACCTTGTTTATATGGAAAAGTGGTTATTTCTGTAGTTTAATTGCTGCAAATTGCTGAAAATTGTCCATAGTGTCCCTATCTCATCTAGTTTGAACAGTTACGTTTAACAGAGTGCAATCCAAACATGATTTTAGACCTTGTTTATATGGAAAAGTGGTTATTTCTGTAGTTTAATTGCTGCAAATTGCTGAAAATTGTCCATAGTGTCCCTTATCATCTAGTTTGAACAGTTCCGTTTAACAGATTGTATCCAGAGTGCAATCCAAACATGATTTTAGACCTTGTTTATATGGAAAAGTGGTTATTTCTGTAGTTTAATTGCTGCAAATTGCTGAAAATTGTCCATAGTGTCCCTTATCATCTAGTTTGAACAGTTCAGTTTAACAGATTGTGTACAGAGTGCAATCCAAACATGATTTTAGACCTTGTTTATATGGAAAAGTGGTTATTTCTGTAGTTTGTTTGCTGCAAATTGCTGAAAATTGTCCATAGTGTCCCTTATCATCTAGTTTGAACAGTTCCGTTTAACAGATTGTATCCAGAGTGCAATCCAAACATGATTTTAGACCTTGTTTTTATGGAAAAGTGGTTATTTCTGTAGTTTAATAGCTGCAAATTGCTGAAAATTGTCCATAGTGTCCCTATCTCATCTAGTTTGAACAGTTACGTTTAACAGATTGTATCCAGAGTGCAATCCAAACATGATTTTAGACCTTGTTTATATGGAAAAGTGATTATTTCTGTAGTTTAATTGCTGCAAATTGCTGAAAATTGTCCATAGTGTCCCTATCATCTAGTTTGAACAGTTACGTTTAACAGAGTGCAATCCAAACATGATTTTAGACCTTGTTTATATGGAAAAGTGGTTATTTCTGTAGTTTAATTGCTGCAAATTGCTGAAAATTGTCCATAGTGTCCCTTATCATCTAGTTTGAACAGTTCAGTTTAACAGATTGTGTACAGAGTGCAATCCAAACATGATTTTAGACCTTGTTTATATGGAAAAGTGGTTATTTCTGTAGTTTAATTGCTGCAAATTGCTGAAAATTGTCCATAGTGTCCCTTATCATCTAGTTTGAACAGTTCAGTTTAACAGATTGTGTACAGAGTGCAATCCAAACATGATTTTAGACCTTGTTTATATGGAAAAGTGGTTATTTCTGTAGTTTAATTGCTGCAAATTGCTGAAAATTGTCCATAGTGTCCCTTATCATCTAGTTTGAACAGTTCAGTTTAACAGATTGTGTACAGAGTGCAATCCAAACATGATTTTAGACCTTGTTTATATGGAAAAGTGGTTATTTCTGTAGTTTGTTTGCTGCAAATTGCTGAAAATTGTCCATAGTGTCCCTTATCATCTAGTTTGAACAGTTCAGTTTAACAGATTGTGTACAGAGTGCAATCCAAACATGATTTTAGACCTTGTTTATATGGAAAAGTGGTTATTTCTGTAGTTTAATTGCTGCAAATTGCTGAAAATTGTCCATAGTGTCCCTTATCATCTAGTTTGAACAGTTCAGTTTAACAGATTGTGTACAGAGTGCAATCCAAACATGATTTTAGACCTTGTTTATATGGAAAAGTGGTTATTTCTGTAGTTTGTTTGCTGCAAATTGCTGAAAATTGTCCATAGTGTCCCTTATCATCTAGTTTGAACAGTTCCGTTTAACAGATTGTATCCAGAGTGCAATCCAAACATGATTTTAGACCTTGTTTATATGGAAAAGTGGTTATTTCTGTAGTTTAATTGCTGCAAATTGCTGAAAATTGTCCATAGTGTCCCTATCTCATCTAGTTTGAACAGTTACGTTTAACAGATTGTATCCAGAGTGCAATCCAAACATGATTTTAGACCATGTTTATATGGAAAAGTGGTTATTTCTGTAGTTTAATTGCTGCAAATTGCTGAAAATTGTCCATAGTGTCCCTATCATCTAGTTTGAACAGTTACGTTTAACAGAGTGCAATCCAAACATGATTTTAGACCTTGTTTATATGGAAAAGTGGTTATTTCTGTAGTTTAATTGCTGCAAATTGCTGAAAATTGTCCATAGTGTCCCTATCTCATCTAGTTTGAACAGTTACGTTTAACAGATTGTATCCAGAGTGCAATCCAAACATGATTTTAGACCTTGTTTATATGGAAAAGTGGTTATTTCTGTAGTTTAATTGCTGCAAATTGCTGAAAATTGTCCATAGTGTCCCTATCTCATCTAGTTTGAACAGTTACGTTTAACAGAGTGCAATCCAAACATGATTTTAGACCTTGTTTATATGGAAAAGTGGTTATTTCTGTAGTTTGTTTGCTGCAAATTGCTGAAAATTGTCCATAGTGTCCCTTATCATCTAGTTTGAACAGTTCAGTTTAACAGATTGTGTACAGAGTGCAATCCAAACATGATTTTAGACCTTGTTTATATGGAAAAGTGGTTATTTCTGTAGTTTGTTTGCTGCAAATTGCTGAAAATTGTCCATAGTGTCCCTATCTCATCTAGTTTGAACAGTTACGTTTAACAGAGTGCAATCCAAACATGATTTTAGACCTTGTTTATATGGAAAAGTGGTTATTTCTGTAGTTTAATTGCTGCAAATTGCTGAAAATTGTCCATAGTGTCCCTATCTCATCTAGTTTGAACAGTTACGTTTAACCCGTCTACGATATTGGTTCCCAATTGGGAATCAACCCTCCCACGTTCAGCTGAAACGGTGGCGCATGGAACGCAAAAATATTCTTAAAAATATTTAACCTCCACACATTAACAAGTCCAATAGCTCAAATGAAAGATAAACACCTTGTTCATCTAGCCAGCAAGTCAGATTTCTAAAATGTTTTACGGCGAAAACATAGCACATATATATGTAAAACCACCACCAGACACAGCTGATTTGAATAGCCAAAACATGCAATCAACAAACGCAGGATTAAAAAATAAATCGTTCACTAACCTTTTGAAAATCTTCATCAGATGACAGTAATATGACATGTTACACAGTACATTTTTTTTTCAATAATATGCCATTTATATCCATAAATGTCCATTTACAGTGAGTTCACGTTCAGAAATTACTCAAAAATGCCCGCAGGAAATCTAGGTAGCGCGGCAAGATAACGTAAATAGACATCATAAACTTTGACTAAATATACATGTTCTACATATAGTTAGAAAGATACACTGCTTCTTTATGCAACCGCTTTGTTAGATTTATTTTTAACGTTACAGAAATCGCACACTATTCAATATGCTGAGACGGCGCTCAGTTCCAAGCTACATTTCTACGTAATGTTGGAGTCAACAGAAACACAGATTTAAGCATAAATATTCCCTTACCTTCGATGGTCTTCGTTCAGAATGTTCTGGAAGGCTTCATACTTACCCAATACATCGTTTGGTTTCAAGTCTTGCGTCTTTGTATTAGCTACTGCTAATAACATCAGCTGAAATGCACCCAAAACGTCCTCTGGTCCGGAAAAGTTGCGCATCAAAACTTCAAAATTACATATTATATGTCGACTAAACAGGTCAAACTAAGTGCAGAAGCAAGCTTTATGATGTTTTAGACACACAAAACAAACTTCAATTCAATCGGCCATCGTCTGCCCTTCTCTTGAGTGCTGGAACAAAGGAATGGCTGGGACCAATTCGCGCCCCTACGCACAGCCTATTTTCTCGTGGCACGCACTAATTTCACTCCCATAGGGTCAATTCTCGCGGGATTTGAACGATTCAAAGCTCTACTGAAAGAGGACATCTAGCGGAAGAGATAGAAAGTCTCCCCAGAATCATAACTGGTTGGGAAGGGTGGGGGCGATGACGTCAAAGTTGCTCCAACTTTCATGGCCACAAAAACTAGTTTGGAAGAATGCCTGCCCTGTGAGTTCTGCTATACTTACAGACATAATTCCAACGGTTTTAGAATCTTTAGAGTGTTTTCTATCCAATAATAATTTTTATTTGCATATATTAGCAATTTTTGACAGATTTTTTTTTCAGTTTACTAGGGGTACCCAATCTCTCCAAAGGGGGCATATGTCTGCCATATCCTTAACTTAACAGATTGTATCCAGAGTGCAATCCAAACATGATTTTAGACCTTGTTTATATGGAAAAGTGGTTATTTCTGTAGTTTAATTGCTGCAAATTGCTGAAAATTGTCCATAGTGTCCCTATCTCATCTACTTTGAACAGTTCCGTTTAACAGATTGTATCCAGAGTGCAATCCAAACATGATTTTAGACCTTGTTTATATGGAAAAGTGGTTATTTCTGTAGTTTAATTGCTGCAAATTGCTGAAAATTGTCCATAGTGTCCCTATCATCTAGTTTGAACAGTTCCGTTTAACAGAGTGTGTCACGTAGAGTAGGCCAGAAGGCTAAACTGGATAACCTAACCTCTATCAAAATAAAAAGATGGCGTAGCCGCAAAAGTTCTTCTGTGCAAAGGTGTTTATTTACAAGTGATTCCGGAACAAAAAACAACAGTACTGCCATCAACGTCTACCTTATGGGACAGCTTAAAAACAATGCTGCCCCATCCACAGCTCAATCCAAAAAATGCCTCCTTAGAGACTGGAGAGAGGCTCCTTTTGTAGGGCTAGCCCCTCCCCTCAGAACAATTAACCCTAATTAATTAATCAATTAACAATACAAACCTACATTTTCCATGAACTAAACATACTAAAGGATATACATTGCAACACGGTTTTAAACAATATCACAACATAACATTTACAACATTACATCACTACTGACAATATCTTTCAATATGCCCATATGCATTAATGAGCCATTTGGGACAGGCACTATAAAGCCAACCCAATTCCCTTAGCTCGGGTCCTTTTCCAGCACACCCGGAAGCTACAGAGATGGAGAGAGAGGAACAGAACAAACAAACAATGCGCTCATCCACAACATTGATAAGTATAATAATTATTGTATCTCTCAAATATGAACATTGACAAGTGTGACATGCCTGCACCAAGACAGAAGTTAATTTGTGTGTCGACCCACATTGTTAACTTATGGTATAATGGCGCAGGGAGGAGTGATGAATATGTGTGTGCGTTAAAGAACCAAATGCTGCCCGCGGCCAGTGACGGACTTCTACGTCAGAGTGCAATCCAAACATGATTTTAGACCTTGTTTATATGGAAAAGTGGTTATTTCTGTAGTTTAATTGCTGCAAATTGCTGAAAATTGTCCATAGTGTCCCTATGTCATCTAGTTTGAACAGTTACGTTTAACAGATTGTATCCAGAGTGCAATCCAAACATGATTTTAGACCTTGTTTATATGGAAAAGTGGTTATTTCTGTAGTTTAATTGCTGAAAATGGTCCATAGTGTCCCTATCTCATCTAGTTTGAACAGTTACGTTTGACAGATTGTATCCAGAGTGCAATCCAAACATGATTTTAGACCTTGTTTAAATGTAAAAGTGGTTATTTCTGTAGTTTAATTGCTGAAAATTGTCCATAGTGTCCCTATCTCATCTAGTTTGAACAGTTACTTTTAACAGAGTGCAATCCAAACATGATTTTAGACCTTGTTTATATGGAAAAGTGGTTATTTCTGTAGTTTAATTGCTGCAAATTGCTGAAAATT
Organism: Oncorhynchus mykiss; assembly: GCF_057628025.1. Classification (NCBI taxonomy): domain Eukaryota; kingdom Metazoa; phylum Chordata; class Actinopteri; order Salmoniformes; family Salmonidae; genus Oncorhynchus; species Oncorhynchus mykiss. The sequence goes on from NC_143046.1 coordinate 44,985,427, forward strand.
GTCCATAGTGTCCCTATCTCATCTAGTTTGAACAGTTACGTTTAACAGATTGTATCCAGAGTGCAATCCAAACATGATTTTAGACCTTGTTTATATGGAAAAGTGGTTATTTCTGTAGTTTGTTTGCTGCAAATTGCTGAAAATTGTCCATAGTGTCCCTTATCATCTAGTTTGAACAGTTCAGTTTAACAGATTGTGTACAGAGTGCAATCCAAACATGATTTTAGACCTTGTTTATATGGAAAAGTGGTTATTTCTGTAGTTTGTTTGCTGCAAATTGCTGAAAATTGTCCATAGTGTCCCTATCTCATCTAGTTTGAACAGTTACGTTTAACAGAGTGCAATCCAAACATGATTTTAGACCTTGTTTATATGGAAAAGTGGTTATTTCTGTAGTTTAATTGCTGCAAATTGCTGAAAATTGTCCATAGTGTCCCTATCTCATCTAGTTTGAACAGTTACGTTTAACCCGTCTACGATATTGGTTCCCAATTGGGAATCAACCCTCCCACGTTCAGCTGAAACGGTGGCGCATGGAACGCAAAAATATTCTTAAAAATATTTAACCTCCACACATTAACAAGTCCAATAGCTCAAATGAAAGATAAACACCTTGTTCATCTAGCCAGCAAGTCAGATTTCTAAAATGTTTTACGGCGAAAACATAGCACATATATATGTAAAACCACCACCAGACACAGCTCATTTGAATAGCCAAAACATGCAATCAACAAACGCAGGATTAAAAAATAAATCGTTCACTAACCTTTTGAAAATCTTCATCAGATGACATGTTACACAGTACATTTTTTTTTTCAATAATATGCCATTTATATCCATAAATGTCCATTTACAGTGAGTTCACGTTCAGAAATTACTCAAAAATGCCCGCAGGAAATCTAGGTAGCGCGGCAAGATAACGTAAATAGACATCATAAACTTTGACTAAATATACATGTTCTACATATAGTTAGAAAGATACACTGCTTCTTTATGCAACCGCTTTGTTAGATTTATTTTTAACGTTACAGAAATCGCACACTATTCAATATGCTGAGACGGCGCTCAGTTCCAAGCTACATTTCTACGTAATGTTGGAGTCAACAGAAACACAGATTTAAGCATAAATATTCCCTTACCTTCGATGGTCTTCGTTCAGAATGTTCTGGAAGGCTTCATACTTACCCAATACATCGTTTGGTTTCAAGTCTTGCGTCTTTGTATTAGCTACTGCTAATAACATCAGCTGAAATGCACCCAAAACGTCCTCTGGTCCGGAAAAGTTGCGCATCAAAACTTCAAAATTACATATTATATGTCGACTAAACAGGTCAAACTAAGTGCAGAAGCAAGCTTTATGATGTTTTAGACACACAAAACAAACTTCAATTCAATCGGCCATCGTCTGCCCTTCTCTTGAGTGCTGGAACAAAGGAATGGCTGGGACCAATTCGCGCCCCTACGCACAGCCTATTTTCTCGTGGCACGCACTAATTTCACTCCCATAGGGTCAATTCTCGCGGGATTTGAACGATTCAAAGCTCTACTGAAAGAGGACATCTAGCGGAAGAGATAGAAAGTCTCCCCAGAATCATAACTGGTTGGGAAGGGTGGGGGCGATGACGTCAAAGTTGCTCCAACTTTCATGGCCACAAAAACTAGTTTGGAAGAATGCCTGCCCTGTGAGTTCTGCTATACTTACAGACATAATTCCAACGGTTTTAGAATCTTTAGAGTGTTTTCTATCCAATAATAATTTTTATTTGCATATATTAGCAATTTTTGACAGATTTTTTTTTCAGTTTACTAGGGGTACCCAATCTCTCCAAAGGGGGCATATGTCTGCCATATCCTTAACTTAACAGATTGTATCCAGAGTGCAATCCAAACATGATTTTAGACCTTGTTTATATGGAAAAGTGGTTATTTCTGTAGTTTAATTGCTGCAAATTGCTGAAAATTGTCCATAGTGTCCCTATCTCATCTACTTTGAACAGTTCCGTTTAACAGATTGTATCCAGAGTGCAATCCAAACATGATTTTAGACCTTGTTTATATGGAAAAGTGGTTATTTCTGTAGTTTAATTGCTGCAAATTGCCCATAGTGTCCCTATCATCTAGTTTGAACAGTTCCGTTTAACAGAGTGTGTCACGTAGAGTAGGCCAGAAGGCTAAACTGGATAACCTAACCTCTATCAAAATAAAAAGATGGCGGAGCCGCAAAAGTTCTTCTGTGCAAAGGTGTTTATTTACAAGTGATTCCGGAACAAAAAACAACAGTACTGCCATCAACGTCTACCTTATGGGACAGCTTAAAAACAATGCTGCCCCATCCACAGCTCAATCCAAAAAATGCCTCCTTAGAGACTGGAGAGAGGCTCCTTTTGTAGGGCTAGCCCCTCCCCTCAGAACAATTAACCCTAATTAATGAATCAATTAACAATACAAACCTACATTTTCCATGAACTAAACATACTAAAGGATATACATTGCAACACGGTTTTAAACAATATCACAACATAACATTTACAACATTACATCACTACTGACAATATCTTTCAATATGCCCATATGCATTAATGAGCCATTTGGGACAGGCACTATAAAGCCAACCCAATTCCCTTAGCTCGGGTCCTTTTCCAGCACACCCGGAAGCTACAGAGATGGAGAGAGAGGAACAGAACAAACAAACAATGCGCTCATCCACAACATTGATAAGTATAATAATTATTGTATCTCTCAAATATGAACATTGACAAGTGTGAAATGCCTGCACCAAGACAGAAGTTAATTTGTGTGTCGACCCACATTGTTAACTTATGGTATAATGGCGCAGGGAGGAGTGATGAATATGTGTGTGCGTTAAAGAACCAAATGCTGCCCGCGGCCAGTGACGGACTTCTACGTCAGAGTGCAATCCAAACATGATTTTAGACCTTGTTTATATGGAAAAGTGGTTATTTCTGTAGTTTAATTGCTGCAAATTGCTGAAAATTGTCCATAGTGTCCCTATGTCATCTAGTTTGAACAGTTACGTTTAACAGATTGTATCCAGAGTGCAATCCAAACATGATTTTAGACCTTGTTTATATGGAAAAGTGGTTATTTCTGTAGTTTAATTGCTGAAAATGGTCCATAGTGTCCCTATCTCATCTAGTTTGAACAGTTACGTTTGACAGATTGTATCCAGAGTGCAATCCAAACATGATTTTAGACCTTGTTTATATGCAAAAGTGGTTATTTCTGTAGTTTAATTGCTGAAAATTGTCCATAGTGTCCCTATCTCATCTAGTTTGAACAGTTACTTTTAACAGAGTGCAATCCAAACATGATTTTAGACCTTGTTTATATGGAAAAGTGGTTATTTCTGTAGTTTAATTGCTGCAAATTGCTGAAAATTGTCCATAGTGTCCCTTATCATCTAGTTTGAACAGTTCCGTTTAACAGATTGTATCCAGAGTGCAATCCAAACATGATTTTAGACCTTGTTTATATGGAAAAGTGGTTATTTCTGTAGTTTGTTTGCTGCAAATTGCTGAAAATTGTCCATAGTGTCCCTTATCATCTAGTTTGAACAGTTCAGTTTAACAGATTGTGTACAGAGTGCAATCCAAACATGATTTTAGACCTTGTTTATATGGAAAAGTGGTTATTTCTGTAGTTTAATTGCTGCAAATTGCACAAAATTGTCCATAGTGTCCCTTATCATCTAGTTTGAACAGTTCCGTTTAACAGATTGTATCCAGAGTGCAATCCAAACATGATTTTTGACCTTGTTTATATGGAAAAGTGGTTATTTCTGTAGTTTAATAGCTGAAAATTGTCCATAGTGTCCCTATCTCATCTAGTTTGAACAGTTACGTTTAACAGAGTGCAATCCAAACATGATTTTAGACCTTGTTTATATGGAAAAGTGGTTATTTCTGTAGTTTAATTGCTGCAAATTGCTGAAAATTGTCCATAGTGTCCCTATCTCATCTAGTTTGAACAGTTACGTTTAACAGATTGTATCCAGAGTGCAATCCAAACATGATTTTAGACCTTGTTTATATGGAAAAGTGGTTATTTCTGTAGTTTAATTGCTGCAAATTGCTGAAAATTGTCCATAGTGTCCCTATCTCATCTAGTTTGAACAGTTACGTTTAACAGAGTGCAATCCAAACATGATTTTAGACCTTGTTTATATGGAAAAGTGGTTATTTCTGTAGTTTAATTGCTGCAAATTGCTGAAAACTGTCCATAGTGTCCCTATCTCATCTAGTTTGAACAGTTCCGTTTAACAGATTGTATCCAGAGTGCAATCCAAACATGATTTTAGACCTTGTTTATATGGAAAAGTGGTTATTTCTGTAGTTTAATTGCTGAAAAAGGTCCATAGTGTCCCTATCTCATCTAGTTTGAACAGTTACGTTTAACAGAGTGCAATCCAAACATGATTTTAGACCTTGTTTATATGGAAAAGTGGTTATTTCTGTAGTTTAATTGCAGCAAATTGCTGAAAATTGTCCATAGTGTCCCTATCTCATCTAGTTTGAACAGTTACGTTTAACAGATTGTATCCAGAGTGCAATCCAAACATGATTTTAGACCTTGTTTATATGGAAAAGTGGTTATTTCTGTAGTTTAATTGCTGCAAATTGCTGAAAATTGTCCATAGTGTCCCTTATCATCTAGTTTGAACAGTTCTGTTTAACAGATTGTATCCAGAGTGCAATCCAAACATGATTTTAGACCTTGTTTATATGGAAAAGTGGTTATTTCTGTAGTTTAATTGCTGAAAATTGTCCATAGTGTCCCTATCTCATCTAGTTTGAACAGTTACTTTTAACAGAGTGCAATCCAAACATGATTTTAGACCTTGTTTATATGGAAAAGTGGTTATTTCTGTAGTTTAATTGCTGCAAATTGCTGAAAATTGTCCATAGTGTCCCTATCTCATCTAGTTTGAACAGTTCCGTTTAACAGATTGTATCCAGAGTGCAATCCAAACATGATTTTAGACCTTGTTTATATGGAAAAGTGGTTATTTCTGTAGTTTGTTTGCTGCAAATTGCTGAAAATTGTCCATAGTGTCCCTTATCATCTAGTTTGAACAGTTCAGTTTAACAGATTGTGTACAGAGTGCAATCCAAACATGATTTTAGACCTTGTTTATATGGAAAAGTGGTTATTTCTGTAGTTTAATTGCTGAAAATTGTCCATAGTGTCCCTATCTCATCTAGTTTGAACAATTACGTTTAACAGAGTGCAATCCAAACATGATTTTAGACCTTGTTTATATGGAAAAGTGGTTATTTCTGTAGTTTAATTGCTGAAAATTGTCCATAGTGTCCCTATCTCATCTAGTTTGAACAATTACGTTTAACAGAGTGCAATCCAAACATGATTTTAGACCTTGTTTATATGGAAAAGTGGTTATTTCTGTAGTTTAATAGCTGAAAATTGTCCATAGTGTCCCTATCTCATCTAGTTTGAACAGTTACGTTTAACAGAGTGCAATCCAAACATGATTTTAGACCTTGTTTATATGGAAAAGTGGTTATTTCTGTAGTTTAATTGCTGCAAATTGCTGAAAATTGTCCATAGTGTCCCTATCTCATCTAGTTTGAACAGTTACGTTTAACCCGTCTACGATATTGGTTCCCAATTGGGAATCAACCCTCCCACGTTCAGCTGAAACGGTGGCGCATGGAACGCAAAAATATTCTTAAAAATATTTAACCTCCACACATTAACAAGTCCAATAGCTCAAATGAAAGATAAACACCTTGTTCATCTAGCCAGCAAGTCAGATTTCTAAAATGTTTTACGGCGAAAACATAGCACATATATATGTAAAACCACCACCAGACACAGCTCATTTGAATAGCCAAAACATGCAATCAACAAACGCAGGATTAAAAAATAAATCGTTCACTAACCTTTTGAAAATCTTCATCAGATGACATGTTACACAGTACATTTTTTTTTTCAATAATATGCCATTTATATCCATAAATGTCCATTTACAGTGAGTTCACGTTCAGAAATTACTCAAAAATGCCCGCAGGAAATCTAGGTAGCGCGGCAAGATAACGTAAATAGACATCATAAACTTTGACTAAATATACATGTTCTACATATAGTTAGAAAGATACACTGCTTCTTTATGCAACCGCTTTGTTAGATTTATTTTTAACGTTACAGAAATCGCACACTATTCAATATGCTGAGACGGCGCTCAGTTCCAAGCTACATTTCTACGTAATGTTGGAGTCAACAGAAACACAGATTTAAGCATAAATATTCCCTTACCTTCGATGGTCTTCGTTCAGAATGTTCTGGAAGGCTTCATACTTACCCAATACATCGTTTGATTTCAAGTCTTGCGTCTTTGTATTAGCTACTGCTAATAACATCAGCTGAAATGCACCCAAAACGTCCTCTGGTCCGGAAAAGTTGCGCATCAAAACTTCAAAATTACATATTATATGTCGACTAAACAGGTCAAACTAAGTGCAGAAGCAAGCTTTATGATGTTTTAGACACACAAAACAAACTTCAATTCAATCGGCCATCGTCTGCCCTTCTCTTGAGTGCTGGAACAAAGGAATGGCTGGGACCAATTCGCGCCCCTACGCACAGCCTATTTTCTCGTGGCACGCACTAATTTCACTCCCATAGGGTCAATTCTCGCGGGATTTGAACGATTCAAAGCTCTACTGAAAGAGGACATCTAGCGGAAGAGATAGAAAGTCTCCCCAGAATCATAACTGGTTGGGAAGGGTGGGGGCGATGACGTCAAAGTTGCTCCAACTTTCATGGCCACAAAAACTAGTTTGGAAGAATGCCTGCCCTGTGAGTTCTGCTATACTTACAGACATAATTCCAACGGTTTTAGAATCTTTAGAGTGTTTTCTATCCAATAATAATTTTTATTTGCATATATTAGCAATTTTTGACAGATTCTTTTTTCAATTTACTAGGGGTACCCAATCTCTCCAAAGGGGGCATATGTCTGCCATATCCTTAACTTAACAGATTGTATCCAGAGTGCAATCCAAACATGATTTTAGACCTTGTTTATATGGAAAAGTGGTTATTTCTGTAGTTTAATTGCTGAAAATTGTCCATAGTGTCCCTATCTCATCTAGTTTGAACAATTACGTTTAACAGAGTGCAATCCAAACATGATTTTAGACCTTGTTTATATGGAAAAGTGGTTATTTCTGTAGTTTAATTGCTGCAAATTGCTGAAAATTGTCCATAGTGTCCCTTATCATCTAGTTTGAACAGTTCCGTTTAACAGATTGTATCCAGAGTGCAATCCAAACATGATTTTAGACCTTGTTTATATGGAAAAGTGGTTATTTCTGTAGTTTGTTTGCTGCAAATTGCTCAAAATTGTCCATAGTGTCCCTTATCATCTAGTTTGAACAGTTCAGTTTAACAGATTGTGTACAGAGTGCAATCCAAACATGATTTTAGACCTTGTTTATATGGAAAAGTGGTTATTTCTGTAGTTTAATTGCTGCAAATTGCTGAAAATTGTCCATAGTGTCCCTATCTCATCTAGTTTGAACAGTTACGTTTAACAGATTGTATCCAGAGTGCAATCCAAACATGATTTTAGACCTTGTTTATATGGAAAAGTGGTTATTTCTGTAGTTTAATTGCTGCAAATTGCTGAAAATTGTCCATAGTGTCCCTATCTCATCTAGTTTGAACAGTTACGTTTAACAGAGTGCAATCCAAACATGATTTTAGACCTTGTTTATATGGAAAAGTGGTTATTTCTGTAGTTTAATTGCTGCAAATTGCTGAAAATTGTCCATAGTGTCCCTATCTCATCTAGTTTGAACAGTTACGTTTAACAGATTGTATCCAGAGTGCAATCCAAACATGATTTTAGACCTTGTTTATATGGAAAAGTGGTTATTTCTGTAGTTTAATTGCTGAAAATTGTCCATAGTGTCCCTATCATCTAGTTTGAACAGTTCCGTTTAACAGAGTGTGTCACGTAGAGTAGGCCAGAAGGCTAAACTGGATAACCTAACCTCTATCAAAATAAAAAGATGGCGGAGCCGCAAAAGTTCTTCTGTGCAAAGGTGTTTATTTACAAGTGATTCCGGAACAAAAAACAACAGTACTGCCATCAACGTCTACCTTATGGGACAGCTTAAAAACAATGCTGCCCCATCCACAGCTCAATCCAAAAAATGCCTCCTTAGAGACTGGAGAGAGGCTCCTTTTGTAGGGCTAGCCCCTCCCCTCAGAACAATTAACCCTAATTAATTAATCAATTAACAATACAAACCTACATTTTCCATGAACTAAACATACTAAAGGATATACATTGCAACACGGTTTTAAACAATATCACAACATAACATTTACAACATTACATCACTACTGACAATATCTTTCAATATGCCCATATGCATTAATGAGCCATTTGGGACAGGCACTATAAAGCCAACCCAATTCCCTTAGCTCGGGTCCTTTTCCAGCACACCCGGAAGCTACAGAGATGGAGAGAGAGGAACAGAACAAACAAACAATGCGCTCATCCACAACATTGATAAGTATAATAATTATTGTATCTCTCAAATATGAACATTGACAAGTGTGACATGCCTGCACCAAGACAGAAGTTAATTTGTGTGTCGACCCACATTGTTAACTTATGGTATAATGGCGCAGGGAGGAGTGATGAATATGTGTGTGCGTTAAAGAACCAAATGCTGCCCGCGGCCAGTGACGGACTTCTACGTCAGAGTGCAATCCAAACATGATTTTAGACCTTGTTTATATGGAAAAGTGGTTATTTCTGTAGTTTAATTGCTGCAAATTGCTGAAAATTGTCCATAGTGTCCCTATGTCATCTAGTTTGAACAGTTACGTTTAACAGATTGTATCCAGAGTGCAATCCAAACATGATTTTAGACCTTGTTTATATGGAAAAGTGGTTATTTCTGTAGTTTAATTGCTGAAAATGGTCCATAGTGTCCCTATCTCATCTAGTTTGAACAGTTACGTTTGACAGATTGTATCCAGAGGGTAATCCAAACATAATTTTAGACCTTGTTTATATGGAAAAGTGGTTATTTCTGTAGTTTAATTGCTGAAAATTGTCCATAGTGTCCCTATCTCATCTAGTTTGAACAGTTCCGTTTAACAGATTGTATCCAGAGTGCAATCCAAACATGATTTTAGACCTTGTTTATATGGAAAAGTGGTTATTTCTGTAGTTTGTTTGCTGCAAATTGCTGAAAATTGTCCATAGTGTCCCTTGTCATCTAGTTTGAACAGTTCAGTTTAACAGATTGTGTACAGAGTGCAATCCAAACATGATTTTAGACCTTGTTTATATGGAAAAGTGGTTATTTCTGTAGTTTAATTGCTGAAAATTGTCCATAGTGTCCCTTATCATCTAGTTTGAACAGTTCCGTTTAACAGATTGTATCCAGAGTGCAATCCAAACATGATTTTAGACCTTGTTTATATGGAAAAGTGGTTATTTCTGTAGTTTAATTGCTGAAAATTGTCCATAGTGTCCCTATCTCATCTAGTTTGAACAGTTACGTTTAACAGAGTGCAATCCAAACATGATTTTAGACCTTGTTTATATGGAAAAGTGGTTATTTCTGTAGTTTAATTGCTGCAAATTGCTGAAAATTGTCCATAGTGTCCCTATCTCATCTAGTTTGAATAGTTACGTTTAACAGATTGTATCCAGAGTGCAATCCAAACATGATTTTAGACCTTGTTTATATGGAAAAGTGGTTATTTCTGTAGTTTAATTGCTGCAAATTGCTGAAAATTGTCCATAGTGTCCATATCATCTAGTTTGAACAGTTACGTTTAACAGAGTGCAATCCAAACATGATTTTAGACCTTGTTTATATGGAAAAGTGGTTATTTCTGTAGTTTAATTGCTGCAAATTGCTGAAAACTGTCCATAGTGTCCCTTATCATCTAGTTTGAACAGTTCCGTTTAACAGATTTTATCCAGAGTGCAATCCAAACATGATTTTAGACCTTGTTTATATGGAAAAGTGGTTATTTCTGTAGTTTGTTTGCTGCAAATTGCTGAAAATTGTCCATAATGTCCCTTATCATCTAGTTTGAACAGTTCAGTTTAACAGATTGTGTACAGAGTGCAATCCAAACATGATTTTAGACCTTGTTTATATGGAAAAGTGGTTATTTCTGTAGTTTAATTGCTGCAAATTGCTGAAAATTGTCCATAGTGTCCCTTATCATCTAGTTTGAACAGTTCCGTTTAACAGATTGTATCCAGAGTGCAATCCAAACATGATTTTAGACCTTGTTTATATGGAAAAGTGGTTATTTCTGTAGTTTAATTGCTGCAAATTGCTGAAAATTGTCCATAGTGTCCCTATCTCATCTAGTTTGAACAGTTCCGTTTAACAGATTGTATCCAGAGTGCAATCCAAACATGATTTTAGACCTTGTTTATATGGAAAAGTGGTTATTTCTGTAGTTTAATTGCTGCAAATTGCTGAAAATTGTCCATAGTGTCCCTATCTCATCTAGTTTGAACAGTTCCGTTTAACAGATTGTATCCAGAGTGCAATCCAAACATGATTTTAGACCTTGTTTATATGGAAAAGTGGTTATTTCTGTAGTTTAATTGCTGCAAATTGCTGAAAATTGTCCATAGTGTCCCTTATCATCTAGTTTGAACAGTTCTGTTTAACAGATTGTATCCAGAGTGCAATCCAAACATGATTTTAGACCTTGTTTATATGGAAAAGTGGTTATTTCTGTAGTTTAATTGCTGAAAAAGGTCCATAGTGTCCCTATCTCATCTAGTTTGAACAGTTACGTTTGACAGATTGTATCCAGAGTGCAATCCAAACATGATTTTAGACCTTGTTTATATGGAAAAGTGGTTATTTCTGTAGTTCAATTGCTGCAAATTGCTGAAAATTGTCCATAGTGTCCCTATCTCATCTAGTTTGAACAGTTCCGTTTAACAGATTGTATCCAGAGTGCAATCCAAACATGATTTTAGACCTTGTTTATATGGAAAAGTGGTTATTTCTGTAGTTTGTTTGCTGCAAATTGCTGAAAATTGTCCATAGTGTCCCTGATCATCTAGTTTGAACAGTTCAGTTTAACAGATTGTGTACAGAGTGCAATCCAAACATGATTTTAGACCTTGTTTATATGGAAAAGTGGTTATTTCTGTAGTTTAATTGCTGAAAATTGTCCATAGTGTCCCTTATCATCTAGTTTGAACAGTTCCGTTTAACAGATTTTATCCAGAGTGCAATCCAAACATGATTTTAGACCTTGTTTATATGGAAAAGTGGTTATTTCTGTAGTTTGTTTGCTGCAAATTGCTGAAAATTGTCCATAGTGTCCCTTATCATCTAGTTTGAACAGTTCAGTTTAACAGATTGTGTACAGAGTGCAATCCAAACATGATTTTAGACCTTGTTTATATGGAAAAGTGGTTATTTCTGTAGTTTAATTGCTGCAAATTGCTGAAAATTGTCCATAGTGTCCCTTATCATCTAGTTTGAACAGTTCCGTTTAACAGATTGTATCCAGAGTGCAATCCAAACATGATTTTAAACCTTGTTTATATGGAAAAGTGGTTATTTCTGTAGTTTAATTGCTGCAAATTGCTGAAAATTGTCCATAGTGTCCCTATCTCATCTAGTTTGAACAGTTCCGTTTAACAGATTGTATCCAGAGTGCAATCCAAACATGATTTTAGACCTTGTTTATATGGAAAAGTGGTTATTTCTGTAGTTTAATTGCTGCAAATTGCTGAAAATTGTCCATAGTGTCCCTATCTCATCTAGTTTGAACAGTTCCGTTTAACAGATTGTATCCAGAGTGCAATCCAAACATGATTTTAGACCTTGTTTATATGGAAAAGTGGTTATTTCTGTAGTTTAATTGCTGCAAATTGCTGAAAATTGTCCATAGTGTCCCTTATCATCTAGTTTGAACAGTTCAGTTTAACAGATTGTGTACAGAGTGCAATCCAAACATGATTTTAGACCTTGTTTATATGGAAAAGTGGTTATTTCTGTAGTTTGTTTGCTGCAAATTGCTGAAAATTGTCCATAGTGTCCCTTATCATCTAGTTTGAACAGTTCCGTTTAACAGATTGTATCCAGAGTGCAATCCAAACATGATTTTAGACCTTGTTTATATGGAAAAGTGATTATTTCTGTAGTTTAATTGCTGCAAATTGCTGAAAATTGTCCATAGTGTCCCTATCATCTAGTTTGAACAGTTACGTTTAACAGAGTGCAATCCAAACATGATTTTAGACCTTGTTTATATGGAAAAGTGGTTATTTCTGTAGTTTAATTGCTGCAAATTGCTGAAAATTGTCCATAGTGTCCCTATCTCATCTAGTTTGAACAGTTCCGTTTAACAGATTGTATCCAGAGTGCAATCCAAACATGATTTTAGACCTTGTTTATATGGAAAAGTGGTTATTTCTGTAGTTTAATTGCTGCAAATTGCTGAAAATTGTCCATAGTGTCCCTTATCATCTAGTTTGAACAGTTCCGTTTAACAGATTGTATCCAGAGTGCAATCCAAACATGATTTTAGACCTTGTTTATATGGAAAAGTGGTTATTTCTGTAGTTTGTTTGCTGCAAATTGCTGAAAATTGTCCATAGTGTCCCTTATCATCTAGTTTGAACAGTTCAGTTTAACAGATTGTGTACAGAGTGCAATCCAAACATGATTTTAGACCTTGTTTATATGGAAAAGTTGTTATTTCTGTAGTTTAATTGCTGCAAATTGCTGAAAATTGTCCATAGTGTCCCTTATCATCTAGTTTGAACAGTTCAGTTTAACAGATTGTGTACAGAGTGCAATCCAAACATGATTTTAGACCTTGTTTATATGGAAAAGTGGTTATTTCTGTAGTTTGTTTGCTGCAAATTGCTGAAAATTGTCCATAGTGTCCCTTATCATCTAGTTTGAACAGTTCCGTTTAACAGATTGTATCCAGAGTGCAATCCAAACATGATTTTAGACCTTGTTTATATGGAAAAGTGATTATTTCTGTAGTTTAATTGCTGCAAATTGCTGAAAATTGTCCATAGTGTCCCTATCATCTAGTTTGAACAGTTACGTTTAACAGAGTGCAATCCAAACATGATTTTAGACCTTGTTTATATGGAAAAGTGGTTATTTCTGTAGTTTAATTGCTGCAAATTGCTGAAAATTGTCCATAGTGTCCCTATCTCATCTAGTTTGAACAGTTCCGTTTAACAGATTGTATCCAGAGTGCAATCCAAACATGATTTTAGACCTTGTTTATATGGAAAAGTGGTTATTTCTGTAGTTTAATTGCTGCAAATTGCTGAAAATTGTCCATAGTGTCCCTATCTCATCTAGTTTGAACAGTTCCGTTTAACAGATTGTATCCAGAGTGCAATCCAAACATGATTTTAGACCTTGTTTATATGGAAAAGTGGTTATTTCTGTAGTTTGTTTGCTGCAAATTGCTGAAAATTGTCCATAGTGTCCCTTATCATCTAGTTTGAACAGTTCAGTTTAACAGATTGTGTACAGAGTGCAATCCAAACATGATTTTAGACCTTGTTTATATGGAAAAGTGGTTATTTCTGTAGTTTAATTGCTGCAAATTGCTGAAAATTGTCCATAGTGTCCCTTATCATCTAGTTTGAACAGTTCAGTTTAACAGATTGTGTACAGAGTGCAATCCAAACATGATTTTAGACCTTGTTTATATGGAAAAGTGGTTATTTCTGTAGTTTGTTTGCTGCAAATTGCTGAAAATTGTCCATAGTGTCCCTTATCATCTAGTTTGAACAGTTCCGTTTAACAGATTGTATCCAGAGTGCAATCCAAACATGATTTTAGACCTTGTTTATATGGAAAAGTGGTTATTTCTGTAGTTTAATTGCTGCAAATTGCTGAAAATTGTCCATAGTGTCCCTATCTCATCTAGTTTGAACAGTTCCGTTTAACAGATTGTATCCAGAGTGCAATCCAAACATGATTTTAGACCTTGTTTATATGGAAAAGTGGTTATTTCTGTAGTTTGTTTGCTGCAAATTGCTGAAAATTGTCCATAGTGTCCCTTATCATCTAGTTTGAACAGTTCAGTTTAACAGATTGTGTACAGAGTGCAATCCAAACATGATTTTAGACCTTGTTTATATGGAAAAGTGGTTATTTCTGTAGTTTAATTGCTGCAAATTGCTGAAAATTGTCCATAGTGTCCCTTATCATCTAGTTTGAACAGTTCAGTTTAACAGATTGTGTACAGAGTGCAATCCAAACATGATTTTAGACCTTGTTTATATGGAAAAGTGGTTATTTCTGTAGTTTGTTTGCTGCAAATTGCTGAAAATTGTCCATAGTGTCCCTTATCATCTAGTTTGAACAGTTCCGTTTAACAGATTGTGTACAGAGTGCAATCCAAACATGATTTTAGACCTTGTTTATATGGAAAAGTGATTATTTCTGTAGTTTAATTGCTGCAAATTGCTGAAAATTGTCCATAGTGTCCCTATCATCTAGTTTGAACAGTTCCGTTTAACAGAGTGCAATCCAAACATGATTTTAGACCTTGTTTATATGGAAAAGTGGTTATTTCTGTAGTTTAATTGCTGCAAATTGCTGAAAATTGTCCATAGTGTCCCTATCTCATCTAGTTTGAACAGTTACGTTTAACAGATTGTATCCAGAGTGCAATCCAAACATGATTTTAGACCTTGTTTATATGGAAAAGTGGTTATTTCTGTAGTTTAATTGCTGCAAATTGCTGAAAATTGTCCATAGTGTCCCTTATCATCTAGTTTGAACAGTTCAGTTTAACAGATTGTGTACAGAGTGCAATCCAAACATGATTTTAGACCTTGTTTATATGGAAAAGTGGTTATTTCTGTAGTTTAATTGCTGCAAATTGCTGAAAATTGTCCATAGTGTCCCTATCATCTAGTTTGAACAGTTACGTTTAACAGAGTGCAATCCAAACATGATTTTAGACCTTGTTTATATGGAAAAGTGGTTATTTCTGTAGTTTAATTGCTGCAAATTGCTGAAAACTGTCCATAGTGTCCCTATCTCATCTAGTTTGAACAGTTACGTTTAACAGATTGTATCCAGAGTGCAATCCAAACATGATTTTAGACCTTGTTTATATGGAAAAGTGGTTATTTCTGTAGTTTAATTGCTGCAAATTGCTGAAAATTGTCCATAGTGTCCCTTATCATCTAGTTTGAACAGTTCTGTTTAACAGATTGTATCCAGAGTGCAATCCAAACATGATTTTAGACCTTGTTTATATGGAAAAGTGGTTATTTCTGTAGTTTAATTGCTGAAAAAGGTCCATAGTGTCCCTATCTCATCTAGTTTGAACAGTTACGTTTGACAGATTGTATCCAGAGTGCAATCCAAACATGATTTTAGACCTTGTTTATATGGAAAAGTGGTTATTTCTGTAGTTCAATTGCTGCAAATTGCTGAAAATTGTCCATAGTGTCCCTATCTCATCTAGTTTGAACAGTTCCGTTTAACAGATTGTATCCAGAGTGCAATCCAAACATGATTTTAGACCTTGTTTATATGGAAAAGTGGTTATTTCTGTAGTTTGTTTGCTGCAAATTGCTGAAAATTGTCCATAGTGTACCTTATCATCTAGTTTGAACAGTTCAGTTTAACAGATTGTGTACAGAGTGCAATCCAAACATGATTTTAGACCTTGTTTATATGGAAAAGTGGTTATTTCTGTAGTTTAATTGCTGCAAATTGCTGAAAATTGTCCATAGTGTCCCTTATCATCTAGTTTGAACAGTTCCGTTTAACAGATTGTATCCAGAGTGCAATCCAAACATGATTTTAGACCTTGTTTATATGGAAAAGTGGTTATTTCTGTAGTTTGTTTGCTGCAAATTGCTGAAAATTGTCCATAGTGTCCCTTATCATCTAGTTTGAACAGTTCAGTTTAACAGATTGTGTACAGAGTGCAATCCAAACATGATTTTAGACCTTGTTTATATGGAAAAGTGGTTATTTCTGTAGTTTAATTGCTGCAAATTGCTGAAAATTGTCCATAGTGTCCCTTATCATCTAGTTTGAACAGTTCCGTTTAACAGGTTGTATCCAGAGTGCAATCCAAACATGATTTTAGACCTTGTTTATATGGAAAAGTGGTTATTTCTGTAGTTTGTTTGCTGCAAATTGCTGAAAATTGTCCATAGTGTCCCTTATCATCTAGTTTGAACAGTTCAGTTTAACAGATTGTGTACAGAGTGCAATCCAAACATGATTTTAGACCTTGTTTATATGGAAAAGTGGTTATTTCTGTAGTTTAATTGCTGCAAATTGCTGAAAATTGTCCATAGTGTCCCTTATCATCTAGTTTGAACAGTTCAGTTTAACAGATTGTGTACAGAGTGCAATCCAAACATGATTTTAGACCTTGTTTATACGGAAAAGTGGTTATTTCTGTAGTTTAATTGCTGCAAATTGCTGAAAATTGTCCATAGTGTCCCTTATCATCTAGTTTGAACAGTTCAGTTTAACAGATTGTGTACAGAGTGCAATCCAAACATGATTTTAGACCTTGTTTATATGGAAAAGTGATTATTTCTGTAGTTTAATTGCTGCAAATTGCTGAAAATTGTCCATAGTGTCCCTATCATCTACTTTGAACAGTTACGTTTAACAGAGTGCAATCCAAACATGATTTTAGACCTTGTTTATATGGAAAAGTGGTTATTTCTGTAGTTTAATTGCTGAAAATTGTCCATAGTGTCCCTATCTCATCTAGTTTGAACAGTTATGTTTAACAGATTGTATCCAGAGTGCAATCCAAACATGATTTTAGACCTTGTTTATATGGAAAAGTGGTTATTTCTGTAGTTTGTTTGCTGCAAATTGCTGAAAATTGTCCATAGTGTCCCTTATCATCTAGTTTGAACAGTTCAGTTTAACAGATTGTGTACAGAGTGCAATCCAAACATGATTTTAGACCTTGTTTATATGGAAAAGTGGTTATTTCTGTAGTTTAATTGCTGCAAATTGCTGAAAATTGTCCATAGTGTCCCTTATCATCTAGTTTGAACAGTTCAGTTTAACAGATTGTGTAGAGTGCAATCCAAACATGATTTTAGACCTTGTTTATATGTAAAAGTGGTTATTTCTGTAGTTTGTTTGCTGCAAATTGCTGAAAATTGTCCATAGTGTCCCTTATCATCTAGTTTAAACAGTTCCGTTTAACAGATTGTATCCAGAGTGCAATCCAAACATGATTTTAGACCTTGTTTATATGGAAAAGTGGTTATTTCTGTAGTTTAATTGCTGCAAATTGCTGAAAATTGTCCATAGTGTCCCTATCATCTAGTTTGAACAGTTACGTTTAACAGAGTGCAATCCAAACATGATTTTAGACCTTGTTTATATGGAAAAGTGGTTATTTCTGTAGTTTAATTGCTGCAAATTGCTGAAAATTGTCCATAGTGTCCCTATCTCATCTAGTTTGAACAGTTACATTTAACAGATTGTATCCAGAGTGCAATCCAAACATGATTTTAGACCTTGTTTATATGGAAAAGTGATTATTTCTGTAGTTTAATTGCTGCAAATTGCTGAAAATTGTCCATAGTGTCCCTATCATCTAGTTTGAACAGTTACGTTTAACAGAGTGTGTCACGTAGAGTAGGCCAGAAGGCTAAACTGGATAACCTAACCTCTATCAAAATAAAAAGATGGCGGAGCCGCAAAAGTTCTTCTGTGCAAAGGTGTTTATTTACAAGTGATTCCGGAACAAAAAACAACAGTACTGCCATCAACGTCTACCTTATGGGACAGCTTAAAAACAATGCTGCCCCATCCACAGCTCAATCCAAAAAATGCCTCCTTAGAGACTGGAGAGAGGCTCCTTTTGTAGGGCTAGCCCCTCCCCTCAGAACAATTAACCCTAATTAATTAATCAATTAACAATACAAACCTACATTTTCCATGAACTAAACATACTAAAGGATATACATTGCAACACGGTTTTAAACAATATCACAACATAACATTTACAACATTACATCACTACTGACAATATCTTTCAATATGCCCATATGCATTAATGAGCCATTTGGGACAGGCACTATAAAGCCAACCCAATTCCCTTAGCTCGGGTCCTTTTCCAGCACACCCGGAAGCTACAGAGATGGAGAGAGAGGAACAGAACAAACAAACAATGCGCTCATCCACAACATTGATAAGTATAATAATTATTGTATCTCTCAAATATGAACATTGACAAGTGTGAAATGCCTGCACCAAGACAGAAGTTAATTTGTGTGTCGACCCACATTGTTAACTTATGGTATAATGGCGCAGGGAGGAGTGATGAATATGTGTGTGCGTTAAAGAACCAAATGCTGCCCGCGGCCAGTGACGGACTTCTACGTCAGAGTGCAATCCAAACATGATTTTAGACCTTGTTTATATGGAAAAGTGGTTATTTCTGTAGTTTAATTGCTGCAAATTGCTGAAAATTGTCCATAGTGTCCCTATGTCATCTAGTTTGAACAGTTCAGTTTAACAGATTGTGTACAGAGTGCAATCCAAACATGATTTTAGACCTTGTTTATATGGAAAAGTGGTTATTTCTGTAGTTTAATTGCTGCAAATTGCTGAAAATTGTCCATAGTGTCCCTTATCATCTAGTTTGAACAGTTCCGTTTAACAGATTGTATCCAGAGTGCAATCCAAACATGATTTTAGACCTTGTTTATATGGAAAAGTGGTTATTTCTGTAGTTTAATTGCTGAAAAAGGTCCATAGTGTCCCTATCTCATCTAGTTTGAACAGTTACGTTTGACAGATTGTATCCAGAGTGCAATCCAAACATGATTTTAGACCTTGTTTATATGGAAAAGTGGTTATTTCTGTAGTTCAATTGCTGCAAATTGCTGAAAATTGTCCATAGTGTCCCTATCTCATCTAGTTTGAACAGTTCCGTTTAACAGATTGTATCCAGAGTGCAATCCAAACATGATTTTAGACCTTGTTTATATGGAAAAGTGGTTATTTCTGTAGTTTGTTTGCTGCAAATTGCTGAAAATTGTCCATAGTGTCCCTTATCATCTAGTTTGAACAGTTCAGTTTAACAGATTGTGTACAGAGTGCAATCCAAACATGATTTTAGACCTTGTTTATATGGAAAAGTGGTTATTTCTGTAGTTTAATTGCTGCAAATTGCTGAAAATTGTCCATAGTGTCCCTTATCATCTAGTTTGAACAGTTCAGTTTAACAGATTGTGTACAGAGTGCAATCCAAACATGATTTTAGACCTTGTTTATATGTAAAAGTGGTTATTTCTGTAGTTTAATTGCTGCAAATTGCTGAAAATTGTCCATAGTGTCCCTATCATCTAGTTTGAACAGTTACGTTTAACAGAGTGCAATCCAAACATGATTTTAGACCTTGTTTATATGGAAAAGTGGTTATTTCTGTAGTTTAATTGCTGCAAATTGCTGAAAATTGTCCATAGTGTCCCTATCTCATCTAGTTTGAACAGTTACATTTAACAGATTGTATCCAGAGTGCAATCCAAACATGATTTTAGACCTTGTTTATATGGAAAAGTGATTATTTCTGTAGTTTAATTGCTGAAAATTGTCCATAGTGTCCCTATCATCTAGTTTGAACAGTTACGTTTAACAGAGTGTGTCACGTAGAGTAGGCCAGAAGGCTAAACTGGATAACCTAACCTCTATCAAAATAAAAAGATGGCGGAGCCGCAAAAGTTCTTCTGTGCAAAGGTGTTTATTTACAAGTGATTCCGGAACAAAAAACAACAGTACTGCCATCAACGTCTACCTTATGGGACAGCTTAAAAACAATGCTGCCCCATCCACAGCTCAATCCAAAAAATGCCTCCTTAGAGACTGGAGAGAGGCTCCTTTTGTAGGGCTAGCCCCTCCCCTCAGAACAATTAACCCTAATTAATTAATCAATTAACAATACAAACCTACATTTTCCATGAACTAAACATACTAAAGGATATACATTGCAACACGGTTTTAAACAATATCACAACATTACATCACTACTGACAATATCTTTCAATATGCCCATATGCATTAATGAGCCATTTGGGACAGGCACTATAAAGCCAACCCAATTCCCTTAGCTCGGGTCCTTTTCCAGCACACCCGGAAGCTACAGAGATGGAGAGAGAGGAACAGAACAAACAAACAATGCGCTCATCCACAACATTGATAAGTATAATAATTATTGTATCTCTCAAATATGAACATTGACAAGTGTGAAATGCCTGCACCAAGACAGAAGTTAATTTGTGTGTCGACCCACATTGTTAACTTATGGTATAATGGCGCAGGGAGGAGTGATGAATATGTGTGTGCGTTAAAGAACCAAATGCTGCCCGCGGCCAGTGACGGACTTCTACGTCAGAGTGCAATCCAAACATGATTTTAGACCTTGTTTATATGGAAAAGTGGTTATTTCTGTAGTTTAATTGCTGCAAATTGCTGAAAATTGTCCATAGTGTCCCTATGTCATCTAGTTTGAACAGTTATGTTTAACAGATTGTATCCAGAGTGCAATCCAAACATGATTTTAGACCTTGTTTATATGGAAAAGTGGTTATTTCTGTAGTTTAATTGCTGAAAATGGTCCATAGTGTCCCTATCTCATCTAGTTTGAACAGTTACGTTTGACAGATTGTATCCAGAGTGCAATCCAAACATGATTTTAGACCTTGTTTATATGGAAAAGTGGTTATTTCTGTAGTTTAATTGCTGAAAATGGTCCATAGTGTCCCTATCTCATCTAGTTTGAACAGTTACTTTTAACAGAGTGCAATCCAAACATGATTTTAGACCTTGTTTATATGGAAAAGTGGTTATTTCTGTAGTTTAATTGCTGCAAATTGCTGAAAATTGTCCATAGTGTCCCTTATCATCTAGTTTGAACAGTTCCGTTTAACAGATTGTATCCAGAGTGCAATCCAAACATGATTTTAGACCTTGTTTATATGGAAAAGTGGTTATTTCTGTAGTTTGTTTGCTGCAAATTGCTGAAAATTGTCCATAGTGTCCCTTATCATCTAGTTTGAACAGTTCCGTTTAACAGATTGTATCCAGAGTGCAATCCAAACATGATTTTAGACCTTGTTTATATGGAAAAGTGGTTATTTCTGTAGTTTAATTGCTGAAAAAGGTCCATAGTGTCCCTATCTCATCTAGTTTGAACAGTTACGTTTGACAGATTGTATCCAGAGTGCAATCCAAACATGATTTTAGACCTTGTTTATATGGAAAAGTGGTTATTTCTGTAGTTCAATTGCTGCAAATTGCTGAAAATTGTCCATAGTGTCCCTATCTCATCTAGTTTGAACAGTTCCGTTTAACAGATTGTATCCAGAGTGCAATCCAAACATGATTTTAGACCTTGTTTATATGGAAAAGTGGTTATTTCTGTAGTTTGTTTGCTGCAAATTGCTGAAAATTGTCCATAGTGTCCCTTATCATCTAGTTTGAACAGTTCAGTTTAACAGATTGTGTACAGAGTGCAATCCAAACATGATTTTAGACCTTGTTTATATGGAAAAGTGGTTATTTCTGTAGTTTAATTGCTGCAAATTGCTGAAAATTGTCCATAGTGTCCCTTATCATCTAGTTTGAACAGTTCAGTTTAACAGATTGTGTACAGAGTGCAATCCAAACATGATTTTAGACCTTGTTTATATGGAAAAGTGGTTATTTCTGTAGTTTGTTTGCTGCAAATTGCTGAAAATTGTCCATAGTGTCCCTATCATCTAGTTTGAACAGTTACGTTTAACAGAGTGCAATCCAAACATGATTTTAGACCTTGTTTATATGGAAAAGTGGTTATTTCTGTAGTTTAATTGCTGCAAATTGCTGAAAATTGTCCATAGTGTCCCTATCTCATCTAGTTTAAACAGTTCCGTTTAACAGATTGTATCCAGAGTGCAATCCAAACATGATTTTAGACCTTGTTTATATGGAAAAGTGGTTATTTCTGTAGTTTAATTGCTGCAAATTGCTGAAAATTGTCCATAGTGTCCCTATCATCTAGTTTGAACAGTTACGTTTAACAGAGTGCAATCCAAACATGATTTTAGACCTTGTTTATATGGAAAAGTGGTTATTTCTGTAGTTTAATTGCTGCAAATTGCTGAAAATTGTCCATAGTGTCCCTATCTCATCTAGTTTGAACAGTTACATTTAACAGATTGTATCCAGAGTGCAATCCAAACATGATTTTAGACCTTGTTTATATGGAAAAGTGATTATTTCTGTAGTTTAATTGCTGCAAATTGCTGAAAATTGTCCATAGTGTCCCTATCATCTAGTTTGAACAGTTACGTTTAACAGAGTGTGTCACGTAGAGTAGGCCAGAAGGCTAAACTGGATAACCTAACCTCTATCAAAATAAAAAGATGGCGGAGCCGCAAAAGTTCTTCTGTGCAAAGGTGTTTATTTACAAGTGATTCCGGAACAAAAAACAACAGTACTGCCATCAACGTCTACCTTATGGGACAGCTTAAAAACAATGCTGCCCCATCCACAGCTCAATCCAAAAAATGCCTCCTTAGAGACTGGAGAGAGGCTCCTTTTGTAGGGCTAGCCCCTCCCCTCAGAACAATTAACCCTAATTAATTAATCAATTAACAATACAAACCTACATTTTCCATGAACTAAACATACTAAAGGATATACATTGCAACACGGTTTTAAACAATATCACAACATAACATTTACAACATTACATCACTACTGACAATATCTTTCAATATGCCCATATGCATTAATGAGCCATTTGGGACAGGCACTATAAAGCCAACCCAATTCCCTTAGCTCGGGTCCTTTTCCAGCACACCCGGAAGCTACAGAGATGGAGAGAGAGGAACAGAACAAACAAACAATGCGCTCATCCACAACATTGATAAGTATAATAATTATTGTATCTCTCAAATATGAACATTGACAAGTGTGAAATGCCTGCACCAAGACAGAAGTTAATTTGTGTGTCGACCCACATTGTTAACTTATGGTATAATGGCGCAGGGAGGAGTGATGAATATGTGTGTGCGTTAAAGAACCAAATGCTGCCCGCGGCCAGTGACGGACTTCTACGTCAGAGTGCAATCCAAACATGATTTTAGACCTTGTTTATATGGAAAAGTGGTTATTTCTGTAGTTTAATTGCTGAAAATGGTCCATAGTGTCCCTATCTCATCTAGTTTGAACAGTTACGTTTGACAGATTGTATCCAGAGTGCAATCCAAACATGATTTTAGACCTTGTTTATATGGAAAAGTGGTTATTTCTGTAGTTTAATTGCTGAAAATTGTCCATAGTGTCCCTATCTCATCTAGTTTGAACAGTTACTTTTAACAGAGTGCAATCCAAACATGATTTTAGACCTTGTTTATATGGAAAAGTGGTTATTTCTGTAGTTTAATTGCTGCAAATTGCTGAAAATTGTCCATAGTGTCCCTTATCATCTAGTTTGAACAGTTCCGTTTAACAGATTGTATCCAGAGTGCAATCCAAACATGATTTTAGACCTTGTTTATATGGAAAAGTGGTTATTTCTGTAGTTTGTTTGCTGCAAATTGCTGAAAATTGTCCATAGTGTCCCTTATCATCTAGTTTGAACAGTTCAGTTTAACAGATTGTGTACAGAGTGCAATCCAAACATGATTTTAGACCTTGTTTATATGGAAAAGTGGTTATTTCTGTAGTTTAATTGCTGCAAATTGCTGAAAATTGTCCATAGTGTCCCTTATCATCTAGTTTGAACAGTTCCGTTTAACAGATTGTATCCAGAGTGCAATCCAAACATGATTTTAGACCTTGTTTATATGGAAAAGTGGTTATTTCTGTAGTTTAATAGCTGAAAATTGTCCATAGTGTCCCTATCTCATCTAGTTTGAACAGTTACGTTTAACAGAGTGCAATCCAAACATGATTTTAGACCTTGTTTATATGGAAAAGTGGTTATTTCTGTAGTTTAATAGCTGAAAATTGTCCATAGTGTCCCTATCTCATCTAGTTTGAACAGTTACGTTTAACAGAGTGCAATCCAAACATGATTTTAGACCTTGTTTATATGGAAAAGTGGTTATTTCTGTAGTTTAATTGCTGCAAATTGCTGAAAATTGTCCATAGTGTCCCTATCTCATCTAGTTTGAACAGTTACGTTTAACAGATTGTATCCAGAGTGCAATCCAAACATGATTTTAGACCTTGTTTATATGGAAAAGTGGTTATTTCTGTAGTTTAATTGCTGCAAATTGCTGAAAATTGTCCATATCATCTAGTTTGAACAGTTACGTTTAACAGAGTGCAATCCAAACATGATTTTAGACCTTGTTTATATGGAAAAGTGGTTATTTCATTGCTGCAAATTGCTGAAAATTGTCCATAGTGTCCCTTATCATCTAGTTTGAACAGTTCCGTTTAACAGATTGTATCCAGAGTGCAATCCAAACATGATTTTAGACCTTGTTTATATGGAAAAGTGGTTATTTCTGCAGTTTGTTTGCTGCAAATTGCTGAAAATTGTCCATAGTGTCCCTTATCATCTAGTTTGAACAGTTCAGTTTAACAGATTGTGTACACAGTGCAATCCAAACATGATTTTAGACCTTGTTTATATGGAAAAGTGGTTATTTCTGTAGTTTAATTGCTGCAAATTGCTGAAAATTGTCCATAGTGTCCCTTATCATCTAGTTTGAACAGTTCCGTTTAACAGATTGTATCCAGAGTGCAATCCAAACATGATTTTAGACCTTGTTTATATGGAAAAGTGGTTATTTCTGTAGTTTAATAGCTGAAAATTGTCCATAGTGTCCCTATCTCATCTAGTTTGAACAGTTACGTTTAACAGAGTGCAATCCAAACATGATTTTAGACCTTGTTTATATGGAAGAGTGGTTATTTCTGTAGTTTAATTGCTGCAAATTGCTGAAAATTGTCCATAGTGTCCCTATCTCATCTAGTTTGAACAGTTACGTTTAACAGATTGTATCCAGAGTGCAATCCAAACATGATTTTAGACCTTGTTTATATGGAAAAGTGGTTATTTCTGTAGTTTAATTGCTGCAAATTGCTGAAAATTGTCCATAGTGTCCCTATCATCTAGTTTGAACAGTTACGTTTAACAGAGTGTGTCACGTAGAGTAGGCCAGAAGGCTAAACTGGATAACCTAACCTCTATCAAAATAAAAAGATGGCGGAGCCGCAAAAGTTCTTCTGTGCAAAGGTGTTTATTTACAAGTGATTCCGGAACAAAAAACAACAGTACTGCCATCAACGTCTACCTTATGGGACAGCTTAAAAACAATGCTGCCCCATCCACAGCTCAATCCAAAAAATGCCTCCTTAGAGACTGGAGAGAGGCTCCTTTTGTAGGGCTAGCCCCTCCCCTCAGAACAATTAACCCTAATTAATTAATCAATTAACAATACAAACCTACATTTTCCATGAACTAAACATACTAAAGGATATACATTGCAACACGGTTTTAAACAATATCACAACATAACATTTACAACATTACATCACTACTGACAATATCTTTCAATATGCCCATATGCATTAATGAGCCATTTGGGACAGGCACTATAAAGCCAACCCAATTCCCTTAGCTCGGGTCCTTTTCCAGCACACCCGGAAGCTACAGAGATGGAGAGAGAGGAACAGAACAAACAAACAATGCGCTCATCCACAACATTGATAAGTATAATAATTATTGTATCTCTCAAATATGAACATTGACAAGTGTGAAATGCCTGCACCAAGACAGAAGTTAATTTGTGTGTCGACCCACATTGTTAACTTATGGTATAATGGCGCAGGGAGGAGTGATGAATATGTGTGTGCGTTAAAGAACCAAATGCTGCCCGCGGCCAGTGACGGACTTCTACGTCAGAGTGCAATCCAAACATGATTTTAGACCTTGTTTATATGGAAAAGTGGTTATTTCTGTAGTTTAATTGCTGCAAATTGCTGAAAATTGTCCATAGTGTCCCTATGTCATCTAGTTTGAACAGTTCCGTTTAACAGATTGTATCCAGAGTGCAATCCAAACATGATTTTAGACCTTGTTTATATGGAAAAGTGGTTATTTCTGTAGTTTAATTGCTGAAAATGGTCCATAGTGTCCCTATCTCATCTAGTTTGAACAGTTACGTTTGACAGATTGTATCCAGAGTGCAATCCAAACATGATTTTAGACCTTGTTTATATGGAAAAGTGGTTATTTCTGTAGTTTAATTGCTGAAAATTGTCCATAGTGTCCCTATCTCATCTAGTTTGAACAGTTACATTTAACAGAGTGCAATCCAAACATGATTTTAGACCTTGTTTATATGGAAAAGTGGTTATTTCTGTAGTTTAATTGCTGCAAATTGCTGAAAATTGTCCATAGTGTCCCTATCATCTAGTTTGAACAGTTACGTTTAACAGAGTGCAATCCAAACATGATTTTAGACCTTGTTTATATGGAAAAGTGGTTATTTCTGTAGTTTAATTGCTGCAAATTGCTGAAAATTGTCCATAGTGTCCCTATCTCATCTAGTTTGAACAGTTCCGTTTAACAGATTGTATCCAGAGTGCAATCCAAACATGATTTTAGACCTTGTTTATATGGAAAAGTGGTTATTTCTGTAGTTTAATTGCTGAAAATTGTCCATAGTGTCCCTATCTCATCTAGTTTGAACAGTTACGTTTAACAGAGTGCAATCCAAACATGATTTTAGACCTTGTTTATATGGAAAAGTGGTTATTTCTGTAGTTTAATTGCTGCAAATTGCTGAAAATTGTCCATAGTGTCCCTTATCATCTAGTTTGAACAGTTCCGTTTAACAGATTGTATCCAGAGTGCAATCCAAACATGATTTTAGACCTTGTTTATATGGAAAAGTGGTTATTTCTGTAGTTTAATTGCTGCAAATTGCTGAAAATTGTCCATAGTGTCCCTATCTCATCTAGTTTGAACAGTTACGTTTAACAGATTGTATCCAGAGTGCAATCCAAACATGATTTTAGACCTTGTTTATATGGAAAAGTGGTTATTTCTGTAGTTTAATAGCTGAAAATTGTCCATAGTGTCCCTATCTCATCTAGTTTGAACAGTTACGTTTAACAGAGTGCAATCCAAACATGATTTTAGACCTTGTTTATATGGAAAAGTGGTTATTTCTGTAGTTTAATTGCTGCAAATTGCTGAAAATTGTCCATAGTGTCCCTATCTCATCTAGTTTGAACAGTTACGTTTAACAGATTGTATCCAGAGTGCAATCCAAACATGATTTTAGACCTTGTTTATATGGAAAAGTGGTTATTTCTGTAGTTTAATTGCTGCAAATTGCTGAAAATTGTCCATAGTGTCCCTATCATCTAGTTTGAACAGTTACGTTTAACAGAGTGTGTCACGTAGAGTAGGCCAGAAGGCTAAACTGGATAACCTAACCTCTATCAAAATAAAAAGATGGCGGAGCCGCAAAAGTTCTTCTGTGCAAAGGTGTTTATTTACAAGTGATTCCGGAACAAAAAACAACAGTACTGCCATCAACGTCTACCTTATGGGACAGCTTAAAAACAATGCTGCCCCATCCACAGCTCAATCCAAAAAATGCCTCCTTAGAGACTGGAGAGAGGCTCCTTTTGTAGGGCTAGCCCCTCCCCTCAGAACAATTAACCCTAATTAATTAATCAATTAACAATACAAACCTACATTTTCCATGAACTAAACATACTAAAGGATATACATTGCAACACGGTTTTAAACAATATCACAACATAACATTTACAACATTACATCACTACTGACAATATCTTTCAATATGCCCATATGCATTAATGAGCCATTTGGGACAGGCACTATAAAGCCAACCCAATTCCCTTAGCTCGGGTCCTTTTCCAGCACACCCGGAAGCTACAGAGATGGAGAGAGAGGAACAGAACAAACAAACAATGCGCTCATCCACAACATTGATAAGTATAATAATTATTGTATCTCTCAAATATGAACATTGACAAGTGTGAAATGCCTGCACCAAGACAGAAGTTAATTTGTGTGTCGACCCACATTGTTAACTTATGGTATAATGGCGCAGGGAGGAGTGATGAATATGTGTGTGCGTTAAAGAACCAAATGCTGCCCGCGGCCAGTGACGGACTTCTACGTCAGAGTGCAATCCAAACATGATTTTAGACCTTGTTTATATGGAAAAGTGGTTATTTCTGTAGTTTAATTGCTGCAAATTGCTGAAAATTGTCCATAGTGTCCCTATGTCATCTAGTTTGAACAGTTCCGTTTAACAGATTGTATCCAGAGTGCAATCCAAACATGATTTTAGACCTTGTTTATATGGAAAAGTGGTTATTTCTGTAGTTTAATTGCTGAAAATGGTCCATAGTGTCCCTATCTCATCTAGTTTGAACAGTTACGTTTGACAGATTGTATCCAGAGTGCAATCCAAACATGATTTTAGACCTTGTTTATATGGAAAAGTGGTTATTTCTGTAGTTTAATTGCTGAAAATTGTCCATAGTGTCCCTATCTCATCTAGTTTGAACAGTTACATTTAACAGAGTGCAATCCAAACATGATTTTAGACCTTGTTTATATGGAAAAGTGGTTATTTCTGTAGTTCAATTGCTGCAAATTGCTGAAAATTGTCCATAGTGTCCCTATCTCATCTAGTTTGAACAGTTCCGTTTAACAGATTGTATCCAGAGTGCAATCCAAACATGATTTTAGACCTTGTTTATATGGAAAAGTGGTTATTTCTGTAGTTTGTTTGCTGCAAATTGCTGAAAATTGTCCATAGTGTCCCTTATCATCTAGTTTGAACAGTTCCGTTTAACAGATTGTATCCAGAGTGCAATCCAAACATGATTTTAGACCTTGTTTATATGGAAAAGTGGTTATTTCTGTAGTTTAATTGCTGAAAAAGGTCCATAGTGTCCCTATCTCATCTAGTTTGAACAGTTACGTTTGACAGATTGTATCCAGAGTGCAATCCAAACATGATTTTAGACCTTGTTTATATGGAAAAGTGGTTATTTCTGTAGTTCAATTGCTGCAAATTGCTGAAAATTGTCCATAGTGTCCCTATCTCATCTAGTTTGAACAGTTCCGTTTAACAGATTGTATCCAGAGTGCAATCCAAACATGATTTTAGACCTTGTTTATATGGAAAAGTGGTTATTTCTGTAGTTTGTTTGCTGCAAATTGCTGAAAATTGTCCATAGTGTCCCTTATCATCTAGTTTGAACAGTTCAGTTTAACAGATTGTGTACAGAGTGCAATCCAAACATGATTTTAGACCTTGTTTATATGGAAAAGTGGTTATTTCTGTAGTTTAATTGCTGCAAATTGCTGAAAATTGTCCATAGTGTCCCTTATCATCTAGTTTGAACAGTTCAGTTTAACAGATTGTGTACAGAGTGCAATCCAAACATGATTTTAGACCTTGTTTATATGGAAAAGTGGTTATTTCTGTAGTTTGTTTGCTGCAAATTGCTGAAAATTGTCCATAGTGTCCCTATCATCTAGTTTGAAAAGTTACGTTTAACAGAGTGCAATCCAAACATGATTTTAGACCTTGTTTATATGGAAAAGTGGTTATTTCTGTAGTTTAATTGCTGCAAATTGCTGAAAATTGTCCATAGTGTCCCTATCTCATCTAGTTTAAACAGTTCCGTTTAACAGATTGTATCCAGAGTGCAATCCAAACATGATTTTAGACCTTGTTTATATGGAAAAGTGGTTATTTCTGTAGTTTAATTGCTGCAAATTGCTGAAAATTGTCCATAGTGTCCCTATCATCTAGTTTGAACAGTTACGTTTAACAGAGTGCAATCCAAACATGATTTTAGACCTTGTTTATATGGAAAAGTGGTTATTTCTGTAGTTTAATTGCTGCAAATTGCTGAAAATTGTCCATAGTGTCCCTATCTCATCTAGTTTGAACAGTTACATTTAACAGATTGTATCCAGAGTGCAATCCAAACATGATTTTAGACCTTGTTTATATGGAAAAGTGATTATTTCTGTAGTTTAATTGCTGCAAATTGCTGAAAATTGTCCATAGTGTCCCTATCATCTAGTTTGAACAGTTACGTTTAACAGAGTGTGTCACGTAGAGTAGGCCAGAAGGCTAAACTGGATAACCTAACCTCTATCAAAATAAAAAGATGGCGGAGCCGCAAAAGTTCTTCTGTGCAAAGGTGTTTATTTACAAGTGATTCCGGAACAAAAAACAACAGTACTGCCATCAACGTCTACCTTATGGGACAGCTTAAAAACAATGCTGCCCCATCCACAGCTCAATCCAAAAAATGCCTCCTTAGAGACTGGAGAGAGGCTCCTTTTGTAGGGCTAGCCCCTCCCCTCAGAACAATTAACCCTAATTAATTAATCAATTAACAATACAAACCTACATTTTCCATGAACTAAACATACTAAAGGATATACATTGCAACACGGTTTTAAACAATATCACAACATAACATTTACAACATTACATCACTACTGACAATATCTTTCAATATGCCCATATGCATTAATGAGCCATTTGGGACAGGCACTATAAAGCCAACCCAATTCCCTTAGCTCGGGTCCTTTTCCAGCACACCCGGAAGCTACAGAGATGGAGAGAGAGGAACAGAACAAACAAACAATGCGCTCATCCACAACATTGATAAGTATAATAATTATTGTATCTCTCAAATATGAACATTGACAAGTGTGAAATGCCTGCACCAAGACAGAAGTTAATTTGTGTGTCGACCCACATTGTTAACTTATGGTATAATGGCGCAGGGAGGAGTGATGAATATGTGTGTGCGTTAAAGAACCAAATGCTGCCCGCGGCCAGTGACGGACTTCTACGTCAGAGTGCAATCCAAACATGATTTTAGACCTTGTTTATATGGAAAAGTGGTTATTTCTGTAGTTTAATTGCTGCAAATTGCTGAAAATTGTCCATAGTGTCCCTATGTCATCTAGTTTGAACAGTTCCGTTTAACAGATTGTATCCAGAGTGCAATCCAAACATGATTTTAGACCTTGTTTATATGGAAAAGTGGTTATTTCTGTAGTTTAATTGCTGAAAATGGTCCATAGTGTCCCTATCTCATCTAGTTTGAACAGTTACGTTTGACAGATTGTATCCAGAGTGCAATCCAAACATGATTTTAGACCTTGTTTATATGGAAAAGTGGTTATTTCTGTAGTTTAATTGCTGAAAATTGTCCATAGTGTCCCTATCTCATCTAGTTTGAACAGTTACATTTAACAGAGTGCAATCCAAACATGATTTTAGACCTTGTTTATATGGAAAAGTGGTTATTTCTGTAGTTCAATTGCTGCAAATTGCTGAAAATTGTCCATAGTGTCCCTATCTCATCTAGTTTGAACAGTTCCGTTTAACAGATTGTATCCAGAGTGCAATCCAAACATGATTTTAGACCTTGTTTATATGGAAAAGTGGTTATTTCTGTAGTTTAATTGCTGAAAATGGTCCATAGTGTCCCTATCTCATCTAGTTTGAACAGTTACGTTTGACAGATTGTATCCAGAGTGCAATCCAAACATGATTTTAGACCTTGTTTATATGGAAAAGTGGTTATTTCTGTAGTTTAATTGCTGCAAATTGCTGAAAATTGTCCATAGTGTCCCTATCATCTAGTTTGAACAGTTACGTTTAACAGAGTGCAATCCAAACATGATTTTAGACCTTGTTTATATGGAAAAGTGGTTATTTCTGTAGTTTAATTGCTGCAAATTGCTGAAAATTGTCCATAGTGTCCCTATCTCATCTAGTTTGAACAGTTCCGTTTAACAGATTGTATCCAGAGTGCAATCCAAACATGATTTTAGACCTTGTTTATATGGAAAAGTGGTTATTTCTGTAGTTTAATTGCTGAAAATTGTCCATAGTGTCCCTATCTCATCTAGTTTGAACAGTTACGTTTAACAGAGTGCAATCCAAACATGATTTTAGACCTTGTTTATATGGAAAAGTGGTTATTTCTGTAGTTTAATTGCTGCAAATTGCTGAAAATTGTCCATAGTGTCCCTTATCATCTAGTTTGAACAGTTCCGTTTAACAGATTGTATCCAGAGTGCAATCCAAACATGATTTTAGACCTTGTTTATATGGAAAAGTGGTTATTTCTGTAGTTTAATTGCTGCAAATTGCTGAAAATTGTCCATAGTGTCCCTATCTCATCTAGTTTGAACAGTTACGTTTAACAGATTGTATCCAGAGTGCAATCCAAACATGATTTTAGACCTTGTTTATATGGAAAAGTGGTTATTTCTGTAGTTTAATAGCTGAAAATTGTCCATAGTGTCCCTATCTCATCTAGTTTGAACAGTTACGTTTAACAGAGTGCAATCCAAACATGATTTTAGACCTTGTTTATATGGAAAAGTGGTTATTTCTGTAGTTTAATTGCTGCAAATTGCTGAAAATTGTCCATAGTGTCCCTATCTCATCTAGTTTGAACAGTTACGTTTAACAGATTGTATCCAGAGTGCAATCCAAACATGATTTTAGACCTTGTTTATATGGAAAAGTGGTTATTTCTGTAGTTTAATTGCTGCAAATTGCTGAAAATTGTCCATAGTGTCCCTATCATCTAGTTTGAACAGTTACGTTTAACAGAGTGTGTCACGTAGAGTAGGCCAGAAGGCTAAACTGGATAACCTAACCTCTATCAAAATAAAAAGATGGCGGAGCCGCAAAAGTTCTTCTGTGCAAAGGTGTTTATTTACAAGTGATTCCGGAACAAAAAACAACAGTACTGCCATCAACGTCTACCTTATGGGACAGCTTAAAAACAATGCTGCCCCATCCACAGCTCAATCCAAAAAATGCCTCCTTAGAGACTGGAGAGAGGCTCCTTTTGTAGGGCTAGCCCCTCCCCTCAGAACAATTAACCCTAATTAATTAATCAATTAACAATACAAACCTACATTTTCCATGAACTAAACATACTAAAGGATATACATTGCAACACGGTTTTAAACAATATCACAACATAACATTTACAACATTACATCACTACTGACAATATCTTTCAATATGCCCATATGCATTAATGAGCCATTTGGGACAGGCACTATAAAGCCAACCCAATTCCCTTAGCTCGGGTCCTTTTCCAGCACACCCGGAAGCTACAGAGATGGAGAGAGAGGAACAGAACAAACAAACAATGCGCTCATCCACAACATTGATAAGTATAATAATTATTGTATCTCTCAAATATGAACATTGACAAGTGTGAAATGCCTGCACCAAGACAGAAGTTAATTTGTGTGTCGACCCACATTGTTAACTTATGGTATAATGGCGCAGGGAGGAGTGATGAATATGTGTGTGCGTTAAAGAACCAAATGCTGCCCGCGGCCAGTGACGGACTTCTACGTCAGAGTGCAATCCAAACATGATTTTAGACCTTGTTTATATGGAAAAGTGGTTATTTCTGTAGTTTAATTGCTGCAAATTGCTGAAAATTGTCCATAGTGTCCCTATGTCATCTAGTTTGAACAGTTCCGTTTAACAGATTGTATCCAGAGTGCAATCCAAACATGATTTTAGACCTTGTTTATATGGAAAAGTGGTTATTTCTGTAGTTTAATTGCTGAAAATGGTCCATAGTGTCCCTATCTCATCTAGTTTGAACAGTTACGTTTGACAGATTGTATCCAGAGTGCAATCCAAACATGATTTTAGACCTTGTTTATATGGAAAAGTGGTTATTTCTGTAGTTTAATTGCTGAAAATTGTCCATAGTGTCCCTATCTCATCTAGTTTGAACAGTTACATTTAACAGAGTGCAATCCAAACATGATTTTAGACCTTGTTTATATGGAAAAGTGGTTATTTCTGTAGTTCAATTGCTGCAAATTGCTGAAAATTGTCCATAGTGTCCCTATCTCATCTAGTTTGAACAGTTCCGTTTAACAGATTGTATCCAGAGTGCAATCCAAACATGATTTTAGACCTTGTTTATATGGAAAAGTGGTTATTTCTGTAGTTTGTTTGCTGCAAATTGCTGAAAATTGTCCATAGTGTCCCTTATCATCTAGTTTGAACAGTTCCGTTTAACAGATTGTATCCAGAGTGCAATCCAAACATGATTTTAGACCTTGTTTATATGGAAAAGTGGTTATTTCTGTAGTTTAATTGCTGAAAAAGGTCCATAGTGTCCCTATCTCATCTAGTTTGAACAGTTACGTTTGACAGATTGTATCCAGAGTGCAATCCAAACATGATTTTAGACCTTGTTTATATGGAAAAGTGGTTATTTCTGTAGTTCAATTGCTGCAAATTGCTGAAAATTGTCCATAGTGTCCCTATCTCATCTAGTTTG
This sequence comes from Oncorhynchus mykiss, assembly GCF_057628025.1. Classification (NCBI taxonomy): domain Eukaryota; kingdom Metazoa; phylum Chordata; class Actinopteri; order Salmoniformes; family Salmonidae; genus Oncorhynchus; species Oncorhynchus mykiss. The sequence goes on from NC_143046.1 coordinate 45,019,836, forward strand.
AACAGTTCCGTTTAACAGATTGTATCCAGAGTGCAATCCAAACATGATTTTAGACCTTGTTTATATGGAAAAGTGGTTATTTCTGTAGTTTGTTTGCTGCAAATTGCTGAAAATTGTCCATAGTGTCCCTTATCATCTAGTTTGAACAGTTCAGTTTAACAGATTGTGTACAGAGTGCAATCCAAACATGATTTTAGACCTTGTTTATATGGAAAAGTGGTTATTTCTGTAGTTTAATTGCTGCAAATTGCTGAAAATTGTCCATAGTGTCCCTTATCATCTAGTTTGAACAGTTCAGTTTAACAGATTGTGTACAGAGTGCAATCCAAACATGATTTTAGACCTTGTTTATATGGAAAAGTGGTTATTTCTGTAGTTTGTTTGCTGCAAATTGCTGAAAATTGTCCATAGTGTCCCTATCATCTAGTTTGAAAAGTTACGTTTAACAGAGTGCAATCCAAACATGATTTTAGACCTTGTTTATATGGAAAAGTGGTTATTTCTGTAGTTTAATTGCTGCAAATTGCTGAAAATTGTCCATAGTGTCCCTATCTCATCTAGTTTAAACAGTTCCGTTTAACAGATTGTATCCAGAGTGCAATCCAAACATGATTTTAGACCTTGTTTATATGGAAAAGTGGTTATTTCTGTAGTTTAATTGCTGCAAATTGCTGAAAATTGTCCATAGTGTCCCTATCATCTAGTTTGAACAGTTACGTTTAACAGAGTGCAATCCAAACATGATTTTAGACCTTGTTTATATGGAAAAGTGGTTATTTCTGTAGTTTAATTGCTGCAAATTGCTGAAAATTGTCCATAGTGTCCCTATCTCATCTAGTTTGAACAGTTACATTTAACAGATTGTATCCAGAGTGCAATCCAAACATGATTTTAGACCTTGTTTATATGGAAAAGTGATTATTTCTGTAGTTTAATTGCTGCAAATTGCTGAAAATTGTCCATAGTGTCCCTATCATCTAGTTTGAACAGTTACGTTTAACAGAGTGTGTCACGTAGAGTAGGCCAGAAGGCTAAACTGGATAACCTAACCTCTATCAAAATAAAAAGATGGCGGAGCCGCAAAAGTTCTTCTGTGCAAAGGTGTTTATTTACAAGTGATTCCGGAACAAAAAACAACAGTACTGCCATCAACGTCTACCTTATGGGACAGCTTAAAAACAATGCTGCCCCATCCACAGCTCAATCCAAAAAATGCCTCCTTAGAGACTGGAGAGAGGCTCCTTTTGTAGGGCTAGCCCCTCCCCTCAGAACAATTAACCCTAATTAATTAATCAATTAACAATACAAACCTACATTTTCCATGAACTAAACATACTAAAGGATATACATTGCAACACGGTTTTAAACAATATCACAACATAACATTTACAACATTACATCACTACTGACAATATCTTTCAATATGCCCATATGCATTAATGAGCCATTTGGGACAGGCACTATAAAGCCAACCCAATTCCCTTAGCTCGGGTCCTTTTCCAGCACACCCGGAAGCTACAGAGATGGAGAGAGAGGAACAGAACAAACAAACAATGCGCTCATCCACAACATTGATAAGTATAATAATTATTGTATCTCTCAAATATGAACATTGACAAGTGTGAAATGCCTGCACCAAGACAGAAGTTAATTTGTGTGTCGACCCACATTGTTAACTTATGGTATAATGGCGCAGGGAGGAGTGATGAATATGTGTGTGCGTTAAAGAACCAAATGCTGCCCGCGGCCAGTGACGGACTTCTACGTCAGAGTGCAATCCAAACATGATTTTAGACCTTGTTTATATGGAAAAGTGGTTATTTCTGTAGTTTAATTGCTGCAAATTGCTGAAAATTGTCCATAGTGTCCCTATGTCATCTAGTTTGAACAGTTCCGTTTAACAGATTGTATCCAGAGTGCAATCCAAACATGATTTTAGACCTTGTTTATATGGAAAAGTGGTTATTTCTGTAGTTTAATTGCTGAAAATGGTCCATAGTGTCCCTATCTCATCTAGTTTGAACAGTTACGTTTGACAGATTGTATCCAGAGTGCAATCCAAACATGATTTTAGACCTTGTTTATATGGAAAAGTGGTTATTTCTGTAGTTTAATTGCTGAAAATTGTCCATAGTGTCCCTATCTCATCTAGTTTGAACAGTTACATTTAACAGAGTGCAATCCAAACATGATTTTAGACCTTGTTTATATGGAAAAGTGGTTATTTCTGTAGTTTAATTGCTGCAAATTGCTGAAAATTGTCCATAGTGTCCCTATCATCTAGTTTGAACAGTTACGTTTAACAGAGTGCAATCCAAACATGATTTTAGACCTTGTTTATATGGAAAAGTGGTTATTTCTGTAGTTTAATTGCTGCAAATTGCTGAAAATTGTCCATAGTGTCCCTATCTCATCTAGTTTGAACAGTTCCGTTTAACAGATTGTATCCAGAGTGCAATCCAAACATGATTTTAGACCTTGTTTATATGGAAAAGTGGTTATTTCTGTAGTTTAATTGCTGAAAATTGTCCATAGTGTCCCTATCTCATCTAGTTTGAACAGTTACGTTTAACAGAGTGCAATCCAAACATGATTTTAGACCTTGTTTATATGGAAAAGTGGTTATTTCTGTAGTTTAATTGCTGCAAATTGCTGAAAATTGTCCATAGTGTCCCTTATCATCTAGTTTGAACAGTTCCGTTTAACAGATTGTATCCAGAGTGCAATCCAAACATGATTTTAGACCTTGTTTATATGGAAAAGTGGTTATTTCTGTAGTTTAATTGCTGCAAATTGCTGAAAATTGTCCATAGTGTCCCTATCTCATCTAGTTTGAACAGTTACGTTTAACAGATTGTATCCAGAGTGCAATCCAAACATGATTTTAGACCTTGTTTATATGGAAAAGTGGTTATTTCTGTAGTTTAATAGCTGAAAATTGTCCATAGTGTCCCTATCTCATCTAGTTTGAACAGTTACGTTTAACAGAGTGCAATCCAAACATGATTTTAGACCTTGTTTATATGGAAAAGTGGTTATTTCTGTAGTTTAATTGCTGCAAATTGCTGAAAATTGTCCATAGTGTCCCTATCTCATCTAGTTTGAACAGTTACGTTTAACAGATTGTATCCAGAGTGCAATCCAAACATGATTTTAGACCTTGTTTATATGGAAAAGTGGTTATTTCTGTAGTTTAATTGCTGCAAATTGCTGAAAATTGTCCATAGTGTCCCTATCATCTAGTTTGAACAGTTACGTTTAACAGAGTGTGTCACGTAGAGTAGGCCAGAAGGCTAAACTGGATAACCTAACCTCTATCAAAATAAAAAGATGGCGGAGCCGCAAAAGTTCTTCTGTGCAAAGGTGTTTATTTACAAGTGATTCCGGAACAAAAAACAACAGTACTGCCATCAACGTCTACCTTATGGGACAGCTTAAAAACAATGCTGCCCCATCCACAGCTCAATCCAAAAAATGCCTCCTTAGAGACTGGAGAGAGGCTCCTTTTGTAGGGCTAGCCCCTCCCCTCAGAACAATTAACCCTAATTAATTAATCAATTAACAATACAAACCTACATTTTCCATGAACTAAACATACTAAAGGATATACATTGCAACACGGTTTTAAACAATATCACAACATAACATTTACAACATTACATCACTACTGACAATATCTTTCAATATGCCCATATGCATTAATGAGCCATTTGGGACAGGCACTATAAAGCCAACCCAATTCCCTTAGCTCGGGTCCTTTTCCAGCACACCCGGAAGCTACAGAGATGGAGAGAGAGGAACAGAACAAACAAACAATGCGCTCATCCACAACATTGATAAGTATAATAATTATTGTATCTCTCAAATATGAACATTGACAAGTGTGAAATGCCTGCACCAAGACAGAAGTTAATTTGTGTGTCGACCCACATTGTTAACTTATGGTATAATGGCGCAGGGAGGAGTGATGAATATGTGTGTGCGTTAAAGAACCAAATGCTGCCCGCGGCCAGTGACGGACTTCTACGTCAGAGTGCAATCCAAACATGATTTTAGACCTTGTTTATATGGAAAAGTGGTTATTTCTGTAGTTTAATTGCTGCAAATTGCTGAAAATTGTCCATAGTGTCCCTATGTCATCTAGTTTGAACAGTTCCGTTTAACAGATTGTATCCAGAGTGCAATCCAAACATGATTTTAGACCTTGTTTATATGGAAAAGTGGTTATTTCTGTAGTTTAATTGCTGAAAATGGTCCATAGTGTCCCTATCTCATCTAGTTTGAACAGTTACGTTTGACAGATTGTATCCAGAGTGCAATCCAAACATGATTTTAGACCTTGTTTATATGGAAAAGTGGTTATTTCTGTAGTTTAATTGCTGAAAATTGTCCATAGTGTCCCTATCTCATCTAGTTTGAACAGTTACATTTAACAGAGTGCAATCCAAACATGATTTTAGACCTTGTTTATATGGAAAAGTGGTTATTTCTGTAGTTCAATTGCTGCAAATTGCTGAAAATTGTCCATAGTGTCCCTATCTCATCTAGTTTGAACAGTTCCGTTTAACAGATTGTATCCAGAGTGCAATCCAAACATGATTTTAGACCTTGTTTATATGGAAAAGTGGTTATTTCTGTAGTTTGTTTGCTGCAAATTGCTGAAAATTGTCCATAGTGTCCCTTATCATCTAGTTTGAACAGTTCCGTTTAACAGATTGTATCCAGAGTGCAATCCAAACATGATTTTAGACCTTGTTTATATGGAAAAGTGGTTATTTCTGTAGTTTAATTGCTGAAAAAGGTCCATAGTGTCCCTATCTCATCTAGTTTGAACAGTTACGTTTGACAGATTGTATCCAGAGTGCAATCCAAACATGATTTTAGACCTTGTTTATATGGAAAAGTGGTTATTTCTGTAGTTCAATTGCTGCAAATTGCTGAAAATTGTCCATAGTGTCCCTATCTCATCTAGTTTGAACAGTTCCGTTTAACAGATTGTATCCAGAGTGCAATCCAAACATGATTTTAGACCTTGTTTATATGGAAAAGTGGTTATTTCTGTAGTTTGTTTGCTGCAAATTGCTGAAAATTGTCCATAGTGTCCCTTATCATCTAGTTTGAACAGTTCAGTTTAACAGATTGTGTACAGAGTGCAATCCAAACATGATTTTAGACCTTGTTTATATGGAAAAGTGGTTATTTCTGTAGTTTAATTGCTGCAAATTGCTGAAAATTGTCCATAGTGTCCCTTATCATCTAGTTTGAACAGTTCAGTTTAACAGATTGTGTACAGAGTGCAATCCAAACATGATTTTAGACCTTGTTTATATGGAAAAGTGGTTATTTCTGTAGTTTGTTTGCTGCAAATTGCTGAAAATTGTCCATAGTGTCCCTATCATCTAGTTTGAAAAGTTACGTTTAACAGAGTGCAATCCAAACATGATTTTAGACCTTGTTTATATGGAAAAGTGGTTATTTCTGTAGTTTAATTGCTGCAAATTGCTGAAAATTGTCCATAGTGTCCCTATCTCATCTAGTTTAAACAGTTCCGTTTAACAGATTGTATCCAGAGTGCAATCCAAACATGATTTTAGACCTTGTTTATATGGAAAAGTGGTTATTTCTGTAGTTTAATTGCTGCAAATTGCTGAAAATTGTCCATAGTGTCCCTATCATCTAGTTTGAACAGTTACGTTTAACAGAGTGCAATCCAAACATGATTTTAGACCTTGTTTATATGGAAAAGTGGTTATTTCTGTAGTTTAATTGCTGCAAATTGCTGAAAATTGTCCATAGTGTCCCTATCTCATCTAGTTTAAACAGTTCCGTTTAACAGATTGTATCCAGAGTGCAATCCAAACATGATTTTAGACCTTGTTTATATGGAAAAGTGGTTATTTCTGTAGTTTAATTGCTGCAAATTGCTGAAAATTGTCCATAGTGTCCCTATCATCTAGTTTGAACAGTTACGTTTAACAGAGTGCAATCCAAACATGATTTTAGACCTTGTTTATATGGAAAAGTGGTTATTTCTGTAGTTTAATTGCTGCAAATTGCTGAAAATTGTCCATAGTGTCCCTATCTCATCTAGTTTGAACAGTTACATTTAACAGATTGTATCCAGAGTGCAATCCAAACATGATTTTAGACCTTGTTTATATGGAAAAGTGATTATTTCTGTAGTTTAATTGCTGCAAATTGCTGAAAATTGTCCATAGTGTCCCTATCATCTAGTTTGAACAGTTACGTTTAACAGAGTGTGTCACGTAGAGTAGGCCAGAAGGCTAAACTGGATAACCTAACCTCTATCAAAATAAAAAGATGGCGGAGCCGCAAAAGTTCTTCTGTGCAAAGGTGTTTATTTACAAGTGATTCCGGAACAAAAAACAACAGTACTGCCATCAACGTCTACCTTATGGGACAGCTTAAAAACAATGCTGCCCCATCCACAGCTCAATCCAAAAAATGCCTCCTTAGAGACTGGAGAGAGGCTCCTTTTGTAGGGCTAGCCCCTCCCCTCAGAACAATTAACCCTAATTAATTAATCAATTAACAATACAAACCTACATTTTCCATGAACTAAACATACTAAAGGATATACATTGCAACACGGTTTTAAACAATATCACAACATAACATTTACAACATTACATCACTACTGACAATATCTTTCAATATGCCCATATGCATTAATGAGCCATTTGGGACAGGCACTATAAAGCCAACCCAATTCCCTTAGCTCGGGTCCTTTTCCAGCACACCCGGAAGCTACAGAGATGGAGAGAGAGGAACAGAACAAACAAACAATGCGCTCATCCACAACATTGATAAGTATAATAATTATTGTATCTCTCAAATATGAACATTGACAAGTGTGAAATGCCTGCACCAAGACAGAAGTTAATTTGTGTGTCGACCCACATTGTTAACTTATGGTATAATGGCGCAGGGAGGAGTGATGAATATGTGTGTGCGTTAAAGAACCAAATGCTGCCCGCGGCCAGTGACGGACTTCTACGTCAGAGTGCAATCCAAACATGATTTTAGACCTTGTTTATATGGAAAAGTGGTTATTTCTGTAGTTTAATTGCTGCAAATTGCTGAAAATTGTCCATAGTGTCCCTATGTCATCTAGTTTGAACAGTTCCGTTTAACAGATTGTATCCAGAGTGCAATCCAAACATGATTTTAGACCTTGTTTATATGGAAAAGTGGTTATTTCTGTAGTTTAATTGCTGAAAATGGTCCATAGTGTCCCTATCTCATCTAGTTTGAACAGTTACGTTTGACAGATTGTATCCAGAGTGCAATCCAAACATGATTTTAGACCTTGTTTATATGGAAAAGTGGTTATTTCTGTAGTTTAATTGCTGAAAATTGTCCATAGTGTCCCTATCTCATCTAGTTTGAACAGTTACATTTAACAGAGTGCAATCCAAACATGATTTTAGACCTTGTTTATATGGAAAAGTGGTTATTTCTGTAGTTCAATTGCTGCAAATTGCTGAAAATTGTCCATAGTGTCCCTATCTCATCTAGTTTGAACAGTTCCGTTTAACAGATTGTATCCAGAGTGCAATCCAAACATGATTTTAGACCTTGTTTATATGGAAAAGTGGTTATTTCTGTAGTTTAATTGCTGAAAATGGTCCATAGTGTCCCTATCTCATCTAGTTTGAACAGTTACGTTTGACAGATTGTATCCAGAGTGCAATCCAAACATGATTTTAGACCTTGTTTATATGGAAAAGTGGTTATTTCTGTAGTTTAATTGCTGCAAATTGCTGAAAATTGTCCATAGTGTCCCTATCATCTAGTTTGAACAGTTACGTTTAACAGAGTGCAATCCAAACATGATTTTAGACCTTGTTTATATGGAAAAGTGGTTATTTCTGTAGTTTAATTGCTGCAAATTGCTGAAAATTGTCCATAGTGTCCCTATCTCATCTAGTTTGAACAGTTCCGTTTAACAGATTGTATCCAGAGTGCAATCCAAACATGATTTTAGACCTTGTTTATATGGAAAAGTGGTTATTTCTGTAGTTTAATTGCTGAAAATTGTCCATAGTGTCCCTATCTCATCTAGTTTGAACAGTTACGTTTAACAGAGTGCAATCCAAACATGATTTTAGACCTTGTTTATATGGAAAAGTGGTTATTTCTGTAGTTTAATTGCTGCAAATTGCTGAAAATTGTCCATAGTGTCCCTTATCATCTAGTTTGAACAGTTCCGTTTAACAGATTGTATCCAGAGTGCAATCCAAACATGATTTTAGACCTTGTTTATATGGAAAAGTGGTTATTTCTGTAGTTTAATTGCTGCAAATTGCTGAAAATTGTCCATAGTGTCCCTATCTCATCTAGTTTGAACAGTTACGTTTAACAGATTGTATCCAGAGTGCAATCCAAACATGATTTTAGACCTTGTTTATATGGAAAAGTGGTTATTTCTGTAGTTTAATTGCTGAAAATTGTCCATAGTGTCCCTATCTCATCTAGTTTGAACAGTTACGTTTAACAGAGTGCAATCCAAACATGATTTTAGACCTTGTTTATATGGAAAAGTGGTTATTTCTGTAGTTTAATTGCTGCAAATTGCTGAAAATTGTCCATAGTGTCCCTATCTCATCTATTTTGAACAGTTACGTTTAACCCGTCTACGATATTGGTTCCCAATTGGGAATCAACCCTCCCACGTTCAGCTGAAACGGTGGCGCATGGAACGCAAAAATATTCGTACAAATATTTAACCTCCACACATTAACAAGTCCAATAGCTCAAATGAAAGATAAACACCTTGTTCATCTAGCCAGCAAGTCAGATTTCTAAAATGTTTTACGGCGAAAACATAGCACATATATATGTAAAACCACCACCAGACACAGCTGATTTGAATAGCCAAAACATGCAATCAACAAACGCAGGATTAAAAAATAAATCGTTCACTAACCTTTTGAAAATCTTCATCAGATGACAGTAATATGACATGTTACACAGTACATTTTTTTTTCAATAATATGCCATTTATATCCATAAATGTCCATTTACAGTGAGTTCACGTTCAGAAATTACTCAAAAATGCCCGCAGGAAATCTAGGTAGCGCGGCAAGATAACGTAAATAGACATCATAAACTTTGACTAAATATACATGTTCTACATATAGTTAGAAAGATACACTGCTTCTTTATGCAACCGCTTTGTTAGATTTATTTTTAACGTTACAGAAATCGCACACTATTCAATATGCTGAGACGGCGCTCAGTTCCAAGCTACATTTCTACGTAATGTTGGAGTCAACAGAAACACAGATTTAAGCATAAATATTCCCTTACCTTCGATGGTCTTCGTTCAGAATGTTCTGGAAGGCTTCATACTTACCCAATACATCGTTTGGTTTCAAGTCTTGCGTCTTTGTATTAGCTACTGCTAATAACATCAGCTGAAATGCACCCAAAACGTCCTCTGGTCCGGAAAAGTTGCGCATCAAAACTTCAAAATTACATATTATATGTCGACTAAACAGGTCAAACTAAGTGCAGAAGCAAGCTTTATGATGTTTTAGACACACAAAACAAACTTCAATTCAATCGGCCATCGTCTGCCCTTCTCTTGAGTGCTGGAACAAAGGAATGGCTGGGACCAATTCGCGCCCCTACGCACAGCCTATTTTCTCGTGGCACGCACTAATTTCACTCCCATAGGGTCAATTCTCGCGGGATTTGAACGATTCAAAGCTCTACTGAAAGAGGACATCTAGCGGAAGAGATAGAAAGTCTCCCCAGAATCATAACTGGTTGGGAAGGGTGGGGGCGATGACGTCAAAGTTGCTCCAACTTTCATGGCCACAAAAACTAGTTTGGAAGAATGCCTGCCCTGTGAGTTCTGCTATACTTACAGACATAATTCCAACGGTTTTAGAATCTTTAGAGTGTTTTCTATCCAATAATAATTTTTATTTGCATATATTAGCAATTTTTGACAGATTTTTTTTTCAGTTTACTAGGGGTACCCAATCTCTCCAAAGGGGGCATATGTCTGCCATATCCTTAACTTAACAGATTGTATCCAGAGTGCAATCCAAACATGATTTTAGACCTTGTTTATATGGAAAAGTGGTTATTTCTGTAGTTTAATTGCTGAAAATTGCTGAAAATTGTCCATAGTGTCCCTATCTCATCTAGTTTGAACAGTTACGTTTAACAGATTGTATCCAGAGTGCAATCCAAACATGATTTTAGACCTTGTTTATATGGAAAAGTGGTTATTTCTGTAGTTTAATTGCTGAAAATTGTCCATAGTGTCCCTATCTCATCTAGTTTGAACAGTTACGTTTGACAGATTGTATCCAGAGTGCAATCCAAACATGATTTTAGACCTTGTTTATATGGAAAAGTGGTTATTTCTGTAGTTCAATTGCTGCAAATTGCTGAAAATTGTCCATAGTGTCCCTATCTCATCTAGTTTGAACAGTTCCGTTTAACAGATTGTATCCAGAGTGCAATCCAAACATGATTTTAGACCTTGTTTATATGGAAAAGTGGTTATTTCTGTAGTTTGTTTGCTGCAAATTGCTGAAAATTGTCCATAGTGTCCCTTATCATCTAGTTTGAACAGTTCAGTTTAACAGATTGTGTACAGAGTGCAATCCAAACATGATTTTAGACCTTGTTTATATGGAAAAGTGGTTATTTCTGTAGTTTAATTGCTAAAATTGTCCATAGTGTCCCTATCTCATCTAGTTTGAACAGTTACGTTTAACAGATTGTATCCAGAGTGCAATCCAAATATGATTTTAGACCTTGTTTATATGGAAAAGTGGTTATTTCTGTAGTTTAATTGCTGAAAATTGTCCATAGTGTCCCTATCTCATCTAGTTTGAACAGTTACATTTAACAGAGTGCAATCCAAACATGATTTTAGACCTTGTTTATATGGAAAAGTGGTTATTTCTGTAGTTCAATTGCTGCAAATTGCTGAAAATTGTCCATAGTGTCCCTATCTCATCTAGTTTGAACAGTTCCGTTTAACAGATTGTATCCAGAGTGCAATCCAAACATGATTTTAGACCTTGTTTATATGGAAAAGTGGTTATTTCTGTAGTTTGTTTGCTGCAAATTGCTGAAAATTGTCCATAGTGTCCCTTATCATCTAGTTTGAACAGTTCAGTTTAACAGATTGTGTACAGAGTGCAATCCAAACATGATTTTAGACCTTGTTTATATGGAAAAGTGGTTATTTCTGTAGTTTAATTGCTGAAAATTGTCCATAGTGTCCCTATCTCATCTAGTTTGAACAGTTACGTTTAACAGATTGTATCCAGAGTGCAATCCAAATATGATTTTAGACCTTGTTTATATGGAAAAGTGGTTATTTCTGTAGTTTAATTGCTGAAAATTGTCCATAGTGTCCCTATCTCATCTAGTTTGAACAGTTACGTTTAACAGAGTGCAATCCAAACATGATTTTAGACCTTGTTTATATGGAAAAGTGGTTATTTCTGTAGTTTAATTGCTGCAAATTGCTGAAAATTGTCCATAGTGTCCCTATCTCATCTATTTTGAACAGTTACGTTTAACCCGTCTACGATATTGGTTCCCAATTGGGAATCAACCCTCCCACGTTCAGCTGAAACGGTGGCGCATGGAACGCAAAAATATTCTTAAAAATATTTAACCTCCACACATTAACAAGTCCAATAGCTCAAATGAAAGATAAACACCTTGTTCATCTAGCCAGCAAGTCAGATTTCTAAAATGTTTTACGGCGAAAACATAGCACATATATATGTAAAACCACCACCAGACACAGCTCATTTGAATAGCCAAAACATGCAATCAACAAACGCAGGATTAAAAAATAAATCGTTCACTAACCTTTTGAAAATCTTCATCAGATGACAGTAATATGACATGTTACACAGTACATTTTTTTTTTCAATAATATGCCATTTATATCCATAAATGTCCATTTACAGTGAGTTCACGTTCAGAAATTACTCAAAAATGCCCGCAGGAAATCTAGGTAGCGCGGCAAGATAACGTAAATAGACATCATAAACTTTGACTAAATATACATGTTCTACATATAGTTAGAAAGATACACTGCTTCTTTATGCAACCGCTTTGTTAGATTTATTTTTAACGTTACAGAAATCGCACACTATTCAATATGCTGAGACGGCGCTCATTTCCAAGCTACATTTCTACGTAATGTTGGAGTCAACAGAAACACAGATTTAAGCATAAATATTCCCTTACCTTCGATGGTCTTCGTTCAGAATGTTCTGGAAGGCTTCATACTTACCCAATACATCGTTTGGTTTCAAGTCTTGCGTCTTTGTATTAGCTACTGCTAATAACATCAGCTGAAATGCACCCAAAACGTCCTCTGGTCCGGAAAAGTTGCGCATCAAAACTTCAAAATTACATATTATATGTCGACTAAACAGGTCAAACTAAGTGCAGAAGCAAGCTTTATGATGTTTTAGACACACAAAACAAACTTCAATTCAATCGGCCATCGTCTGCCCTTCTCTTGAGTGCTGGAACAAAGGAATGGCTGGGACCAATTCGCGCCCCTACGCACAGCCTATTTTCTCGTGGCACGCACTAATTTCACTCCCATAGGGTCAATTCTCGCGGGATTTGAACGATTCAAAGCTCTACTGAAAGAGGACATCTAGCGGAAGAGATAGAAAGTCTCCCCAGAATCATAACTGGTTGGGAAGGGTGGGGGCGATGACGTCAAAGTTGCTCCAACTTTCATGGCCACAAAAACTAGTTTGGAAGAATGCCTGCCCTGTGAGTTCTGCTATACTTACAGACATAATTCCAACGGTTTTAGAATCTTTAGAGTGTTTTCTATCCAATAATAATTTTTATTTGCATATATTAGCAATTTTTGACAGATTTTTTTTTCAGTTTACTAGGGGTACCCAATCTCTCCAAAGGGGGCATATGTCTGCCATATCCTTAACTTAACAGATTGTATCCAGAGTGCAATCCAAACATGATTTTAGACCTTGTTTATATGGAAAAGTGGTTATTTCTGTAGTTTAATTGCTGCAAATTGCTGAAAATTGTCCATAGTGTCCCTATCATCTAGTTTGAACAGTTCCGTTTAACAGAGTGTGTCACGTAGAGTAGGCCAGAAGGCTAAACTGGATAACCTAACCTCTATCAAAATAAAAAGATGGCGTAGCCGCAAAAGTTCTTCTGTGCAAAGGTGTTTATTTACAAGTGATTCCGGAACAAAAAACAACAGTACTGCCATCAACGTCTACCTTATGGGACAGCTTAAAAACAATGCTGCCCCATCCACAGCTCAATCCAAAAAATGCCTCCTTAGAGACTGGAGAGAGGCTCCTTTTGTAGGGCTAGCCCCTCCCCTCAGAACAATTAACCCTAATTAATTAATCAATTAACAATACAAACCTACATTTTCCATGAACTAAACATACTAAAGGATATACATTGCAACACGGTTTTAAACAATATCACAACATAACATTTACAACATTACATCACTACTGACAATATCTTTCAATATGCCCATATGCATTAATGAGCCATTTGGGACAGGCACTATAAAGCCAACCCAATTCCCTTAGCTCGGGTCCTTTTCCAGCACACCCGGAAGCTACAGAGATGGAGAGAGAGGAACAGAACAAACAAACAATGCGCTCATCCACAACATTGATAAGTATAATAATTATTGTATCTCTCAAATATGAACATTGACAAGTGTGACATGCCTGCACCAAGACAGAAGTTAAATTTGTGTGTCGACCCACATTGTTAACTTATGGTATAATGGCGCAGGGAGGAGTGATGAATATGTGTGTGCGTTAAAGAACCAAATGCTGCCCGCGGCCAGTGACGGACTTCTACGTCAGAGTGCAATCCAAACATGATTTTAGACCTTGTTTATATGGAAAAGTGGTTATTTCTGTAGTTTAATTGCTGCAAATTGCTGAAAATTGTCCATAGTGTCCCTATGTCATCTAGTTTGAACAGTTACGTTTAACAGATTGTATCCAGAGTGCAATCCAAACATGATTTTAGACCTTGTTTATATGGAAAAGTGGTTATTTCTGTAGTTTAATTGCTGAAAATGGTCCATAGTGTCCCTATCTCATCTAGTTTGAACAGTTACGTTTGACAGATTGTATCCAGAGTGCAATCCAAACATGATTTTAGACCTTGTTTATATGTAAAAGTGGTTATTTCTGTAGTTTAATTGCTGAAAATTGTCCATAGTGTCCCTATCTCATCTAGTTTGAACAGTTACTTTTAACAGAGTGCAATCCAAACATGATTTTAGACCTTGTTTATATGGAAAAGTGGTTATTTCTGTAGTTTAATTGCTGCAAATTGCTGAAAATTGTCCATAGTGTCCCTATCTCATCTAGTTTGAACAGTTCCGTTTAACAGATTGTATCCAGAGTGCAATCCAAACATGATTTTAGACCTTGTTTATATGGAAAAGTGGTTATTTCTGTAGTTTGTTTGCTGCAAATTGCTGAAAATTGTCCATAGTGTCCCTTATCATCTAGTTTGAACAGTTCAGTTTAACAGATTGTGTACAGAGTGCAATCCAAACATGATTTTAGACCTTGTTTATATGGAAAAGTGGTTATTTCTGTAGTTTAATTGCTGCAAATTGCTGAAAATTGTCCATAGTGTCCCTTATCATCTAGTTTGAACAGTTCCGTTTAACAGATTGTATCCAGAGTGCAATCCAAACATGATTTTAGACCTTGTTTATATGGAAAAGTGGTTATTTCTGTAGTTTAATAGCTGAAAATTGTCCATAGTGTCCCTATCTCATCTAGTTTGAACAGTTACGTTTAACAGAGTGCAATCCAAACATGATTTTAGACCTTGTTTATATGGAAAAGTGGTTATTTCTGTAGTTTAATTGCTGCAAATTGCTGAAAATTGTCCATAGTGTCCATATCATCTAGTTTGAACAGTTACGTTTAACAGAGTGCAATCCAAACATGATTTTAGACCTTGTTTATATGGAAAAGTGGTTATTTCTGTAGTTTAATTGCTGCAAATTGCTGAAAACTGTCCATAGTGTCCCTATCTCATCTAGTTTGAACAGTTACGTTTAACAGATTGTATCCAGAGTGCAATCCAAACATGATTTTAGACCTTGTTTATATGGAAAAGTGGTTATTTCTGTAGTTTAATTGCTGCAAATTGCTGAAAATTGTCCATAGTGTCCCTTATCATCTAGTTTGAACAGTTCCGTTTAACAGATTGTATCCAGAGTGCAATCCAAACATGATTTTAGACCTTGTTTATATTTAAAAGTGGTTATTTCTGTAGTTTAATTGCTGAAAAAGGTCCATAGTGTCCCTATCTCATCTAGTTTGAACAGTTACGTTTGACAGATTGTATCCAGAGTGCAATCCAAACATGATTTTAGACCTTGTTTATATGGAAAAGTGGTTATTTCTGTAGTTTGTTTGCTGCAAATTGCTGAAAATTGTCCATAGTGTCCCTTATCATCTAGTTTGAACAGTTCAGTTTAACAGATTGTGTACAGAGTGCAATCCAAACATGATTTTAGACCTTGTTTATATGGAAAAGTGGTTATTTCTGTAGTTTAATTGCTGAAAATTGTCCATTGTGTCCCTATCTCATCTAGTTTGAACAGTTACGTTTAACAGAGTGCAATCCAAACATGATTTTAGACCTTGTTTATATGGAAAAGTGGTTATTTCTGTAGTTTAATTGCTGCAAATTGCTGAAAATTGTCCATAGTGTCCCTTATCATCTAGTTTGAACAGTTCCGTTTAACAGATTGTATCCAGAGTGCAATCCAAACATGATTTTAGACCTTGTTTATATGGAAAAGTGGTTATTTCTGTAGTTTGTTTGCTGCAAATTGCTGAAAATTGTCCATAGTGTCCCTTATCATCTAGTTTGAACAGTTCAGTTTAACAGATTGTGTACAGAGTGCAATCCAAACATGATTTTAGACCTTGTTTATATGGAAAAGTGGTTATTTCTGTAGTTTAATTGCTGCAAATTGCTGAAAATTGTCCATAGTGTCCCTTATCATCTAGTTTGAACAGTTCAGTTTAACAGATTGTGTACAGAGTGCAATCCAAACATGATTTTAGACCTTGTTTATATGGAAAAGTGGTTATTTCTGTAGTTTAATTGCTGCAAATTGCTGAAAATTGTCCATAGTGTCCCTTATCATCTAGTTTGAACAGTTCCGTTTAACAGATTGTATCCAGAGTGCAATCCAAACATGATTTTAGACCTTGTTTATATGGAAAAGTGGTTATTTCTGTAGTTTAATTGCTGAAAAAGGTCCATAGTGTCCCTATCTCATCTAGTTTGAACAGTTACGTTTGACAGATTGTATCCAGAGTGCAATCCAAACATGATTTTAGACCTTGTTTATATGGAAAAGTGGTTATTTCTGTAGTTCAATTGCTGCAAATTGCTGAAAATTGTCCATAGTGTCCCTATCTCATCTAGTTTGAACAGTTCCGTTTAACAGATTGTATCCAGAGTGCAATCCAAACATGATTTTAGACCTTGTTTATATGGAAAAGTGGTTATTTCTGTAGTTTGTTTGCTGCAAATTGCTGAAAATTGTCCATAGTGACCCTTATCATCTAGTTTGAACAGTTACGTTTAACAGATTGTATCCAGAGTGCAATCCAAACATGATTTTAGACCTTGTTTATATGGAAAAGTGATTATTTCTGTAGTTTAATTGCTGCAAATTGCTGAAAATTGTCCATAGTGTCCCTATCATCTAGTTTGAACAGTTACGTTTAACAGAGTGCAATCCAAACATGATTTTAGACCTTGTTTATATGGAAAAGTGGTTATTTCTGTAGTTTAATTGCTGCAAATTGCTGAAAATTGTCCATAGTGTCCCTTATCATCTAGTTTGAACAGTTCCGTTTAACAGATTGTATCCAGAGTGCAATCCAAACATGATTTTAGACCTTGTTTATATGGAAAAGTGGTTATTTCTGTAGTTTAATTGCTGCAAATTGCTGAAAATTGTCCATAGTGTCCCTTATCATCTAGTTTGAACAGTTCAGTTTAACAGATTGTGTACAGAGTGCAATCCAAACATGATTTTAGACCTTGTTTATATGGAAAAGTGGTTATTTCTGTAGTTTAATTGCTGCAAATTGCTGAAAATTGTCCATAGTGTCCCTATCATCTAGTTTGAACAGTTACGTTTAACAGAGTGCAATCCAAACATGATTTTAGACCTTGTTTATATGGAAAAGTGGTTATTTCTGTAGTTTAATTGCTGCAAATTGCTGAAAATTGTCCATAGTGTCCCTATCTCATCTAGTTTGAAAAGTTCCGTTTAACAGATTGTATCCAGAGTGCAATCCAGACATGATTTTAGACCTTGTTTATATGGAAAAGTGGTTATTTCTGTAGTTTAATTGCTGCAAATTGCTGAAAATTGTCCATAGTGTCCCTTATCATCTAGTTTGAACAGTTCCGTTTAACAGATTGTATCCAGAGTGCAATCCAAACATGATTTTAGACCTTGTTTATATGGAAAAGTGGTTATTTCTGTAGTTTGTTTGCTGCAAATTGCTGAAAATTGTCCATAGTGTCCCTTATCATCTAGTTTGAACAGTTCAGTTTAACAGATTGTGTACAGAGTGCAATCCAAACATGATTTTAGACCTTGTTTATATGGAAAAGTGGTTATTTCTGTAGTTTAATTGCTGCAAATTGCTGAAAATTGTCCATAGTGTCCCTTATCATCTAGTTTGAACAGTTCAGTTTAACAGATTGTGTACAGAGTGCAATCCAAACATGATTTTAGACCTTGTTTATATGGAAAAGTGGTTATTTCTGTAGTTTAATTGCTGCAAATTGCTGAAAATTGTCCATAGTGTCCCTTATCATCTAGTTTGAACAGTTCAGTTTAACAGATTGTGTACAGAGTGCAATCCAAACATGATTTTAGACCTTGTTTATATGGAAAAGTGGTTATTTCTGTAGTTTAATTGCTGCAAATTGCTGAAAATTGTCCATAGTGTCCCTATCATCTAGTTTGAACAGTTACGTTTAACAGAGTGCAATCCAAACATGATTTTAGACCTTGTTTATATGGAAAAGTGGTTATTTCTGTAGTTTAATTGCTGCAAATTGCTGAAAATTGTCCATAGTGTCCCTATCTCATCTAGTTTGAACAGTTACGTTTAACAGATTGTATCCAGAGTGCAATCCAAACATGATTTTAGACCTTGTTTATATGGAAAAGTGATTATTTCTGTAGTTTAATTGCTGCAAATTGCTGAAAATTGTCCATAGTGTCCCTATCATCTAGTTTGAACAGTTACGTTTAACAGAGTGCAATCCAAACATGATTTTAGACCTTGTTTATATGGAAAAGTGGTTATTTCTGTAGTTTAATTGCTGCAAATTGCTGAAAATTGTCCATAGTGTCCCTATCTCATCTAGTTTGAACAGTTACGTTTAACAGATTGTATCCAGAGTGCAATCCAAACATGATTTTAGACCTTGTTTATATGGAAAAGTGGTTATTTCTGTAGTTTAATTGCTGCAAATTGCTGAAAATTGTCCATAGTGTCCCTTATCATCTAGTTTGAACAGTTCCGTTTAACAGATTGTATCCAGAGTGCAATCCAAACATGATTTTAGACCTTGTTTATATGGAAAAGTGGTTATTTCTGTAGTTTAATTGCTGCAAATTGCTGAAAATTGTCCATAGTGTCCCTTATCATCTAGTTTGAACAGTTCAGTTTAACAGATTGTGTACAGAGTGCAATCCAAACATGATTTTAGACCTTGTTTATATGGAAAAGTGGTTATTTCTGTAGTTTAATTGCTGCAAATTGCTGAAAACTGTCCATAGTGTCCCTATCATCTAGTTTGAACAGTTACGTTTAACAGAGTGCAATCCAAACATGATTTTAGACCTTGTTTATATGGAAAAGTGGTTATTTCTGTAGTTTAATTGCTGCAAATTGCTGAAAATTGTCCATAGTGTCCCTATCATCTAGTTTGAACAGTTACGTTTAACAGAGTGCAATCCAAACATGATTTTAGACCTTGTTTATATGGAAAAGTGGTTATTTCTGTAGTTTAATTGCTGCAAATTGCTGAAAATTGTCCATAGTGTCCCTATGTCATCTAGTTTGAACAGTTACGTTTAACAGATTGTATCCAGAGTGCAATCCAAACATGATTTTAGACCTTGTTTATATGGAAAAGTGGTTATTTCTGTAGTTTAATTGCTGCAAATTGCTGAAAATTGTCCATAGTGTCCCTTATCATCTAGTTTGAACAGTTCAGTTTAACAGATTGTGTACAGAGTGCAATTCAAACATGATTTTAGACCTTGTTTATATGGAAAAGTGGTTATTTCTGTAGTTTAATTGCTGCAAATTGCTGAAAATTGTCCATAGTGTCCCTATCATCTAGTTTGAACAGTTACGTTTAACAGAGTGCAATCCAAACATGATTTTAGACCTTGTTTATATGGAAAAGTGGTTATTTCTGTAGTTTAATTGCTGCAAATTGCTGAAAATTGTCCATAGTGTCCCTATCTCATCTAGTTTGAACAGTTACGTTTAACAGATTGTATCCAGAGTGCAATCCAAACATGATTTTAGACCTTGTTTATATGGAAAAGTGATTATTTCTGTAGTTTAATTGCTGCAAATTGCTGAAAATTGTCCATAGTGTCCCTATCATCTAGTTTGAACAGTTACGTTTAACAGAGTGCAATCCAAACATGATTTTAGACCTTGTTTATATGGAAAAGTGGTTATTTCTGTAGTTTAATTGCTGCAAATTGCTGAAAATTGTCCATAGTGTCCCTATCTCATCTAGTTTGAACAGTTACGTTTAACAGATTGTATCCAGAGTGCAATCCAAACATGATTTTAGACCTTGTTTATATGGAAAAGTGGTTATTTCTGTAGTTTAATTGCTGCAAATTGCTGAAAATTGTCCATAGTGTCCCTTATCATCTAGTTTGAACAGTTCCGTTTAACAGATTGTATCCAGAGTGCAATCCAAACATGATTTTAGACCTTGTTTATATGGAAAAGTGGTTATTTCTGTAGTTTAATTGCTGCAAATTGCTGAAAATTGTCCATAGTGTCCCTTATCATCTAGTTTGAACAGTTCAGTTTAACAGATTGTGTACAGAGTGCAATCCAAACATGATTTTAGACCTTGTTTATATGGAAAAGTGGTTATTTCTGTAGTTTAATTGCTGCAAATTGCTGAAAACTGTCCATAGTGTCCCTATCATCTAGTTTGAACAGTTACGTTTAACAGAGTGCAATCCAAACATGATTTTAGACCTTGTTTATATGGAAAAGTGGTTATTTCTGTAGTTTAATTGCTGCAAATTGCTGAAAATTGTCCATAGTGTCCCTATCATCTAGTTTGAACAGTTACGTTTAACAGAGTGCAATCCAAACATGATTTTAGACCTTGTTTATATGGAAAAGTGGTTATTTCTGTAGTTTAATTGCTGCAAATTGCTGAAAATTGTCCATAGTGTCCCTATGTCATCTAGTTTGAACAGTTACGTTTAACAGATTGTATCCAGAGTGCAATCCAAACATGATTTTAGACCTTGTTTATATGGAAAAGTGGTTATTTCTGTAGTTTAATTGCTGCAAATTGCTGAAAATTGTCCATAGTGTCCCTATCATCTAGTTTGAACAGTTACGTTTAACAGAGTGCAATCCAAACATGATTTTAGACCTTGTTTATATGGAAAAGTGGTTATTTCTGTAGTTTAATTGCTGCAAATTGCTGAAAATTGTCCATAGTGTCCCTATCTCATCTAGTTTGAACAGTTACGTTTAACAGATTGTATCCAGAGTGCAATCCAAACATGATTTTAGACCTTGTTTATATGGAAAAGTGATTATTTCTGTAGTTTAATTGCTGCAAATTGCTGAAAATTGTCCATAGTGTCCCTATCATCTAGTTTGAACAGTTACGTTTAACAGAGTGCAATCCAAACATGATTTTAGACCTTGTTTATATGGAAAAGTGGTTATTTCTGTAGTTTAATTGCTGAAAATTGTCCATAGTGTCCCTATCTCATCTAGTTTGAACAGTTACGTTTAACAGATTGTATCCAGAGTGCAATCCAAACATGATTTTAGACCTTGTTTATATGGAAAAGTGGTTATTTCTGTAGTTTAATTGCTGCAAATTGCTGAAAATTGTCCATAGTGTCCCTTATCATCTAGTTTGAACAGTTCCGTTTAACAGATTGTATCCAGAGTGCAATCCAAACATGATTTTAGACCTTGTTTATATGGAAAAGTGGTTATTTCTGTAGTTTAATTGCTGCAAATTGCTGAAAATTGTCCATAGTGTCCCTTATCATCTAGTTTGAACAGTTCAGTTTAACAGATTGTGTACAGAGTGCAATCCAAACATGATTTTAGACCTTGTTTATATGGAAAAGTGGTTATTTCTGTAGTTTAATTGCTGCAAATTGCTGAAAATTGTCCATAGTGTCCCTATCTCATCTAGTTTGAACAGTTCCGTTTAACAGATTGTATCCAGAGTGCAATCCAAACATGATTTTAGACCTTGTTTATATGGAAAAGTGGTTATTTCTGTAGTTTGTTTGCTGCAAATTGCTGAAAATTGTCCATAGTGTCCCTTATCATCTAGTTTGAACAGTTCAGTTTAACAGATTGTGTACAGAGTGCAATCCAAACATGATTTTAGACCTTGTTTATATGGAAAAGTGGTTATTTCTGTAGTTTAATTGCTGAAAATTGTCCATTGTGTCCCTATCTCATCTAGTTTGAACAGTTACGTTTAACAGAGTGCAATCCAAACATGATTTTAGACCTTGTTTATATGGAAAAGTGGTTATTTCTGTAGTTTAATTGCTGCAAATTGCTGAAAATTGTCCATAGTGTCCCTTATCATCTAGTTTGAACAGTTCCGTTTAACAGATTGTATCCAGAGTGCAATCCAAACATGATTTTAGACCTTGTGTATATGGAAAAGTGGTTATTTCTGTAGTTTGTTTGCTGCAAATTGCTGAAAATTGTCCATAGTGTCCCTTATCATCTAGTTTGAACAGTTCAGTTTAACAGATTGTGTACAGAGTGCAATCCAAACATGATTTTAGACCTTGTTTATATGGAAAAGTGGTTATTTCTGTAGTTTAATTGCTGCAAATTGCTGAAAATTGTCCATAGTGTCCCTATCATCTAGTTTGAACAGTTACGTTTAACAGAGTGCAATCCAAACATGATTTTAGACCTTGTTTATATGGAAAAGTGGTTATTTCTGTAGTTTAATTGCTGCAAATTGCTGAAAATTGTCCATAGTGTCCCTTATCATCTAGTTTGAACAGTTCCGTTTAACAGATTGTATCCAGAGTGCAATCCAAACATGATTTTAGACCTTGTTTATATGGAAAAGTGGTTATTTCTGTAGTTTAATTGCTGCAAATTGCTGAAAATTGTCCATAGTGTCCCTTATCATCTAGTTTGAACAGTTCCGTTTAACAGATTGTATCCAGAGTGCAATCCAAACATGATTTTAGACCTTGTTTATATGGAAAAGTGGTTATTTCTGTAGTTTAATTGCTGCAAATTGCTGAAAATTGTCCATAGTGTCCCTATCTCATCTAGTTTGAACAGTTCCGTTTAACAGATTGTATCCAGAGTGCAATCCAAACATGATTTTAGACCTTGTTTATATGGAAAAGTGGTTATTTCTGTAGTTTAATTGCTGCAAATTGCTGAAAATTGTCCATAGTGTCCCTTATCATCTAGTTTGAACAGTTCAGTTTAACAGATTGTGTACAGAGTGCAATCCAAACATGATTTTAGACCTTGTTTATATGGAAAAGTGGTTATTTCTGTAGTTTAATTGCTGCAAATTGCTGAAAATTGTCCATAGTGTCCCTTATCATCTAGTTTGAACAGTTCAGTTTAACAGATTGTGTACAGAGTGCAATCCAAACATGATTTTAGACCTTGTTTATATGGAAAAGTGATTATTTCTGTAGTTTAATTGCTGCAAATTGCTGAAAATTGTCCATAGTGTCCCTATCATCTAGTTTGAACAGTTACGTTTAACAGAGTGCAATCCAAACATGATTTTAGACCTTGTTTATATGGAAAAGTGGTTATTTCTGTAGTTTAATTGCTGAAAATTGTCCATAGTGTCCCTATCTCATCTAGTTTGAACAGTTACGTTTAACAGATTGTATCCAGAGTGCAATCCAAACATGATTTTAGACCTTGTTTATATGGAAAAGTGGTTATTTCTGTAGTTTGTTTGCTGCAAATTGCTGAAAATTGTCCATAGTGTCCCTTATCATCTAGTTTGAACAGTTCAGTTTAACAGATTGTGTACAGAGTGCAATCCAAACATGATTTTAGACCTTGTTTATATGGAAAAGTGGTTATTTCTGTAGTTTAATTGCTGCAAATTGCTGAAAATTGTCCATAGTGTCCCTTATCATCTAGTTTGAACAGTTCAGTTTAACAGATTGTGTAGAGTGCAATCCAAACATGATTTTAGACCTTGTTTATATGTAAAAGTGGTTATTTCTGTAGTTTGTTTGCTGCAAATTGCTGAAAATTGTCCATAGTGTCCCTTATCATCTAGTTTAAACAGTTCCGTTTAACAGATTGTATCCAGAGTGCAATCCAAACATGATTTTAGACCTTGTTTATATGGAAAAGTGGTTATTTCTGTAGTTTAATTGCTGCAAATTGCTGAAAATTGTCCATAGTGTCCCTTATCATCTAGTTTGAACAGTTCAGTTTAACAGATTGTGTACAGAGTGCAATCCAAACATGATTTTAGACCTTGTTTATATGGAAAAGTGGTTATTTCTGTAGTTTAATTGCTGCAAATTGCTGAAAATTGTCCATAGTGTCCCTATCATCTAGTTTGAACAGTTACGTTTAACAGAGTGCAATCCAAACATGATTTTAGACCTTGTTTATATGGAAAAGTGGTTATTTCTGTAGTTTAATTGCTGCAAATTGCTGAAAATTGTCCATAGTGTCCCTTATCATCTAGTTTGAACAGTTCCGTTTAACAGATTGTATCCAGAGTGCAATCCAAACATGATTTTAGACCTTGTTTATATGGAAAAGTGGTTATTTCTGTAGTTTAATTGCTGAAAATTGTCCATAGTGTCCCTATCTCATCTAGTTTGAACAGTTACGTTTAACAGATTGTATCCAGAGTGCAATCCAAACATGATTTTAGACCTTGTTTATATGGAAAAGTGGTTATTTCTGTAGTTTGTTTGCTGCAAATTGCTGAAAATTGTCCATAGTGTCCCTTATCATCTAGTTTGAACAGTTCAGTTTAACAGATTGTGTACAGAGTGCAATCCAAACATGATTTTAGACCTTGTTTATATGGAAAAGTGGTTATTTCTGTAGTTTAATTGCTGCAAATTGCTGAAAATTGTCCATAGTGTCCCTTATCATCTAGTTTGAACAGTTCAGTTTAACAGATTGTGTAGAGTGCAATCCAAACATGATTTTAGACCTTGTTTATATGTAAAAGTGGTTATTTCTGTAGTTTGTTTGCTGCAAATTGCTGAAAATTGTCCATAGTGTCCCTTATCATCTAGTTTAAACAGTTCCGTTTAACAGATTGTATCCAGAGTGCAATCCAAACATGATTTTAGACCTTGTTTATATGGAAAAGTGGTTATTTCTGTAGTTTAATTGCTGCAAATTGCTGAAAATTGTCCATAGTGTCCCTTATCATCTAGTTTGAACAGTTCAGTTTAACAGATTGTGTACAGAGTGCAATCCAAACATGATTTTAGACCTTGTTTATATGGAAAAGTGGTTATTTCTGTAGTTTAATTGCTGCAAATTGCTGAAAATTGTCCATAGTGTCCCTATCATCTAGTTTGAACAGTTACGTTTAACAGAGTGCAATCCAAACATGATTTTAGACCTTGTTTATATGGAAAAGTGGTTATTTCTGTAGTTTAATTGCTGCAAATTGCTGAAAATTGTCCATAGTGTCCCTTATCATCTAGTTTGAACAGTTCCGTTTAACAGATTGTATCCAGAGTGCAATCCAAACATGATTTTAGACCTTGTTTATATGGAAAAGTGGTTATTTCTGTAGTTTAATTGCTGCAAATTGCTGAAAATTGTCCATAGTGTCCCTATCTCATCTAGTTTGAACAGTTCCGTTTAACAGATTGTATCCAGAGTGCAATCCAAACATGATTTTAGACCTTGTTTATATGGAAAAGTGGTTATTTCTGTAGTTTAATTGCTGCAAATTGCTGAAAATTGTCCATAGTGTCCCTTATCATCTAGTTTGAACAGTTCAGTTTAACAGATTGTGTACAGAGTGCAATCCAAACATGATTTTAGACCTTGTTTATATGGAAAAGTGGTTATTTCTGTAGTTTAATTGCTGCAAATTGCTGAAAATTGTCCATAGTGTCCCTTATCATCTAGTTTGAACAGTTCAGTTTAACAGATTGTGTACAGAGTGCAATCCAAACATGATTTTAGACCTTGTTTATATGGAAAAGTGATTATTTCTGTAGTTTAATTGCTGCAAATTGCTGAAAATTGTCCATAGTGTCCCTATCATCTAGTTTGAACAGTTACGTTTAACAGAGTGCAATCCAAACATGATTTTAGACCTTGTTTATATGGAAAAGTGGTTATTTCTGTAGTTTAATTGCTGAAAATTGTCCATAGTGTCCCTATCTCATCTAGTTTGAACAGTTACGTTTAACAGATTGTATCCAGAGTGCAATCCAAACATGATTTTAGACCTTGTTTATATGGAAAAGTGGTTATTTCTGTAGTTTGTTTGCTGCAAATTGCTGAAAATTGTCCATAGTGTCCCTTATCATCTAGTTTGAACAGTTCAGTTTAACAGATTGTGTACAGAGTGCAATCCAAACATGATTTTAGACCTTGTTTATATGGAAAAGTGGTTATTTCTGTAGTTTAATTGCTGCAAATTGCTGAAAATTGTCCATAGTGTCCCTTATCATCTAGTTTGAACAGTTCAGTTTAACAGATTGTGTAGAGTGCAATCCAAACATGATTTTAGACCTTGTTTATATGTAAAAGTGGTTATTTCTGTAGTTTGTTTGCTGCAAATTGCTGAAAATTGTCCATAGTGTCCCTTATCATCTAGTTTAAACAGTTCCGTTTAACAGATTGTATCCAGAGTGCAATCCAAACATGATTTTAGACCTTGTTTATATGGAAAAGTGGTTATTTCTGTAGTTTAATTGCTGCAAATTGCTGAAAATTGTCCATAGTGTCCCTATCATCTAGTTTGAACAGTTACGTTTAACAGAGTGCAATCCAAACATGATTTTAGACCTTGTTTATATGGAAAAGTGGTTATTTCTGTAGTTTAATTGCTGCAAATTGCTGAAAATTGTCCATAGTGTCCCTATCTCATCTAGTTTGAACAGTTCCGTTTAACAGATTGTATCCAGAGTGCAATCCAAACATGATTTTAGACCTTGTTTATATGGAAAAGTGGTTATTTCTGTAGTTTAATTGCTGAAAAAGGTCCATAGTGTCCCTATCTCATCTAGTTTGAACAGTTACGTTTGACAGATTGTATCCAGAGTGCAATCCAAACATGATTTTAGACCTTGTTTATATGGAAAAGTGGTTATTTCTGTAGTTCAATTGCTGCAAATTGCTGAAAATTGTCCATAGTGTCCCTATCTCATCTAGTTTGAACAGTTCCGTTTAACAGATTGTATCCAGAGTGCAATCCAAACATGATTTTAGACCTTGTTTATATGGAAAAGTGGTTATTTCTGTAGTTTGTTTGCTGCAAATTGCTGAAAATTGTCCATAGTGTCCCTTATCATCTAGTTTGAACAGTTCAGTTTAACAGATTGTGTACAGAGTGCAATCCAAACATGATTTTAGACCTTGTTTATATGGAAAAGTGGTTATTTCTGTAGTTTAATTGCTGCAAATTGCTGAAAATTGTCCATAGTGTCCCTTATCATCTAGTTTGAACAGTTCAGTTTAACAGATTGTGTACAGAGTGCAATCCAAACATGATTTTAGACCTTGTTTATATGGAAAAGTGGTTATTTCTGTAGTTTGTTTGCTGCAAATTGCTGAAAATTGTCCATAGTGTCCCTATCATCTAGTTTGAACAGTTACGTTTAACAGAGTGCAATCCAAACATGATTTTAGACCTTGTTTATATGGAAAAGTGGTTATTTCTGTAGTTTAATTGCTGCAAATTGCTGAAAATTGTCCATAGTGTCCCTATCATCTAGTTTGAACAGTTACGTTTAACAGAGTGCAATCCAAACATGATTTTAGACCTTGTTTATATGGAAAAGTGGTTATTTCTGTAGTTTAATTGCTGCAAATTGCTGAAAATTGTCCATAGTGTCCCTATCTCATCTAGTTTGAACAGTTACATTTAACAGATTGTATCCAGAGTGCAATCCAAACATGATTTTAGACCTTGTTTATATGGAAAAGTGATTATTTCTGTAGTTTAATTGCTGCAAATTGCTGAAAATTGTCCATAGTGTCCCTATCATCTAGTTTGAACAGTTACGTTTAACAGAGTGTGTCACGTAGAGTAGGCCAGAAGGCTAAACTGGATAACCTAACCTCTATCAAAATAAAAAGATGGCGGAGCCGCAAAAGTTCTTCTGTGCAAAGGTGTTTATTTACAAGTGATTCCGGAACAAAAAACAACAGTACTGCCATCAACGTCTACCTTATGGGACAGCTTAAAAACAATGCTGCCCCATCCACAGCTCAATCCAAAAAATGCCTCCTTAGAGACTGGAGAGAGGCTCCTTTTGTAGGGCTAGCCCCTCCCCTCAGAACAATTAACCCTAATTAATTAATCAATTAACAATACAAACCTACATTTTCCATGAACTAAACATACTAAAGGATATACATTGCAACACGGTTTTAAACAATATCACAACATAACATTTACAACATTACATCACTACTGACAATATCTTTCAATATGCCCATATGCATTAATGAGCCATTTGGGACAGGCACTATAAAGCCAACCCAATTCCCTTAGCTCGGGTCCTTTTCCAGCACACCCGGAAGCTACAGAGATGGAGAGAGAGGAACAGAACAAACAAACAATGCTCTCATCCACAACATTGATAAGTATAATAATTATTGTATCTCTCAAATATGAACATTGACAAGTGTGAAATGCCTGCACCAAGACAGAAGTTAATTTGTGTGTCGACCCACATTGTTAACTTATGGTATAATGGCGCAGGGAGGAGTGATGAATATGTGTGTGCGTTAAAGAACCAAATGCTGCCCGCGGCCAGTGACGGACTTCTACGTCAGAGTGCAATCCAAACATGATTTTAGACCTTGTTTATATGGAAAAGTGGTTATTTCTGTAGTTTAATTGCTGAAAATGGTCCATAGTGTCCCTATCTCATCTAGTTTGAACAGTTACGTTTGACAGATTGTATCCAGAGTGCAATCCAAACATGATTTTAGACCTTGTTTATATGGAAAAGTGGTTATTTCTGTAGTTTGTTTGCTGCAAATTGCTGAAAATTGTCCATAGTGTCCCTTATCATCTAGTTTGAACAGTTCAGTTTAACAGATTGTGTACACAGTGCAATCCAAACATGATTTTAGACCTTGTTTATATGGAAAAGTGGTTATTTCTGTAGTTTAATTGCTGCAAATTGCTGAAAATTGTCCATAGTGTCCCTTATCATCTAGTTTGAACAGTTCCGTTTAACAGATTGTATCCAGAGTGCAATCCAAACATGATTTTAGACCTTGTTTATATGGAAAAGTGGTTATTTCTGTAGTTTAATAGCTGAAAATTGTCCATAGTGTCCCTATCTCATCTAGTTTGAACAGTTACGTTTAACAGATTGTATCCAGAGTGCAATCCAAACATGATTTTAGACCTTGTTTATATGGAAAAGTGGTTATTTCTGTAGTTTAATTGCTGCAAATTGCTGAAAATTGTCCATAGTGTCCCTATCATCTAGTTTGAACAGTTACGTTTAACAGAGTGTGTCACGTAGAGTAGGCCAGAAGGCTAAACTGGATAACCTAACCTCTATCAAAATAAAAAGATGGCGGAGCCGCAAAAGTTCTTCTGTGCAAAGGTGTTTATTTACAAGTGATTCCGGAACAAAAAACAACAGTACTGCCATCAACGTCTACCTTATGGGACAGCTTAAAAACAATGCTGCCCCATCCACAGCTCAATCCAAAAAATGCCTCCTTAGAGACTGGAGAGAGGCTCCTTTTGTAGGGCTAGCCCCTCCCCTCAGAACAATTAACCCTAATTAATTAATCAATTAACAATACAAACCTACATTTTCCATGAACTAAACATACTAAAGGATATACATTGCAACACGGTTTTAAACAATATCACAACATAACATTTACAACATTACATCACTACTGACAATATCTTTCAATATGCCCATATGCATTAATGAGCCATTTGGGACAGGCACTATAAAGCCAACCCAATTCCCTTAGCTCGGGTCCTTTTCCAGCACACCCGGAAGCTACAGAGATGGAGAGAGAGGAACAGAACAAACAAACAATGCGCTCATCCACAACATTGATAAGTATAATAATTATTGTATCTCTCAAATATGAACATTGACAAGTGTGAAATGCCTGCACCAAGACAGAAGTTAATTTGTGTGTCGACCCACATTGTTAACTTATGGTATAATGGCGCAGGGAGGAGTGATGAATATGTGTGTGCGTTAAAGAACCAAATGCTGCCCGCGGCCAGTGACGGACTTCTACGTCAGAGTGCAATCCAAACATGATTTTAGACCTTGTTTATATGGAAAAGTGGTTATTTCTGTAGTTTAATTGCTGAAAATGGTCCATAGTGTCCCTATCTCATCTAGTTTGAACAGTTACGTTTGACAGATTGTATCCAGAGTGCAATCCAAACATGATTTTAGACCTTGTTTAAATGGAAAAGTGGTTATTTCTGTAGTTTAATTGCTGAAAATTGTCCATAGTGTCCCTATCTCATCTAGTTTGAACAGTTACTTTTAACAGAGTGCAATCCAAACATGATTTTAGACCTTGTTTATATGGAAAAGTGGTTATTTCTGTAGTTTAATTGCTGCAAATTGCTGAAAATTGTCCATAGTGTCCCTTATCATCTAGTTTGAACAGTTCCGTTTAACAGATTGTATCCAGAGTGCAATCCAAACATGATTTTAGACCTTGTTTATATGGAAAAGTGGTTATTTCTGTAGTTTGTTTGCTGCAAATTGCTGAAAATTGTCCATAGTGTCCCTTATCATCTAGTTTGAACAGTTCAGTTTAACAGATTGTGTACAGAGTGCAATCCAAACATGATTTTAGACCTTGTTTATATGGAAAAGTGGTTATTTCTGTAGTTTAATTGCTGCAAATTGCTGAAAATTGTCCATAGTGTCCCTTATCATCTAGTTTGAACAGTTCCGTTTAACAGATTGTATCCAGAGTGCAATCCAAACATGATTTTAGACCTTGTTTATATGGAAAAGTGGTTATTTCTGTAGTTTAATAGCTGAAAATTGTCCATAGTGTCCCTATCTCATCTAGTTTGAACAGTTACGTTTAACAGAGTGCAATCCAAACATGATTTTAGACCTTGTTTATATGGAAAAGTGGTTATTTCTGTAGTTTAATAGCTGAAAATTGTCCATAGTGTCCCTATCTCATCTAGTTTGAACAGTTACGTTTAACAGAGTGCAATCCAAACATGATTTTAGACCTTGTTTATATGGAAAAGTGGTTATTTCTGTAGTTTAATTGCTGCAAATTGCTGAAAATTGTCCATAGTGTCCCTATCTCATCTAGTTTGAACAGTTACGTTTAACAGATTGTATCCAGAGTGCAATCCAAACATGATTTTAGACCTTGTTTATATGGAAAAGTGGTTATTTCTGTAGTTTAATTGCTGCAAATTGCTGAAAATTGTCCATATCATCTAGTTTGAACAGTTACGTTTAACAGAGTGCAATCCAAACATGATTTTAGACCTTGTTTATATGGAAAAGTGGTTATTTCATTGCTGCAAATTGCTGAAAATTGTCCATAGTGTCCCTTATCATCTAGTTTGAACAGTTCCGTTTAACAGAGTGTGTCACGTAGAGTAGGCCAGAAGGCTAAACTGGATAACCTAACCTCTATCAAAATAAAAAGATGGCGGAGCCGCAAAAGTTCTTCTGTGCAAAGGTGTTTATTTACAAGTGATTCCGGAACAAAAAACAACAGTACTGCCATCAACGTCTACCTTATGGGACAGCTTAAAAACAATGCTGCCCCATCCACAGCTCAATCCAAAAAATGCCTCCTTAGAGACTGGAGAGAGGCTCCTTTTGTAGGGCTAGCCCCTCCCCTCAGAACAATTAACCCTAATTAATTAATCAATTAACAATACAAACCTACATTTTCCATGAACTAAACATACTAAAGGATATACATTGCAACACGGTTTTAAACAATATCACAACATAACATTTACAACATTACATCACTACTGACAATATCTTTCAATATGCCCATATGCATTAATGAGCCATTTGGGACAGGCACTATAAAGCCAACCCAATTCCCTTAGCTCGGGTCCTTTTCCAGCACACCCGGAAGCTACAGAGATGGAGAGAGAGGAACAGAACAAACAAACAATGCGCTCATCCACAACATTGATAAGTATAATAATTATTGTATCTCTCAAATATGAACATTGACAAGTGTGAAATGCCTGCACCAAGACAGAAGTTAATTTGTGTGTCGACCCACATTGTTAACTTATGGTATAATGGCGCAGGGAGGAGTGATGAATATGTGTGTGCGTTAAAGAACCAAATGCTGCCCGCGGCCAGTGACGGACTTCTACGTCAGAGTGCAATCCAAACATGATTTTAGACCTTGTTTATATGGAAAAGTGGTTATTTCTGTAGTTTAATTGCTGCAAATTGCTGAAAATTGTCCATAGTGTCCCTATGTCATCTAGTTTGAACAGTTCCGTTTAACAGATTGTATCCAGAGTGCAATCCAAACATGATTTTAGACCTTGTTTATATGGAAAAGTGGTTATTTCTGTAGTTTAATTGCTGAAAATGGTCCATAGTGTCCCTATCTCATCTAGTTTGAACAGTTACGTTTGACAGATTGTATCCAGAGTGCAATCCAAACATGATTTTAGACCTTGTTTATATGGAAAAGTGGTTATTTCTGTAGTTTAATTGCTGAAAATTGTCCATAGTGTCCCTATCTCATCTAGTTTGAACAGTTACATTTAACAGAGTGCAATCCAAACATGATTTTAGACCTTGTTTATATGGAAAAGTGGTTATTTCTGTAGTTCAATTGCTGCAAATTGCTGAAAATTGTCCATAGTGTCCCTATCTCATCTAGTTTGAACAGTTCCGTTTAACAGATTGTATCCAGAGTGCAATCCAAACATGATTTTAGACCTTGTTTATATGGAAAAGTGGTTATTTCTGTAGTTTGTTTGTTGCAAATTGCTGAAAATTGTCCATAGTGTCCCTTATCATCTAGTTTGAACAGTTCAGTTTAACAGATTGTGTACAGAGTGCAATCCAAACATGATTTTAGACCTTGTTTATATGGAAAAGTGGTTATTTCTGTAGTTTAATTGCTGAAAATTGTCCATAGTGTCCCTATCTCATCTAGTTTGAACAGTTACGTTTAACAGATTGTATCCAGAGTGCAATCCAAATATGATTTTAGACCTTGTTTATATGGAAAAGTGGTTATTTCTGTAGTTTAATTGCTGCAAATTGCTGAAAATTGTCCATAGTGTCCCTATCATCTAGTTTGAACAGTTACGTTTAACAGAGTGCAATCCAAACATGATTTTAGACCTTGTTTATATGGAAAAGTGGTTATTTCTGTAGTTTAATTGCTGCAAATTGCTGAAAATTGTCCATAGTGTCCCTATCTCATCTAGTTTGAACAGTTCCGTTTAACAGATTGTATCCAGAGTGCAATCCAAACATGATTTTAGACCTTGTTTATATGGAAAAGTGGTTATTTCTGTAGTTTAATTGCTGAAAATTGTCCATAGTGTCCCTATCTCATCTAGTTTGAACAGTTACGTTTAACAGAGTGCAATCCAAACATGATTTTAGACCTTGTTTATATGGAAAAGTGGTTATTTCTGTAGTTTAATTGCTGCAAATTGCTGAAAATTGTCCCTTATCATCTAGTTTGAACAGTTCCGTTTAACAGATTGTATCCAGAGTGCAATCCAAACATGATTTTAGACCTTGTTTATATGGAAAAGTGGTTATTTCTGTAGTTTAATTGCTGCAAATTGCTGAAAATTGTCCATAGTGTCCCTATCTCATCTAGTTTGAACAGTTACGTTTAACAGATTGTATCCAGAGTGCAATCCAAACATGATTTTAGACCTTGTTTATATGGAAAAGTGGTTATTTCTGTAGTTTAATTGCTGAAAATTGTCCATAGTGTCCCTATCTCATCTAGTTTGAACAGTTACGTTTAACAGAGTGCAATCCAAACATGATTTTAGACCTTGTTTATATGGAAAAGTGGTTATTTCTGTAGTTTAATTGCTGCAAATTGCTGAAAATTGTCCATAGTGTCCCTATCTCATCTATTTTGAACAGTTACGTTTAACCCGTCTACGATATTGGTTCCCAATTGGGAATCAACCCTCCCACGTTCAGCTGAAACGGTGGCGCATGGAACGCAAAAATATTCGTACAAATATTTAACCTCCACACATTAACAAGTCCAATAGCTCAAATGAAAGATAAACACCTTGTTCATCTAGCCAGCAAGTCAGATTTCTAAAATGTTTTACGGCGAAAACATAGCACATATATATGTAAAACCACCACCAGACACAGCTGATTTGAATAGCCAAAACATGCAATCAACAAACGCAGGATTAAAAAATAAATCGTTCACTAACCTTTTGAAAATCTTCATCAGATGACAGTAATATGACATGTTACACAGTACATTTTTTTTTCAATAATATGCCATTTATATCCATAAATGTCCATTTACAGTGAGTTCACGTTCAGAAATTACTCAAAAATGCCCGCAGGAAATCTAGGTAGCGCGGCAAGATAACGTAAATAGACATCATAAACTTTGACTAAATATACATGTTCTACATATAGTTAGAAAGATACACTGCTTCTTTATGCAACCGCTTTGTTAGATTTATTTTTAACGTTACAGAAATCGCACACTATTCAATATGCTGAGACGGCGCTCAGTTCCAAGCTACATTTCTACGTAATGTTGGAGTCAACAGAAACACAGATTTAAGCATAAATATTCCCTTACCTTCGATGGTCTTCGTTCAGAATGTTCTGGAAGGCTTCATACTTACCCAATACATCGTTTGGTTTCAAGTCTTGCGTCTTTGTATTAGCTACTGCTAATAACATCAGCTGAAATGCACCCAAAACGTCCTCTGGTCCGGAAAAGTTGCGCATCAAAACTTCAAAATTACATATTATATGTCGACTAAACAGGTCAAACTAAGTGCAGAAGCAAGCTTTATGATGTTTTAGACACACAAAACAAACTTCAATTCAATCGGCCATCGTCTGCCCTTCTCTTGAGTGCTGGAACAAAGGAATGGCTGGGACCAATTCGCGCCCCTACGCACAGCCTATTTTCTCGTGGCACGCACTAATTTCACTCCCATAGGGTCAATTCTCGCGGGATTTGAACGATTCAAAGCTCTACTGAAAGAGGACATCTAGCGGAAGAGATAGAAAGTCTCCCCAGAATCATAACTGGTTGGGAAGGGTGGGGGCGATGACGTCAAAGTTGCTCCAACTTTCATGGCCACAAAAACTAGTTTGGAAGAATGCCTGCCCTGTGAGTTCTGCTATACTTACAGACATAATTCCAACGGTTTTAGAATCTTTAGAGTGTTTTCTATCCAATAATAATTTTTATTTGCATATATTAGCAATTTTTGACAGATTTTTTTTTCAGTTTACTAGGGGTACCCAATCTCTCCAAAGGGGGCATATGTCTGCCATATCCTTAACTTAACAGATTGTATCCAGAGTGCAATCCAAACATGATTTTAGACCTTGTTTATATGGAAAAGTGGTTATTTCTGTAGTTTAATTGCTGCAAATTGCTGAAAATTGTCCATAGTGTCCCTATCTCATCTACTTTGAACAGTTCCGTTTAACAGATTGTATCCAGAGTGCAATCCAAACATGATTTTAGACCTTGTTTATATGGAAAAGTGGTTATTTCTGTAGTTTAATTGCTGCAAATTGCTGAAAATTGTCCATAGTGTCCCTATCATCTAGTTTGAACAGTTACGTTTAACAGAGTGCAATCCAAACATGATTTTAGACCTTGTTTATATGGAAAAGTGGTTATTTCTGTAGTTTAATTGCTGCAAATTGCTGAAAATTGTCCATAGTGTCCCTATCTCATCTAGTTTGAACAGTTCCGTTTAACAGATTGTATCCAGAGTGCAATCCAAACATGATTTTAGACCTTGTTTATATGGAAAAGTGGTTATTTCTGTAGTTTAATTGCTGAAAATTGTCCATAGTGTCCCTATCTCATCTAGTTTGAACAGTTACGTTTAACAGAGTGCAATCCAAACATGATTTTAGACCTTGTTTATATGGAAAAGTGGTTATTTCTGTAGTTTAATTGCTGCAAATTGCTGAAAATTGTCCCTTATCATCTAGTTTGAACAGTTCCGTTTAACAGATTGTATCCAGAGTGCAATCCAAACATGATTTTAGACCTTGTTTATATGGAAAAGTGGTTATTTCTGTAGTTTAATTGCTGCAAATTGCTGAAAATTGTCCATAGTGTCCCTATCTCATCTAGTTTGAACAGTTACGTTTAACAGATTGTATCCAGAGTGCAATCCAAACATGATTTTAGACCTTGTTTATATGGAAAAGTGGTTATTTCTGTAGTTTAATTGCTGAAAATTGTCCATAGTGTCCCTATCTCATCTAGTTTGAACAGTTACGTTTAACAGAGTGCAATCCAAACATGATTTTAGACCTTGTTTATATGGAAAAGTGGTTATTTCTGTAGTTTAATTGCTGCAAATTGCTGAAAATTGTCCATAGTGTCCCTATCTCATCTATTTTGAACAGTTACGTTTAACCCGTCTACGATATTGGTTCCCAATTGGGAATCAACCCTCCCACGTTCAGCTGAAACGGTGGCGCATGGAACGCAAAAATATTCGTACAAATATTTAACCTCCACACATTAACAAGTCCAATAGCTCAAATGAAAGATAAACACCTTGTTCATCTAGCCAGCAAGTCAGATTTCTAAAATGTTTTACGGCGAAAACATAGCACATATATATGTAAAACCACCACCAGACACAGCTGATTTGAATAGCCAAAACATGCAATCAACAAACGCAGGATTAAAAAATAAATCGTTCACTAACCTTTTGAAAATCTTCATCAGATGACAGTAATATGACATGTTACACAGTACATTTTTTTTTCAATAATATGCCATTTATATCCATAAATGTCCATTTACAGTGAGTTCACGTTCAGAAATTACTCAAAAATGCCCGCAGGAAATCTAGGTAGCGCGGCAAGATAACGTAAATAGACATCATAAACTTTGACTAAATATACATGTTCTACATATAGTTAGAAAGATACACTGCTTCTTTATGCAACCGCTTTGTTAGATTTATTTTTAACGTTACAGAAATCGCACACTATTCAATATGCTGAGACGGCGCTCAGTTCCAAGCTACATTTCTACGTAATGTTGGAGTCAACAGAAACACAGATTTAAGCATAAATATTCCCTTACCTTCGATGGTCTTCGTTCAGAATGTTCTGGAAGGCTTCATACTTACCCAATACATCGTTTGGTTTCAAGTCTTGCGTCTTTGTATTAGCTACTGCTAATAACATCAGCTGAAATGCACCCAAAACGTCCTCTGGTCCGGAAAAGTTGCGCATCAAAACTTCAAAATTACATATTATATGTCGACTAAACAGGTCAAACTAAGTGCAGAAGCAAGCTTTATGATGTTTTAGACACACAAAACAAACTTCAATTCAATCGGCCATCGTCTGCCCTTCTCTTGAGTGCTGGAACAAAGGAATGGCTGGGACCAATTCGCGCCCCTACGCACAGCCTATTTTCTCGTGGCACGCACTAATTTCACTCCCATAGGGTCAATTCTCGCGGGATTTGAACGATTCAAAGCTCTACTGAAAGAGGACATCTAGCGGAAGAGATAGAAAGTCTCCCCAGAATCATAACTGGTTGGGAAGGGTGGGGGCGATGACGTCAAAGTTGCTCCAACTTTCATGGCCACAAAAACTAGTTTGGAAGAATGCCTGCCCTGTGAGTTCTGCTATACTTACAGACATAATTCCAACGGTTTTAGAATCTTTAGAGTGTTTTCTATCCAATAATAATTTTTATTTGCATATATTAGCAATTTTTGACAGATTTTTTTTTCAGTTTACTAGGGGTACCCAATCTCTCCAAAGGGGGCATATGTCTGCCATATCCTTAACTTAACAGATTGTATCCAGAGTGCAATCCAAACATGATTTTAGACCTTGTTTATATGGAAAAGTGGTTATTTCTGTAGTTTAATTGCTGCAAATTGCTGAAAATTGTCCATAGTGTCCCTATCTCATCTACTTTGAACAGTTCCGTTTAACAGATTGTATCCAGAGTGCAATCCAAACATGATTTTAGACCTTGTTTATATGGAAAAGTGGTTATTTCTGTAGTTTAATTGCTGCAAATTGCTGAAAATTGTCCATAGTGTCCCTATCATCTAGTTTGAACAGTTCCGTTTAACAGAGTGTGTCACGTAGAGTAGGCCAGAAGGCTAAACTGGATAACCTAACCTCTATCAAAATAAAAAGATGGCGTAGCCGCAAAAGTTCTTCTGTGCAAAGGTGTTTATTTACAAGTGATTCCGGAACAAAAAACAACAGTACTGCCATCAACGTCTACCTTATGGGACAGCTTAAAAACAATGCTGCCCCATCCACAGCTCAATCCAAAAAATGCCTCCTTAGAGACTGGAGAGAGGCTCCTTTTGTAGGGCTAGCCCCTCCCCTCAGAACAATTAACCCTAATTAATTAATCAATTAACAATACAAACCTACATTTTCCATGAACTAAACATACTAAAGGATATACATTGCAACACGGTTTTAAACAATATCACAACATAACATTTACAACATTACATCACTACTGACAATATCTTTCAATATGCCCATATGCATTAATGAGCCATTTGAGACAGGCACTATAAAGCCAACCCAATTCCCTTAGCTCGGGTCCTTTTCCAGCACACCCGGAAGCTACAGAGATGGAGAGAGAGGAACAGAACAAACAAACAATGCGCTCATCCACAACATTGATAAGTATAATAATTATTGTATCTCTCAAATATGAACATTGACAAGTGTGACATGCCTGCACCAAGACAGAAGTTAATTTGTGTGTCGACCCACATTGTTAACTTATGGTATAATGGCGCAGGGAGGAGTGATGAATATGTGTGTGCGTTAAAGAACCAAATGCTGCCCGCGGCCAGTGACGGACTTCTACGTCAGAGTGCAATCCAAACATGATTTTAGACCTTGTTTATATGGAAAAGTGGTTATTTCTGTAGTTTAATTGCTGCAAATTGCTGAAAATTGTCCATAGTGTCCCTATGTCATCTAGTTTGAACAGTTACGTTTAACAGATTGTATCCAGAGTGCAATCCAAACATGATTTTAGACCTTGTTTATATGGAAAAGTGGTTATTTCTGTAGTTTAATTGCTGAAAATGGTCCATAGTGTCCCTATCTCATCTAGTTTGAACAGTTACGTTTGACAGATTGTATCCAGAGTGCAATCCAAACATGATTTTAGACCTTGTTTAAATGTAAAAGTGGTTATTTCTGTAGTTTAATTGCTGAAAATTGTCCATAGTGTCCCTATCTCATCTAGTTTGAACAGTTACTTTTAACAGAGTGCAATCCAAACATGATTTTAGACCTTGTTTATATGGAAAAGTGGTTATTTCTGTAGTTTAATTGCTGCAAATTGCTGAAAATTGTCCATAGTGTCCCTTATCATCTAGTTTGAACAGTTCAGTTTAACAGATTGTGTACAGAGTGCAATCCAAACATGATTTTAGACCTTGTTTATATGGAAAAGTGGTTATTTCTGTAGTTTGTTTGCTGCAAATTGCTGAAAATTGTCCATAGTGTCCCTATCTCATCTAGTTTGAACAGTTACGTTTAACAGAGTGCAATCCAAACATGATTTTAGACCTTGTTTATATGGAAAAGTGGTTATTTCTGTAGTTTAATTGCTGCAAATTGCTGAAAATTGTCCATAGTGTCCCTATCTCATCTAGTTTGAACAGTTACGTTTAACCCGTCTACGATATTGGTTCCCAATTGGGAATCAACCCTCCCACGTTCAGCTGAAACGGTGGCGCATGGAACGCAAAAATATTCTTAAAAATATTTAACCTCCACACATTAACAAGTCCAATAGCTCAAATGAAAGATAAACACCTTGTTCATCTAGCCAGCAAGTCAGATTTCTAAAATGTTTTACGGCGAAAACATAGCACATATATATGTAAAACCACCACCAGACACAGCTCATTTGAATAGCCAAAACATGCAATCAACAAACGCAGGATTAAAAAATAAATCGTTCACTAACCTTTTGAAAATCTTCATCAGATGACATGTTACACAGTACATTTTTTTTTTCAATAATATGCCATTTATATCCATAAATGTCCATTTACAGTGAGTTCACGTTCAGAAATTACTCAAAAATGCCCGCAGGAAATCTAGGTAGCGCGGCAAGATAACGTAAATAGACATCATAAACTTTGACTAAATATACATGTTCTACATATAGTTAGAAAGATACACTGCTTCTTTATGCAACCGCTTTGTTAGATTTATTTTTAACGTTACAGAAATCGCACACTATTCAATATGCTGAGACGGCGCTCAGTTCCAAGCTACATTTCTACGTAATGTTGGAGTCAACAGAAACACAGATTTAAGCATAAATATTCCCTTACCTTCGATGGTCTTCGTTCAGAATGTTCTGGAAGGCTTCATACTTACCCAATACATCGTTTGGTTTCAAGTCTTGCGTCTTTGTATTAGCTACTGCTAATAACATCAGCTGAAATGCACCCAAAACGTCCTCTGGTCCGGAAAAGTTGCGCATCAAAACTTCAAAATTACATATTATATGTCGACTAAACAGGTCAAACTAAGTGCAGAAGCAAGCTTTAGGATGTTTTAGACACACAAAACAAACTTCAATTCAATCGGCCATCGTCTGCCCTTCTCTTGAGTGCTGGAACAAAGGAATGGCTGGGACCAATTCGCGCCCCTACGCACAGCCTATTTTCTCGTGGCACGCACTAATTTAACTCCCATAGGGTCAATTCTCGCGGGATTTGAACGATTCAAAGCTCTACTGAAAGAGGACATCTAGCGGAAGAGATAGAAAGTCTCCCCAGAATCATAACTGGTTGGGAAGGGTGGGGGCGATGACGTCAAAGTTGCTCCAACTTTCATGGCCACAAAAACTAGTTTGGAAGAATGCCTGCCCTGTGAGTTCTGCTATACTTACAGACATAATTCCAACGGTTTTAGAATCTTTAGAGTGTTTTCTATCCAATAATAATTTTTATTTGCATATATTAGCAATTTTTGACAGATTTTTTTTTCAGTTTACTAGGGGTACCCAATCTCTCCAAAGGGGGCATATGTCTGCCATATCCTTAACTTAACAGATTGTATCCAGAGTGCAATCCAAACATGATTTTAGACCTTGTTTATA
Source organism: Oncorhynchus mykiss (assembly GCF_057628025.1). NCBI lineage: Eukaryota > Metazoa > Chordata > Actinopteri > Salmoniformes > Salmonidae > Oncorhynchus > Oncorhynchus mykiss. The sequence goes on from NC_143046.1 coordinate 45,060,743, forward strand.
TGGAAAAGTGGTTATTTCTGTAGTTTAATTGCTGCAAATTGCTGAAAATTGTCCATAGTGTCCCTATCTCATCTACTTTGAACAGTTCCGTTTAACAGATTGTATCCAGAGTGCAATCCAAACATGATTTTAGACCTTGTTTATATGGAAAAGTGGTTATTTCTGTAGTTTAATTGCTGCAAATTGCTGAAAATTGTCCATAGTGTCCCTATCATCTAGTTTGAACAGTTCCGTTTAACAGAGTGTGTCACGTAGAGTAGGCCAGAAGGCTAAACTGGATAACCTAACCTCTATCAAAATAAAAAGATGGCGTAGCCGCAAAAGTTCTTCTGTGCAAAGGTGTTTATTTACAAGTGATTCCGGAACAAAAAACAACAGTACTGCCATCAACGTCTACCTTATGGGACAGCTTAAAAACAATGCTGCCCCATCCACAGCTCAATCCAAAAAATGCCTCCTTAGAGACTGGAGAGAGGCTCCTTTTGTAGGGCTAGCCCCTCCCCTCAGAACAATTAACCCTAATTAATTAATCAATTAACAATACAAACCTACATTTTCCATGAACTAAACATACTAAAGGATATACATTGCAACACGGTTTTAAACAATATCACAACATAACATTTACAACATTACATCACTACTGACAATATCTTTCAATATGCCCATATGCATTAATGAGCCATTTGAGACAGGCACTATAAAGCCAACCCAATTCCCTTAGCTCGGGTCCTTTTCCAGCACACCCGGAAGCTACAGAGATGGAGAGAGAGGAACAGAACAAACAAACAATGCGCTCATCCACAACATTGATAAGTATAATAATTATTGTATCTCTCAAATATGAACATTGACAAGTGTGACATGCCTGCACCAAGACAGAAGTTAATTTGTGTGTCGACCCACATTGTTAACTTATGGTATAATGGCGCAGGGAGGAGTGATGAATATGTGTGTGCGTTAAAGAACCAAATGCTGCCCGCGGCCAGTGACGGACTTCTACGTCAGAGTGCAATCCAAACATGATTTTAGACCTTGTTTATATGGAAAAGTGGTTATTTCTGTAGTTTAATTGCTGCAAATTGCTGAAAATTGTCCATAGTGTCCCTATGTCATCTAGTTTGAACAGTTACGTTTAACAGATTGTATCCAGAGTGCAATCCAAACATGATTTTAGACCTTGTTTATATGGAAAAGTGGTTATTTCTGTAGTTTAATTGCTGAAAATGGTCCATAGTGTCCCTATCTCATCTAGTTTGAACAGTTACGTTTGACAGATTGTATCCAGAGTGCAATCCAAACATGATTTTAGACCTTGTTTAAATGTAAAAGTGGTTATTTCTGTAGTTTAATTGCTGAAAATTGTCCATAGTGTCCCTATCTCATCTAGTTTGAACAGTTACTTTTAACAGAGTGCAATCCAAACATGATTTTAGACCTTGTTTATATGGAAAAGTGGTTATTTCTGTAGTTTAATTGCTGCAAATTGCTGAAAATTGTCCATAGTGTCCCTTATCATCTAGTTTGAACAGTTCAGTTTAACAGATTGTGTACAGAGTGCAATCCAAACATGATTTTAGACCTTGTTTATATGGAAAAGTGGTTATTTCTGTAGTTTGTTTGCTGCAAATTGCTGAAAATTGTCCATAGTGTCCCTATCTCATCTAGTTTGAACAGTTACGTTTAACAGAGTGCAATCCAAACATGATTTTAGACCTTGTTTATATGGAAAAGTGGTTATTTCTGTAGTTTAATTGCTGCAAATTGCTGAAAATTGTCCATAGTGTCCCTATCTCATCTAGTTTGAACAGTTACGTTTAACCCGTCTACGATATTGGTTCCCAATTGGGAATCAACCCTCCCACGTTCAGCTGAAACGGTGGCGCATGGAACGCAAAAATATTCTTAAAAATATTTAACCTCCACACATTAACAAGTCCAATAGCTCAAATGAAAGATAAACACCTTGTTCATCTAGCCAGCAAGTCAGATTTCTAAAATGTTTTACGGCGAAAACATAGCACATATATATGTAAAACCACCACCAGACACAGCTCATTTGAATAGCCAAAACATGCAATCAACAAACGCAGGATTAAAAAATAAATCGTTCACTAACCTTTTGAAAATCTTCATCAGATGACATGTTACACAGTACATTTTTTTTTTCAATAATATGCCATTTATATCCATAAATGTCCATTTACAGTGAGTTCACGTTCAGAAATTACTCAAAAATGCCCGCAGGAAATCTAGGTAGCGCGGCAAGATAACGTAAATAGACATCATAAACTTTGACTAAATATACATGTTCTACATATAGTTAGAAAGATACACTGCTTCTTTATGCAACCGCTTTGTTAGATTTATTTTTAACGTTACAGAAATCGCACACTATTCAATATGCTGAGACGGCGCTCAGTTCCAAGCTACATTTCTACGTAATGTTGGAGTCAACAGAAACACAGATTTAAGCATAAATATTCCCTTACCTTCGATGGTCTTCGTTCAGAATGTTCTGGAAGGCTTCATACTTACCCAATACATCGTTTGGTTTCAAGTCTTGCGTCTTTGTATTAGCTACTGCTAATAACATCAGCTGAAATGCACCCAAAACGTCCTCTGGTCCGGAAAAGTTGCGCATCAAAACTTCAAAATTACATATTATATGTCGACTAAACAGGTCAAACTAAGTGCAGAAGCAAGCTTTATGATGTTTTAGACACACAAAACAAACTTCAATTCAATCGGCCATCGTCTGCCCTTCTCTTGAGTGCTGGAACAAAGGAATGGCTGGGACCAATTCGCGCCCCTACGCACAGCCTATTTTCTCGTGGCACGCACTAATTTAACTCCCATAGGGTCAATTCTCGCGGGATTTGAACGATTCAAAGCTCTACTGAAAGAGGACATCTAGCGGAAGAGATAGAAAGTCTCCCCAGAATCATAACTGGTTGGGAAGGGTGGGGGCGATGACGTCAAAGTTGCTCCAACTTTCATGGCCACAAAAACTAGTTTGGAAGAATGCCTGCCCTGTGAGTTCTGCTATACTTACAGACATAATTCCAACGGTTTTAGAATCTTTAGAGTGTTTTCTATCCAATAATAATTTTTATTTGCATATATTAGCAATTTTTGACAGATTTTTTTTTCAGTTTACTAGGGGTACCCAATCTCTCCAAAGGGGGCATATGTCTGCCATATCCTTAACTTAACAGATTGTATCCAGAGTGCAATCCAAACATGATTTTAGACCTTGTTTATATGGAAAAGTGGTTATTTCTGTAGTTTAATTGCTGCAAATTGCTGAAAATTGTCCATAGTGTCCCTATCTCATCTACTTTGAACAGTTCCGTTTAACAGATTGTATCCAGAGTGCAATCCAAACATGATTTTAGACCTTGTTTATATGGAAAAGTGGTTATTTCTGTAGTTTAATTGCTGCAAATTGCCCATAGTGTCCCTATCATCTAGTTTGAACAGTTCCGTTTAACAGAGTGTGTCACGTAGAGTAGGCCAGAAGGCTAAACTGGATAACCTAACCTCTATCAAAATAAAAAGATGGCGGAGCCGCAAAAGTTCTTCTGTGCAAAGGTGTTTATTTACAAGTGATTCCGGAACAAAAAACAACAGTACTGCCATCAACGTCTACCTTATGGGACAGCTTAAAAACAATGCTGCCCCATCCACAGCTCAATCCAAAAAATGCCTCCTTAGAGACTGGAGAGAGGCTCCTTTTGTAGGGCTAGCCCCTCCCCTCAGAACAATTAACCCTAATTAATGAATCAATTAACAATACAAACCTACATTTTCCATGAACTAAACATACTAAAGGATATACATTGCAACACGGTTTTAAACAATATCACAACATAACATTTACAACATTACATCACTACTGACAATATCTTTCAATATGCCCATATGCATTAATGAGCCATTTGGGACAGGCACTATAAAGCCAACCCAATTCCCTTAGCTCGGGTCCTTTTCCAGCACACCCGGAAGCTACAGAGATGGAGAGAGAGGAACAGAACAAACAAACAATGCGCTCATCCACAACATTGATAAGTATAATAATTATTGTATCTCTCAAATATGAACATTGACAAGTGTGAAATGCCTGCACCAAGACAGAAGTTAATTTGTGTGTCGACCCACATTGTTAACTTATGGTATAATGGCGCAGGGAGGAGTGATGAATATGTGTGTGCGTTAAAGAACCAAATGCTGCCCGCGGCCAGTGACGGACTTCTACGTCAGAGTGCAATCCAAACATGATTTTAGACCTTGTTTATATGGAAAAGTGGTTATTTCTGTAGTTTAATTGCTGCAAATTGCTGAAAATTGTCCATAGTGTCCCTATGTCATCTAGTTTGAACAGTTACGTTTAACAGATTGTATCCAGAGTGCAATCCAAACATGATTTTAGACCTTGTTTATATGGAAAAGTGGTTATTTCTGTAGTTTAATTGCTGAAAATGGTCCATAGTGTCCCTATCTCATCTAGTTTGAACAGTTACGTTTGACAGATTGTATCCAGAGTGCAATCCAAACATGATTTTAGACCTTGTTTATATGGAAAAGTGGTTATTTCTGTAGTTTAATTGCTGAAAATTGTCCATAGTGTCCCTATCTCATCTAGTTTGAACAGTTACTTTTAACAGAGTGCAATCCAAACATGATTTTAGACCTTGTTTATATGGAAAAGTGGTTATTTCTGTAGTTTAATTGCTGCAAATTGCTGAAAATTGTCCATAGTGTCCCTTATCATCTAGTTTGAACAGTTCCGTTTAACAGATTGTATCCAGAGTGCAATCCAAACATGATTTTAGACCTTGTTTATATGGAAAAGTGGTTATTTCTGTAGTTTGTTTGCTGCAAATTGCTGAAAATTGTCCATAGTGTCCCTTATCATCTAGTTTGAACAGTTCAGTTTAACAGATTGTGTACAGAGTGCAATCCAAACATGATTTTAGACCTTGTTTATATGGAAAAGTGGTTATTTCTGTAGTTTAATTGCTGCAAATTGCTGAAAATTGTCCATAGTGTCCCTTATCATCTAGTTTGAACAGTTCCGTTTAACAGATTGTATCCAGAGTGCAATCCAAACATGATTTTTGACCTTGTTTATATGGAAAAGTGGTTATTTCTGTAGTTTAATAGCTGAAAATTGTCCATAGTGTCCCTATCTCATCTAGTTTGAACAGTTACGTTTAACAGAGTGCAATCCAAACATGATTTTAGACCTTGTTTATATGGAAAAGTGGTTATTTCTGTAGTTTAATTGCTGCAAATTGCTGAAAATTGTCCATAGTGTCCCTATCTCATCTAGTTTGAACAGTTACGTTTAACAGATTGAATCCAGAGTGCAATCCAAACATGATTTTAGACCTTGTTTATATGGAAAAGTGGTTATTTCTGTAGTTTAATTGCTGCAAATTGCTGAAAATTGTCCATAGTGTCCATATCATCTAGTTTGAACAGTTACGTTTAACAGAGTGCAATCCAAACATGATTTTAGACCTTGTTTATATGGAAAAGTGGTTATTTCTGTAGTTTAATTGCTGCAAATTGCTGAAAACTGTCCATAGTGTCCCTATCTCATCTAGTTTGAACAGTTCCGTTTAACAGATTGTATCCAGAGTGCAATCCAAACATGATTTTAGACCTTGTTTATATGGAAAAGTGGTTATTTCTGTAGTTTAATTGCTGAAAAAGGTCCATAGTGTCCCTATCTCATCTAGTTTGAACAGTTACGTTTAACAGAGTGCAATCCAAACATGATTTTAGACCTTGTTTATATGGAAAAGTGGTTATTTCTGTAGTTTAATTGCAGCAAATTGCTGAAAATTGTCCATAGTGTCCCTATCTCATCTAGTTTGAACAGTTACGTTTAACAGATTGTATCCAGAGTGCAATCCAAACATGATTTTAGACCTTGTTTATATGGAAAAGTGGTTATTTCTGTAGTTTAATTGCTGCAAATTGCTGAAAATTGTCCATAGTGTCCCTTATCATCTAGTTTGAACAGTTCTGTTTAACAGATTGTATCCAGAGTGCAATCCAAACATGATTTTAGACCTTGTTTATATGGAAAAGTGGTTATTTCTGTAGTTTAATTGCTGAAAATTGTCCATAGTGTCCCTATCTCATCTAGTTTGAACAGTTACTTTTAACAGAGTGCAATCCAAACATGATTTTAGACCTTGTTTATATGGAAAAGTGGTTATTTCTGTAGTTTAATTGCTGCAAATTGCTGAAAATTGTCCATAGTGTCCCTATCTCATCTAGTTTGAACAGTTCCGTTTAACAGATTGTATCCAGAGTGCAATCCAAACATGATTTTAGACCTTGTTTATATGGAAAAGTGGTTATTTCTGTAGTTTGTTTGCTGCAAATTGCTGAAAATTGTCCATAGTGTCCCTTATCATCTAGTTTGAACAGTTCAGTTTAACAGATTGTGTACAGAGTGCAATCCAAACATGATTTTAGACCTTGTTTATATGGAAAAGTGGTTATTTCTGTAGTTTAATTGCTGAAAATTGTCCATAGTGTCCCTATCTCATCTAGTTTGAACAATTACGTTTAACAGAGTGCAATCCAAACATGATTTTAGACCTTGTTTATATGGAAAAGTGGTTATTTCTGTAGTTTAATTGCTGAAAATTGTCCATAGTGTCCCTATCTCATCTAGTTTGAACAATTACGTTTAACAGAGTGCAATCCAAACATGATTTTAGACCTTGTTTATATGGAAAAGTGGTTATTTCTGTAGTTTAATAGCTGAAAATTGTCCATAGTGTCCCTATCTCATCTAGTTTGAACAGTTACGTTTAACAGAGTGCAATCCAAACATGATTTTAGACCTTGTTTATATGGAAAAGTGGTTATTTCTGTAGTTTAATTGCTGCAAATTGCTGAAAATTGTCCATAGTGTCCCTATCTCATCTAGTTTGAACAGTTACGTTTAACCCGTCTACGATATTGGTTCCCAATTGGGAATCAACCCTCCCACGTTCAGCTGAAACGGTGGCGCATGGAACGCAAAAATATTCTTAAAAATATTTAACCTCCACACATTAACAAGTCCAATAGCTCAAATGAAAGATAAACACCTTGTTCATCTAGCCAGCAAGTCAGATTTCTAAAATGTTTTACGGCGAAAACATAGCACATATATATGTAAAACCACCACCAGACACAGCTCATTTGAATAGCCAAAACATGCAATCAACAAACGCAGGATTAAAAAATAAATCGTTCACTAACCTTTTGAAAATCTTCATCAGATGACATGTTACACAGTACATTTTTTTTTTCAATAATATGCCATTTATATCCATAAATGTCCATTTACAGTGAGTTCACGTTCAGAAATTACTCAAAAATGCCCGCAGGAAATCTAGGTAGCGCGGCAAGATAACGTAAATAGACATCATAAACTTTGACTAAATATACATGTTCTACATATAGTTAGAAAGATACACTGCTTCTTTATGCAACCGCTTTGTTAGATTTATTTTTAACGTTACAGAAATCGCACACTATTCAATATGCTGAGACGGCGCTCAGTTCCAAGCTACATTTCTACGTAATGTTGGAGTCAACAGAAACACAGATTTAAGCATAAATATTCCCTTACCTTCGATGGTCTTCGTTCAGAATGTTCTGGAAGGCTTCATACTTACCCAATACATCGTTTGATTTCAAGTCTTGCGTCTTTGTATTAGCTACTGCTAATAACATCAGCTGAAATGCACCCAAAACGTCCTCTGGTCCGGAAAAGTTGCGCATCAAAACTTCAAAATTACATATTATATGTCGACTAAACAGGTCAAACTAAGTGCAGAAGCAAGCTTTATGATGTTTTAGACACACAAAACAAACTTCAATTCAATCGGCCATCGTCTGCCCTTCTCTTGAGTGCTGGAACAAAGGAATGGCTGGGACCAATTCGCGCCCCTACGCACAGCCTATTTTCTCGTGGCACGCACTAATTTCACTCCCATAGGGTCAATTCTCGCGGGATTTGAACGATTCAAAGCTCTACTGAAAGAGGACATCTAGCGGAAGAGATAGAAAGTCTCCCCAGAATCATAACTGGTTGGGAAGGGTGGGGGCGATGACGTCAAAGTTGCTCCAACTTTCATGGCCACAAAAACTAGTTTGGAAGAATGCCTGCCCTGTGAGTTCTGCTATACTTACAGACATAATTCCAACGGTTTTAGAATCTTTAGAGTGTTTTCTATCCAATAATAATTTTTATTTGCATATATTAGCAATTTTTGACAGATTCTTTTTTCAATTTACTAGGGGTACCCAATCTCTCCAAAGGGGGCATATGTCTGCCATATCCTTAACTTAACAGATTGTATCCAGAGTGCAATCCAAACATGATTTTAGACCTTGTTTATATGGAAAAGTGGTTATTTCTGTAGTTTAATTGCTGAAAATTGTCCATAGTGTCCCTATCTCATCTAGTTTGAACAATTACGTTTAACAGAGTGCAATCCAAACATGATTTTAGACCTTGTTTATATGGAAAAGTGGTTATTTCTGTAGTTTAATTGCTGCAAATTGCTGAAAATTGTCCATAGTGTCCCTTATCATCTAGTTTGAACAGTTCCGTTTAACAGATTGTATCCAGAGTGCAATCCAAACATGATTTTAGACCTTGTTTATATGGAAAAGTGGTTATTTCTGTAGTTTGTTTGCTGCAAATTGCTCAAAATTGTCCATAGTGTCCCTTATCATCTAGTTTGAACAGTTCAGTTTAACAGATTGTGTACAGAGTGCAATCCAAACATGATTTTAGACCTTGTTTATATGGAAAAGTGGTTATTTCTGTAGTTTAATTGCTGCAAATTGCTGAAAATTGTCCATAGTGTCCCTTATCATCTAGTTTGAACAGTTCAGTTTAACAGATTGTGTACAGAGTGCAATCCAAACATGATTTTAGACCTTGTTTATATGGAAAAGTGGTTATTTCTGTAGTTTGTTTGCTGCAAATTGCTGAAAATTGTCCATAGTGTCCCTTATCATCTAGTTTAAACAGTTCCGTTTAACAGATTGTATCCAGAGTGCAATCCAAACATGATTTTAGACCTTGTTTATATGGAAAAGTGGTTATTTCTGTAGTTTAATTGCTGCAAATTGCTGAAAATTGTCCATAGTGTCCCTATCTCATCTAGTTTGAACAGTTACGTTTAACAGATTGTATCCAGAGTGCAATCCAAACATGATTTTAGACCTTGTTTATATGGAAAAGTGGTTATTTCTGTAGTTTAATTGCTGCAAATTGCTGAAAATTGTCCATAGTGTCCCTATCTCATCTAGTTTGAACAGTTACGTTTAACAGAGTGCAATCCAAACATGATTTTAGACCTTGTTTATATGGAAAAGTGGTTATTTCTGTAGTTTAATTGCTGCAAATTGCTGAAAATTGTCCATAGTGTCCCTATCTCATCTAGTTTGAACAGTTACGTTTAACAGATTGTATCCAGAGTGCAATCCAAACATGATTTTAGACCTTGTTTATATGGAAAAGTGGTTATTTCTGTAGTTTAATTGCTGAAAATTGTCCATAGTGTCCCTATCATCTAGTTTGAACAGTTCCGTTTAACAGAGTGTGTCACGTAGAGTAGGCCAGAAGGCTAAACTGGATAACCTAACCTCTATCAAAATAAAAAGATGGCGGAGCCGCAAAAGTTCTTCTGTGCAAAGGTGTTTATTTACAAGTGATTCCGGAACAAAAAACAACAGTACTGCCATCAACGTCTACCTTATGGGACAGCTTAAAAACAATGCTGCCCCATCCACAGCTCAATCCAAAAAATGCCTCCTTAGAGACTGGAGAGAGGCTCCTTTTGTAGGGCTAGCCCCTCCCCTCAGAACAATTAACCCTAATTAATTAATCAATTAACAATACAAACCTACATTTTCCATGAACTAAACATACTAAAGGATATACATTGCAACACGGTTTTAAACAATATCACAACATAACATTTACAACATTACATCACTACTGACAATATCTTTCAATATGCCCATATGCATTAATGAGCCATTTGGGACAGGCACTATAAAGCCAACCCAATTCCCTTAGCTCGGGTCCTTTTCCAGCACACCCGGAAGCTACAGAGATGGAGAGAGAGGAACAGAACAAACAAACAATGCGCTCATCCACAACATTGATAAGTATAATAATTATTGTATCTCTCAAATATGAACATTGACAAGTGTGACATGCCTGCACCAAGACAGAAGTTAATTTGTGTGTCGACCCACATTGTTAACTTATGGTATAATGGCGCAGGGAGGAGTGATGAATATGTGTGTGCGTTAAAGAACCAAATGCTGCCCGCGGCCAGTGACGGACTTCTACGTCAGAGTGCAATCCAAACATGATTTTAGACCTTGTTTATATGGAAAAGTGGTTATTTCTGTAGTTTAATTGCTGCAAATTGCTGAAAATTGTCCATAGTGTCCCTATGTCATCTAGTTTGAACAGTTACGTTTAACAGATTGTATCCAGAGTGCAATCCAAACATGATTTTAGACCTTGTTTATATGGAAAAGTGGTTATTTCTGTAGTTTAATTGCTGAAAATGGTCCATAGTGTCCCTATCTCATCTAGTTTGAACAGTTACGTTTGACAGATTGTATCCAGAGGGTAATCCAAACATAATTTTAGACCTTGTTTATATGGAAAAGTGGTTATTTCTGTAGTTTGTTTGCTGCAAATTGCTGAAAATTGTCCATAGTGTCCCTTGTCATCTAGTTTGAACAGTTCAGTTTAACAGATTGTGTACAGAGTGCAATCCAAACATGATTTTAGACCTTGTTTATATGGAAAAGTGGTTATTTCTGTAGTTTAATTGCTGCAAATTGCTGAAAATTGTCCATAGTGTCCCTTATCATCTAGTTTGAACAGTTCCGTTTAACAGATTGTATCCAGAGTGCAATCCAAACATGATTTTAGACCTTGTTTATATGGAAAAGTGGTTATTTCTGTAGTTTAATTGCTGAAAATTGTCCATAGTGTCCCTATCTCATCTAGTTTGAACAGTTAAGTTTAACAGAGTGCAATCCAAACATGATTTTAGACCTTGTTTATATGGAAAAGTGGTTATTTCTGTAGTTTAATTGCTGCAAATTGCTGAAAATTGTCCATAGTGTCCCTATCTCATCTAGTTTGAATAGTTACGTTTAACAGATTGTATCCAGAGTGCAATCCAAACATGATTTTAGACCTTGTTTATATGGAAAAGTGGTTATTTCTGTAGTTTAATTGCTGCAAATTGCTGAAAATTGTCCATAGTGTCCATATCATCTAGTTTGAACAGTTACGTTTAACAGAGTGCAATCCAAACATGATTTTAGACCTTGTTTATATGGAAAAGTGGTTATTTCTGTAGTTTAATTGCTGCAAATTGCTGAAAACTGTCCATAGTGTCCCTATCTCATCTAGTTTGAACAGTTACGTTTAACAGATTGTATTCAGAGTGCAATCCAAACATGATTTTAGACCTTGTTTATATGGAAAAGTGGTTATTTCTGTAGTTTAATTGCTGCAAATTGCTGAAAATTGTCCATAGTGTCCCTATCTCATCTAGTTTGAACAGTTACGTTTGACAGATTGTATCCAGAGTGCAATCCAAACATGATTTTAGACCTTGTTTATATGGAAAAGTGGTTATTTCTGTAGTTTAATTGCTGCAAATTGCTGAAAATTGTCCATAGTGTCCCTATCTCATCTAGTTTGAACAGTTCCGTTTAACAGATTGTATCCAGAGTGCAATCCAAACATGATTTTAGACCTTGTTTATATGGAAAAGTGGTTATTTCTGTAGTTTGTTTGCTGCAAATTGCTGAAAATTGTCCATAGTGTCCCTGATCATCTAGTTTGAACAGTTCAGTTTAACAGATTGTGTACAGAGTGCAATCCAAACATGATTTTAGACCTTGTTTATATGGAAAAGTGGTTATTTCTGTAGTTTAATTGCTGCAAATTGCTGAAAATTGTCCATAGTGTCCCTTATCATCTAGTTTGAACAGTTCCGTTTAACAGATTTTATCCAGAGTGCAATCCAAACATGATTTTAGACCTTGTTTATATGGAAAAGTGGTTATTTCTGTAGTTTGTTTGCTGCAAATTGCTGAAAATTGTCCATAATGTCCCTTATCATCTAGTTTGAACAGTTCAGTTTAACAGATTGTGTACAGAGTGCAATCCAAACATGATTTTAGACCTTGTTTATATGGAAAAGTGGTTATTTCTGTAGTTTAATTGCTGCAAATTGCTGAAAATTGTCCATAGTGTCCCTTATCATCTAGTTTGAACAGTTCCGTTTAACAGATTGTATCCAGAGTGCAATCCAAACATGATTTTAGACCTTGTTTATATGGAAAAGTGGTTATTTCTGTAGTTTAATTGCTGCAAATTGCTGAAAATTGTCCATAGTGTCCCTATGTCATCTAGTTTGAACAGTTCCGTTTAACAGATTGTATCCAGAGTGCAATCCAAACATGATTTTAGACCTTGTTTATATGGAAAAGTGGTTATTTCTGTAGTTTAATTGCTGAAAATGGTCCATAGTGTCCCTATCTCATCTAGTTTGAACAGTTACGTTTGACAGATTGTATCCAGAGTGCAATCCAAACATGATTTTAGACCTTGTTTATATGGAAAAGTGGTTATTTCTGTAGTTTAATTGCTGCAAATTGCTGAAAATTGTCCATAGTGTCCATATCATCTAGTTTGAACAGTTACGTTTAACAGAGTGCAATCCAAACATGATTTTAGACCTTGTTTATATGGAAAAGTGGTTATTTCTGTAGTTTAATTGCTGCAAATTGCTGAAAACTGTCCATAGTGTCCCTATCTCATCTAGTTTGAACAGTTCCGTTTAACAGATTGTATCCAGAGTGCAATCCAAACATGATTTTAGACCTTGTTTATATGGAAAAGTGGTTATTTCTGTAGTTTAATTGCTGAAAAAGGTCCATAGTGTCCCTATCTCATCTAGTTTGAACAGTTACGTTTAACAGAGTGCAATCCAAACATGATTTTAGACCTTGTTTATATGGAAAAGTGGTTATTTCTGTAGTTTAATTGCTGCAAATTGCTGAAAATTGTCCATAGTGTCCCTATCTCATCTAGTTTGAACAGTTCCGTTTAACAGATTGTATCCAGAGTGCAATCCAAACATGATTTTAGACCTTGTTTATATGGAAAAGTGGTTATTTCTGTAGTTTAATTGCTGCAAATTGCTGAAAATTGTCCATAATGTCCCTATCTCATCTAGTTTGAACAGTTCCGTTTAACAGATTGTATCCAGAGTGCAATCCAAACATGATTTTAGACCTTGTTTATATGGAAAAGTGGTTATTTCTGTAGTTTAATTGCTGCAAATTGCTGAAAATTGTCCATAGTGTCCCTTATCATCTAGTTTGAACAGTTCCGTTTAACAGATTGTATCCAGAGTGCAATCCAAACATGATTTTAGACCTTGTTTATATGGAAAAGTGGTTATTTCTGTAGTTTAATAGCTGAAAATTGTCCATAGTGTCCCTATCTCATCTAGTTTGAACAGTTACGTTTAACAGAGTGCAATCCAAACATGATTTTAGACCTTGTTTATATGGAAAAGTGGTTATTTCTGTAGTTTAATTGCTGCAAATTGCTGAAAATTGTCCATAGTGTCCCTATCATCTAGTTTGAACAGTTACGTTTAACAGAGTGTGTCACGTAGAGTAGGCCAGAAGGCTAAACTGGATAACCTAACCTCTATCAAAATAAAAAGATGGCGGAGCCGCAAAAGTTCTTCTGTGCAAAGGTGTTTATTTACAAGTGATTCCGGAACAAAAAACAACAGTACTGCCATCAACGTCTACCTTATGGGACAGCTTAAAAACAATGCTGCCCCATCCACAGCTCAATCCAAAAAATGCCTCCTTAGAGACTGGAGAGAGGCTCCTTTTGTAGGGCTAGCCCCTCCCCTCAGAACAATTAACCCTAATTAATTAATCAATTAACAATACAAACCTACATTTTCCATGAACTAAACATACTAAAGGATATACATTGCAACACGGTTTTAAACAATATCACAACATAACATTTACAACATTACATCACTACTGACAATATCTTTCAATATGCCCATATGCATTAATGAGCCATTTGGGACAGGCACTATAAAGCCAACCCAATTCCCTTAGCTCGGGTCCTTTTCCAGCACACCCGGAAGCTACAGAGATGGAGAGAGAGGAACAGAACAAACAAACAATGCGCTCATCCACAACATTGATAAGTATAATAATTATTGTATCTCTCAAATATGAACATTGACAAGTGTGACATGCCTGCACCAAGACAGAAGTTAATTTGTGTGTCGACCCACATTGTTAACTTATGGTATAATGGCGCAGGGAGGAGTGATGAATATGTGTGTGCGTTAAAGAACCAAATGCTGCCCGCGGCCAGTGACGGACTTCTACGTCAGAGTGCAATCCAAACATGATTTTAGACCTTGTTTATATGGAAAAGTGGTTATTTCTGTAGTTTAATTGCTGCAAATTATTGAAAAATGTCCATAGTGTCCCTATGTCATCTAGTTTGAACAGATACGTTTAACAGATTGTATCCAGAGTGCAATCCAAACATGATTTTAGACCTTGTTTATATGGAAAAGTGGTTATTTCTGTAGTTTAATTGCTGAAAATGGTCCATAGTGTCCCTATCTCATCTAGTTTGAACAGTTACGTTTGACAGATTGTATCCAGAGTGCAATCCAAACATGATTTTAGACCTTGTTTATATGGAAAAGTGGTTATTTCTGTAGTTTAATTGCTGAAAATTGTCCATAGTGTCCCTATCTCATCTAGTTTGAACAGTTACTTTTAACAGAGTGCAATCCAAACATGATTTTAGACCTTGTTTATATGGAAAAGTGGTTATTTCTGTAGTTTAATTGCTGCAAATTGCTGAAAATTGTCCATAGTGTCCCTATCTCATCTAGTTTGAACAGTTCCGTTTAACAGATTGTATCCAGAGTGCAATCCAAACATGATTTTAGACCTTGTTTATATGGAAAAGTGGTTATTTCTGTAGTTTGTTTGCTGCAAATTGCTGAAAATTGTCCATAGTGTCCCTTATCATCTAGTTTGAACAGTTCAGTTTAACAGATTGTGTACAGAGTGCAATCCAAACATGATTTTAGACCTTGTTTATATGGAAAAGTGGTTATTTCTGTAGTTTAATTGCTGCAAATTGCTGAAAATTGTCCATAGTGTCCCTTATCATCTAGTTTGAACAGTTCCGTTTAACAGATTGTATCCAGAGTGCAATCCAAACATGATTTTAGACCTTGTTTATATGGAAAAGTGGTTATTTCTGTAGTTTAATAGCTGAAAATTGTCCATAGTGTCCCTATCTCATCTAGTTTGAACAGTTACGTTTAACAGAGTGCAATCCAAACATGATTTTAGACCTTGTTTATATGGAAAAGTGGTTATTTCTGTAGTTTAATTGCTGCAAATTGCTGAAAACTGTCCATAGTGTCCCTATCTCATCTAGTTTGAACAGTTACGTTTAACAGATTGTATCCAGAGTGCAATCCAAACATGATTTTAGACCTTGTTTATATGGAAAAGTGGTTATTTCTGTAGTTTAATTGCTGCAAATTGCTGAAAATTGTCCATAGTGTCCCTTATCATCTAGTTTGAACAGTTCCGTTTAACAGATTGTATCCAGAGTGCAATCCAAACATGATTTTAGACCTTGTTTATATGGAAAAGTGGTTATTTCTGTAGTTTAATTGCTGAAAAAGGTCCATAGTGTCCCTATCTCATCTAGTTTGAACAGTTACGTTTGACAGATTGTATCCAGAGTGCAATCCAAACATGATTTTAGACCTTGTTTATATGGAAAAGTGGTTATTTCTGTAGTTTGTTTGCTGCAAATTGCTGAAAATTGTCCATAGTGTCCCTTATCATCTAGGTTGAACAGTTCAGTTTAACAGATTGTGTACAGAGTGCAATCCAAACATGATTTTAGACCTTGTTTATATGGAAAAGTGGTTATTTCTGTAGTTTAATTGCTGAAAATTGTCCATTGTGTCCCTATCTCATCTAGTTTGAACAGTTACGTTTAACAGAGTGCAATCCAAACATGATTTTAGACCTTGTTTATATGGAAAAGTGGTTATTTCTGTAGTTTAATTGCTGCAAATTGCTGAAAATTGTCCATAGTGTCCCTTATCATCTAGTTTGAACAGTTCAGTTTAACAGATTGTGTACAGAGTGCAATCCAAACATGATTTTAGACCTTGTTTATATGGAAAAGTGGTTATTTCTGTAGTTTAATTGCTGCAAATTGCTGAAAATTGTCCATAGTGTCCCTTATCATCTAGTTTGAACAGTTCCGTTTAACAGATTGTATCCAGAGTGCAATCCAAACATGATTTTAGACCTTGTTTATATGGAAAAGTGGTTATTTCTGTAGTTTAATTGCTGAAAAAGGTCCATAGTGTCCCTATCTCATCTAGTTTGAACAGTTACGTTTGACAGATTGTATCCAGAGTGCAATCCAAACATGATTTTAGACCTTGTTTATATGGAAAAGTGGTTATTTCTGTAGTTCAATTGCTGCAAATTGCTGAAAATTGTCCATAGTGTCCCTATCTCATCTAGTTTGAACAGTTCCGTTTAACAGATTGTATCCAGAGTGCAATCCAAACATGATTTTAGACCTTGTTTATATGGAAAAGTGGTTATTTCTGTAGTTTGTTTGCTGCAAATTGCTGAAAATTGTCCATAGTGACCCTTATCATCTAGTTTGAACAGTTACGTTTAACAGATTGTATCCAGAGTGCAATCCAAACATGATTTTAGACCTTGTTTATATGGAAAAGTGATTATTTCTGTAGTTTAATTGCTGCAAATTGCTGAAAATTGTCCATAGTGTCCCTATCATCTAGTTTGAACAGTTACGTTTAACAGAGTGCAATCCAAACATGATTTTAGACCTTGTTTATATGGAAAAGTGGTTATTTCTGTAGTTTAATTGCTGCAAATTGCTGAAAATTGTCCATAGTGTCCCTTATCATCTAGTTTGAACAGTTCAGTTTAACAGATTGTGTACAGAGTGCAATCCAAACATGATTTTAGACCTTGTTTATATGGAAAAGTGGTTATTTCTGTAGTTTAATTGCTGCAAATTGCTGAAAATTGTCCATAGTGTCCCTATCATCTAGTTTGAACAGTTACGTTTAACAGAGTGCAATCCAAACATGATTTTAGACCTTGTTTATATGGAAAAGTGGTTATTTCTGTAGTTTAATTGCTGCAAATTGCTGAAAATTGTCCATAGTGTCCCTTATCATCTAGTTTGAACAGTTACGTTTAACAGATTGTATCCAGAGTGCAATCCAAACATGATTTTAGACCTTGTTTATATGGAAAAGTGGTTATTTCTGTAGTTTAATTGCTGCAAATTGCTGAAAATTGTCCATAGTGTCCCTTATCATCTAGTTTGAACAGTTCCGTTTAACAGATTGTATCCAGAGTGCAATCCAAACATGATTTTAGACCTTGTTTATATGGAAAAGTGGTTATTTCTGTAGTTTAATTGCTGAAAAAGGTCCATAGTGTCCCTATCTCATCTAGTTTGAACAGTTACGTTTGACAGATTGTATCCAGAGTGCAATCCAAACATGATTTTAGACCTTGTTTATATGGAAAAGTGGTTATTTCTGTAGTTTGTTTGCTGCAAATTGCTGAAAATTGTCCATAGTGTCCCTTATCATCTAGTTTGAACAGTTCAGTTTAACAGATTGTGTACAGAGTGCAATCCAAACATGATTTTAGACCTTGTTTATATGGAAAAGTGGTTATTTCTGTAGTTTAATTGCTGAAAATTGTCCATTGTGTCCCTATCTCATCTAGTTTGAACAGTTACGTTTAACAGAGTGCAATCCAAACATGATTTTAGACCTTGTTTATATGGAAAAGTGGTTATTTCTGTAGTTTAATTGCTGCAAATTGCTGAAAATTGTCCATAGTGTCCCTTATCATCTAGTTTGAACAGTTCAGTTTAACAGATTGTGTACAGAGTGCAATCCAAACATGATTTTAGACCTTGTTTATATGGAAAAGTGGTTATTTCTGTAGTTTAATTGCTGAAAAAGGTCCATAGTGTCCCTATCTCATCTAGTTTGAACAGTTACGTTTGACAGATTGTATCCAGAGTGCAATCCAAACATGATTTTAGACCTTGTTTATATGGAAAAGTGGTTATTTCTGTAGTTCAATTGCTGCAAATTGCTGAAAATTGTCCATAGTGTCCCTATCTCATCTAGTTTGAACAGTTCCGTTTAACAGATTGTATCCAGAGTGCAATCCAAACATGATTTTAGACCTTGTTTATATGGAAAAGTGGTTATTTCTGTAGTTTGTTTGCTGCAAATTGCTGAAAATTGTCCATAGTGACCCTTATCATCTAGTTTGAACAGTTACGTTTAACAGATTGTATCCAGAGTGCAATCCAAACATGATTTTAGACCTTGTTTATATGGAAAAGTGATTATTTCTGTAGTTTAATTGCTGCAAATTGCTGAAAATTGTCCATAGTGTCCCTATCTCATCTAGTTTGAACAGTTACGTTTAACAGAGTGCAATCCAAACATGATTTTAGACCTTGTTTATATGGAAAAGTGGTTATTTCTGTAGTTTAATTGCTGCAAATTGCTGAAAATTGTCCATAGTGTCCCTTATCATCTAGTTTGAACAGTTCCGTTTAACAGATTGTATCCAGAGTGCAATCCAAACATGATTTTAGACCTTGTTTATATGGAAAAGTGGTTATTTCTGTAGTTTAATTGCTGCAAATTGCTGAAAATTGTCCATAGTGTCCCTAGCTCATCTAGTTTGAACAGTTCCGTTTAACAGATTGTATCCAGAGTGCAATCCAAACATGATTTAAGACCTTGTTTATATGGAAAAGTGGTTATTTCTGTAGTTTAATTGCTGCAAATTGCTGAAAATTGTCCATAGTGTCCCTTATCATCTAGTTTGAACAGTTCCGTTTAACAGATTGTATCCAGAGTGCAATCCAAACATGATTTTAGACCTTGTTTATATGGAAAAGTGGTTATTTCTGTAGTTTAATTGCTGCAAATTGCTGAAAATGGTCCATTGTGTCCCTATCTCATCTAGTTTGAACAGTTACGTTTAACAGAGTGCAATCCAAACATGATTTTAGACCTTGTTTATATGGAAAAGTGGTTATTTCTGTAGTTTAATTGCTGCAAATTGCTGAAAATTGTCCATAGTGTCCCTTATCATCTAGTTTGAACAGTTCCGTTTAACAGATTGTATCCAGAGTGCAATCCAAACATGATTTTAGACCTTGTTTATATGGAAAAGTGGTTATTTCTGTAGTTTAATTGCTGCAAATTGCTGAAAATGGTCCATTGTGTCCCTATCTCATCTAGTTTGAACAGTTACGTTTAACAGAGTGCAATCCAAACATGATTTTAGACCTTGTTTATATGGAAAAGTGGTTATTTCTGTAGTTTAATTGCTGCAAATTGCTGAAAACTGTCCATAGTGTCCCTATCTCATCTAGTTTGAACAGTTACGTTTAATAGATTGTATCCAGAGTGCAATCCAAACATGATTTTAGACCTTGTTTATAATGAAAAGTGGTTATTTCTGTAGTTTAATTGCTGCAATTTGTCCATAGTGTACCTATCATCTATTTTCAACAGTTACGTTTAACAGACTGCAATCCAAACATGATTTTAGACCTTGCTTATAATGAAAAGTGATTATTTCTGTAGTTTAATTGCTGCAAATTGTCCATAGTGTCCCTATCATCTAATTTGAACAGTTACGTTTAACCTGTTAAATCTACCCCCACCTTTTTTGAAAATTCTGTTAAAAATCGCGCAACTTTTCAGCGTCCTGCTACTCATGCCAGGAATATAGTATATGCATATGATTAGTATGTGTGGATAGAAAACACTCTGAAGTTTATAAAACTGGTTAAATCACGGCTGTGACTATAACAGAGCGTGTGTTTCATTGAAAAACGCAAGAAAAACTGCTCTCTGAAAGCAAAAAATAATTTCCATAAGTCACTTCCACCAGTTGTTAAAGGAGAACAGAATTTAATGGAAATTTGCCTGCACTTCATACAAATTCCGCACGATGGCGCCATTGTACTAATTTTCAATCGAATTAATTGTTGGAAAATCCATCTGTCTGACCCCAAGTTTTCCAGTCTTCACCCGGATGCAGTTCAAGGAGAGATCAGATTGCATTGTTTTTGAAGTGAGGACCTATTGAAGAGACATCGCCCTGTAATCGTTTTGATAGATTATAAACGTTTACTAATACCTAAAGTTGGATTACAAAAGGATTTCGAAGTGTTTTGTGAAAGTTTATCGTCGACTTTTTTAATTTTAAAAAATTACGCAGCGTTTAAAAACGATGAATTTTTCTGAATGACACTACTTCTATACAAAGCTATTTTGGGTATATATGGACCGATTTAAACGAAAAAAAGACCCAATAGTGATGTTTATGGGGCATATAGGAGTGCCAAGAAAGAAGCTCGTCTAAGGTAATGAATGTTTTATATTTTATTTCTGCGTTTTGGGTAGCGCCGTCTATCGCAAAATCTGTTGTTTACGTGTCGAGCTGGCATTTTGGGGGGTGCATGCTATCAGATAATAGCTTCTGATGCTTTCGCCGAAAAGCATTTTAAAAATCTGACTTGCTGGCTAGGTTCACAACGAGTGTAGCTTTAATTTAATACCCTGCTTGTGAATTTTGATCAAGGTTTGAGTTTTAACGAGTACATTTAGCATTTAGCGTAGCGCATTTGCATTTCCAGGTGCCTACTTGGGACATGTGCGTCTCAAGTAGATTCAAGAAGTTTTAACAGAGTGCAATCCAAACATGATTTTAGTCCTTGTTTACATGGAAAAGTGGTTATTTCTGTAGCTGAATTGCTGCAAATTGCTGCAAATTGTCCATAGTGTCCCTTTGTCATCTAGTTTGAACAGTTACGTTTAACAGATTGTATCCAGAGTGCAATTCAAACATGATTTTAGACCTTGTTTCTATGGAAAAGTCGTTATTTCTGTAGTTTGTTTGCTGCAAATTGCTGAAAATTGCAATTTAGTCCAATTTAGTGCAAATTGCTGAAAATTGTCCATAGTGTCCCTATCATCTAATTTGAACAGTTACGTTTAACAGACTGCAATCCAAACATGATTTTAGTCCTTGTTTATATGGAAAAGTGGTTATTTCTGTAGTTTAAATGCTGCAAATTGCTGCAAATTGTTCCTATCTCATCTTGTGTCCCTATCTCATCTAGTTTAACATCCAAACATGATTTTAGACCTTGTTTATATGGAAAAGTGGTTATTTCTGTAGTTTAATTGCTGCAAATTGCTGCAAATTGTCCATAGTGTTCCTATCATCTATTTTCAACAGTTACGTTTAACAGAGTGCAATCCAAACATGATTTTAGTCCTTGTTTACATGGAAAAGTGGTTATTTCTGTAGCTGAATTGCTGCAAATTGCTGCAAATTGTCCATAGTGTCCCTATCTCATCTAGTTTGAACAGTTACGTTTAACACAGTGCAATCCAAACATGATTTTAGACCTTGTTAATATGGAAAAGTGGTTATTTCTGTAGTGTATTTGCTGCAAATTGTCCATAGTGTCCCTTTGTCATCTAGTTTGAACAGTTACGTTTAACAGATTGTATCCAGAGTGCAATTCAAACATGATTTTAGACCTTGTTTCTATGGAAAAGTCGTTATTTCTGTAGTTTGTTTGCTGCAAATTGCTGAAAATTGTCCATAGTGTCCCTATCATCTAATTTGAACAGTTACGTTTAACAGACTGCAATCCAAACATGATTTTAGACCTTGCTTATATGGAAAAGTGATTATTTCTGTAGTTTAATTGCTGCAATTTGTCCATAGTGTACCTATCATCTATTTTCAACAGTGGAGTTTAACAGACTGCAATCCAAACATGATTTTAGACCTTGTTTATAATGAAAAGTGGTTATTTCTGTAGTGTAATTGCTGCAAATTGCTGAAAATTGTCCATGGTGTCCCTATCATCTAGTTTGAACAGTTACGTTTAACAGACTGCAATCCAAACATGATTTTAGTCCTTGTTTATATGGAGAGTGGTTATTTCTGTAGCTGAATTGCTGCAAATTGCTGCAAATTGTCCATGGTGTCCCTATCATCTAATTTGAACAGTTTGAACTGTTACGTTTAACAGACTGCAATCCAAACATGATTTTAGTCCTTGTTTATATGGAAAAAGTGGTTATTTCTGTAGCTGAATTGCTGCAAATTGTCCATAGTGTCCCTATCTCATCTAGTTTGAACAGTTACGTTTAACACAGTGCAATCCAAACATGATTTTAGACCTTGTTAATATGGAAAAGTGGTTATTTCTGTAGTGTAATTGCTGCAAATTGCTGAAAATTGTCCATAGTGGTCCTATCATCTAGTTTGAACAGTTACCGTTTAACAGATTGTATCCAGAGTGCAATCCAAACTTGATTGTAGACCTTGTTTATATGGAAAAGTGGTTATTTCTGTAGTTTAATTGCTGCAAATTGCTGCAAATTGTCCATAGTGTTCCTATCATCTATTTTCAACAGTTACATTTAACAGAGTGCAATCCAAACATGATTTTAGTCCTTGTTTACATGGAAAAGTGGTTATTTCTGTAGTTGAATTGCTGCAAATTGCTGCAAATTGTCCATAGTGTCCCTTTGTCATCTAGTTTGAACAGTTACGTTTAACAGATTGTATCCAGAGTGCAATTCAAACATGATTTTAGACCTTGTTTCTATGGAAAAGTCGTTATTTCTGTAGTTTGTTTGCTGCAAATTGCTGAAAATTGTCCATAGTGTCCCTATCATCTAATTTGAACAGTTACGTTTAACAGACTGCAATCCAAACATGATTTTAGACCTTGCAAATGGAATGGAAAAGTGATTATTTCTGTAGTTTAATTGCTGCAATTTGTCCATAGTGTACCTATCATCTATTTTCAACAGTTACGTTTAACAGACTGCAATCCGAACATGATTGTAGACCTTGTTTATATGGAAAAGTGGTTATTTCTGTAGTTACCGTTACACCACTTTATATGGAAAAGTGGTTATTTCTGTAGTTACCGTTTAACAGATTGTATCCAGAGTGCAATCCAAACTTGATTGTAGACCTTGTTCATGTTGAAAAGTGGTTATTTCTGTAGTTTGTTTGCTGCAAATTGTCCATAGTGTCCCTATCTCATCTAGTTTGAACGTTTAACACAGTGCAATCCAAACATGATTTTAGACCTTGTTAATATGGAAAAGTGGTTATTTCTGTAGTGTAATTGCTGCAAATTGCTGCAAATTGTCCATAGTGTCCCTATCATCTAGTTTGAACAGTTACGTTTAACAAACTGCAATCCAAACATGATTTTAGACCTTGTTTATATGGAAAAGTGGTTATTTCTGTAGTTTAATTTCTGCAAATTGCTGCAAATTGTCCATGTCCCTATCTCATCTAGTTTGAACAGTTACGTTTAACAGAGTGAAATAACCACTTTTCCATATAAACAAGGTCTAAAATCATGTTTGGATTGCACTCTGGATACAATCTGTTAAACGGAACTGTTCAAACTAGATGATAGGGACACTATGGACAATTTTCAGCAATTTGCAGCAATTAAACTACAGAAATAACCACTTTTCCATATAAACAAGGTCTAAAATCATGTTTGGATTGCACTCTGTTAAACGTAACTGTTCAAACTAGATGAGATAGGGACACTATGGACAATTTTCAGCAATTAAACTACAGAAATAACCACTTTTCCATAATAACAAGATCTAAAATCATGTTTGGATTGCACTCTGGATACAATCTGTTAAACGTAACTGTTCAAACTAGATAGGGACACTATGGACAATTTTCAGCAATTTGCAGCAATTAAACTACAGAAATAACCACTTTTCCATATAAACAAGGTCTAAAATCATGTTTGGATTGCACTCTGTACAGAATCTGTTAAACTGAACTGTTCAAACTAGATGATAAGGGACACTATGGACAATTTTCAGCAATTTGCAGCAAACAAACTACAGAAATAACCACTTTTCCATATAAACAAGGTCTAAAATCATGTTTGGATTGCACTCTGGATACAATCTGTTAAACGGAACTGTTCAAACTAGATGATAGGGACACTATGGACAATTTTCAGCAATTAAACTACAGAAATAACCACTTTTCCATATAAACAAGGTCTAAAATCATGTTTGGATTGCACTCTGTTAAACGTAACTGTTCAAACTAGATGAGATAGGGACACTATGGACAATTTTCAGCAATTTGCAGCAATTAAACTACAGAAATAACCACTTTTCCATATAAACAAGGTCTAAAATCATGTTTGGATTGCACTCTGGATACAATCTGTTAAACGGAACTCTTCAAACTAGATGATAGGGACACTATGGACAATTTTCAGCAATTTGCAGCAATTAAACTACAGAAATAACCACTTTTCCATATAAACAAGGTCTAAAATCATGTTTGGATTGCACTCTGTTAAACGTAACTGTTCAAACTAGATGAGATAGGGACACTATGGACAATTTTCAGCAATTAAACTACAGAAATAACCACTTTTCCATATAAACAAGGTCTAAAATCATGTTTGGATTGCACTCTGGATACAATCTGTTAAACGTAACTGTTCAAACTAGATAGGGACACTATGGACAATTTTCAGCAATTTGCAGCAATTAAACTACAGAAATAACCACTTTTCCATATAAACAAGGACTAAAATCATGTTTGGATTGCAGTCTGTTAAACGTATCTGTTCAAACTAGATGATAGGGACACCATGGACAATTTGCAGCAATTTGCAGCAATTCAGCTACAGAAATAACCACTTTTTCCATATAAACAAGGTCTAAAATCATGTTTGGATTGCACTCTGGATAGAATCTGTTAAACGTAACTGTTCAAACTAGATGAGATAGGGACACTATGGACAATTTTCAGCAATTTGCAGCAATTAAACTACAGAAATAACCACTTTTCCATATAAACAAGGTCTAAAATCATGTTTGGATTGCACTCTGGATACAATCTGTTAAACGGAACTCTTCAAACTAGATGATAGGGACACTATGGACAATTTTCAGCAATTTGCAGCAATTAAACTACAGAAATAACCACTTTTCCATATAAACAAGGTCTAAAATCATGTTTGGATTGCACTCTGTTAAACGTAACTGTTCAAACTAGATGAGATAGGGACACTATGGACAATTTTCAGCAATTAAACTACAGAAATAACCACTTTTCCATAATAACAAGATCTAAAATCATGTTTGGATTGCACTCTGGATACAATCTGTTAAACGTAACTGTTCAAACTAGATAGGGACACTATGGACAATTTTCAGCAATTTGCAGCAATTAAACTACAGAAATAACCACTTTTCCATATAAACAAGGTCTAAAATCATGTTTGGATTGCACTCTGTACAGAATCTGTTAAACTGAACTGTTCAAACTAGATGATAAGGGACACTATGGACAATTTTCAGCAATTTGCAGCAAACAAACTACAGAAATAACCACTTTTCCATATAAACAAGGTCTAAAATCATGTTTGGATTGCACTCTGGATACAATCTGTTAAACGGAACTGTTCAAACTAGATGATAGGGACACTATGGACAATTTGCAGCAATTAAACTACAGAAATAACCACTTTTCCATATAAACAAGGTCTAAAATCATGTTTGGATTGCACTCTGTTAAACGTAACTGTTCAAACTAGATGAGATAGGGACACTATGGACAATTTTCAGCAATTAAACTACAGAAATAACCACTTTTCCATATAAACAAGGTCTAAAATCATGTTTGGATTGCACTCTGTTAAACGTAACTGTTCAAACTAGATGAGATAGGGACACTATGGACAATTTTCAGCAATTAAACTACAGAAATAACCACTTTTCCATATAAACAAGGACTAAAATCATGTTTGGATTGCAGTCTGTTAAACGTAACTGTTCAAACTAGATGTGATAGGGACACTATGGACAATTTTCAGCTATTAAACTACAGAAATAACCACTTTTCCATATAAACAAGGTCTAAAATCATGTTTGGATTGCACTCTGTTAAACGTAACTGTTCAAACTAGATGAGATAGGGACACTATGGACAATTTGCAGCAATTTGCAGCAATTAAACTACAGAAATAACCATTTTCCATATAAACAAGGTCTAAAATCATGTTTGGATTGCACTCTGTTAAACGTAACTGTTCAAACTAGATGAGATAGGGACACTATGGACAATTTTCAGCAATTTGCAGCAATTAAACTACAGAAATAACCACTTTTCCATATAAACAAGGTCTAAAATCATGTTTGGATTGCACTCTGGATACAATCTGTTAAACGGAACTCTTCAAACTAGATGAGATAGGGACACTATGGACAATTTTCAGCAATTAAACTACAGAAATAACCACTTTTCCATATAAACAAGGTCTAAAATCATGTTTGGATTGCACTCTGTACACAATCTGTTAAACTGAACTGTTCAAACTAGATGATAAGGGACACTATGGACAATTTTCAGCAATTTGCAGCAATTAAACTACAGAAATAACCACTTTTCCATATAAACAAGGTCTAAAATCATGTTTGGATTGCACTCTGGATACAATCTGTTAAACGTAACTGTTCAAACTAGATAGGGACACTATGGACAATTTTCAGCAATTTGCAGCAATTAAACTACAGAAATAACCACTTTTCCATATAAACAAGGACTAAAATCATGTTTGGATTGCAGTCTGTTAAACGTATCTGTTCAAACTAGATGATAGGGACACCATGGACAATTTGCAGCAATTTGCAGCAATTCAGCTACAGAAATAACCACTTTTTCCATATAAACAAGGTCTAAAATCATGTTTGGATTGCACTCTGGATAGAATCTGTTAAACGTAACTGTTCAAACTAGATGAGATAGGGACACTATGGACAATTTTCAGCAATTTGCAGCAATTAAACTACAGAAATAACCACTTTTCCATATAAACAAGGTCTAAAATCATGTTTGGATTGCACTCTGGATACAATCTGTTAAACGGAACTCTTCAAACTAGATGATAGGGACACTATGGACAATTTTCAGCAATTTGCAGCAATTAAACTACAGAAATAACCACTTTTCCATATAAACAAGGTCTAAAATCATGTTTGGATTGCACTCTGTTAAACGTAACTGTTCAAACTAGATGAGATAGGGACACTATGGACAATTTTCAGCAATTAAACTACAGAAATAACCACTTTTCCATATAAACAAGGTCTAAAATCATGTTTGGATTGCACTCTGGATACAATCTGTTAAACGTAACTGTTCAAACTAGATAGGGACACTATGGACAATTTTCAGCAATTTGCAGCAATTAAACTACAGAAATAACCACTTTTCCATATAAACAAGGTCTAAAATCATGTTTGGATTGCACTCTGTACACAATCTGTTAAACTGAACTGTTCAAACTAGATGATAAGGGACACTATGGACAATTTTCAGCAATTTGCAGCAATTAAACTACAGAAATAACCACTTTTCCATATAAACAAGGTCTAAAATCATGTTTGGATTGCACTCTGTACACAATCTGTTAAACTGAACTGTTCAAACTAGATGATAAGGGACACTATGGACAATTTTCAGCAATTTGCAGCAATTAAACTACAGAAATAACCACTTTTCCATATAAACAAGGTCTAAAATCATGTTTGGATTGCACTCTGTACACAATCTGTTAAACTGAACTGTTCAAACTAGATGATAAGGGACACTATGGACAATTTTCAGCAATTTGCAGCAATTAAACTACAGAAATAACCACTTTTCCATATAAACAAGGTCTAAAATCATGTTTGGATTGCACTCTGGATAGAATCTGTTAAACGTAACTGTTCCAATTAGATGAGATAGGGACATGGACAATTTGCAGCTATTAAACTACAGAAATAACCACTTTTCCATAATAACAAGGTCTAAAATCATGTTTGGATTGCACTCTGTTAAACGTAACTGTTCAAACTAGATGAGATAGGGACACTATGGACAATTTGCAGCAATTTGCAGCAATTAAACTACAGAAATAACCACTTTTCCATATAAACAAGGTCTAAAATCATGTTTGGATTGCACTCTGTTAAACGTAACTGTTCAAACTAGATGAGATAGGGACACTATGGACAATTTTCAGCAATTTGCAGCAATTAAACTACAGAAATAACCACTTTTCCATATAAACAAGGTCTAAAATCATGTTTGGATTGCACTCTGTACAGAATCTGTTAAACTGAACTGTTCAAACTAGATGATAAGGGACACTATGGACAATTTTCAGCAATTTGCAGCAAACAAACTACAGAAATAACCACTTTTCCATATAAACAAGGTCTAAAATCATGTTTGGATTGCACTCTGGATACAATCTGTTAAACGGAACTGTTCAAACTAGATGATAGGGACACTATGGACAATTTGAAGCAATTAAACTACAGAAATAACCACTTTTCCATATAAACAAGGTCTAAAATCATGTTTGGATTGCACTCTGTTAAACGTAACTGTTCAAACTAGATGAGATAGGGACACTATGGACAATTTTCAGCAATTTGCAGCAATTAAACTACAGAAATAACCACTTTTCCATATAAACAAGGTCTAAAATCATGTTTGGATTGCACTCTGTACAGAATCTGTTAAACTGAACTGTTCAAACTAGATGATAAGGGACACTATGGACAATTTTCAGCAATTTGCAGCAAACAAACTACAGAAATAACCACTTTTCCATATAAACAAGGTCTAAAATCATGTTTGGATTGCACTCTGGATACAATCTGTTAAACGGAACTGTTCAAACTAGATGATAGGGACACTATGGACAATTTGAAGCAATTAAACTACAGAAATAACCACTTTTCCATATAAACAAGGTCTAAAATCATGTTTGGATTGCACTCTGTTAAACGTAACTGTTCAAACTAGATGAGATAGGGACACTATGGACAATTTTCAGCAATTAAACTACAGAAATAACCACTTTTCCATATAAACAAGGTCTAAAATCATGTTTGGATTGCACTCTGTTAAACGTAACTGTTCAAACTAGATGATAGGGACACCATGGACAATTTGCAGCAATTTGCAGCAATTCAGCTACAGAAATAACCACTTTTCCATATAAACAAGGTCTAAAATCATGTTTGGATTGCACTCTGTACACAATCTGTTAAACTGAACTGTTCAAACTAGATGATAAGGGACACTATGGACAATTTTCAGCAATTTGCAGCAATTAAACTACAGAAATAACCACTTTTCCATATAAACAAGGTCTAAAATCATGTTTGGATTGCACTCTGTACACAATCTGTTAAACTGAACTGTTCAAACTAGATGATAAGGGACACTATGGACAATTTTCAGCAATTTGCAGCAATTAAACTACAGAAATAACCACTTTTCCATATAAACAAGGTCTAAAATCATGTTTGGATTGCACTCTGGATAGAATCTGTTAAACGTAACTGTTCCAATTAGATGAGATAGGGACATGGACAATTTGCAGCTATTAAACTACAGAAATAACCACTTTTCCATAATAACAAGGTCTAAAATCATGTTTGGATTGCACTCTGTTAAACGTAACTGTTCAAACTAGATGAGATAGGGACACTATGGACAATTTGCAGCAATTTGCAGCAATTAAACTACAGAAATAACCACTTTTCCATATAAACAAGGTCTAAAATCATGTTTGGATTGCACTCTGTTAAACGTAACTGTTCAAACTAGATGATAAGGGACACTATGGACAATTTTCAGCAATTTGCAGCAATTAAACTACAGAAATAACCACTTTTCCATATAAACAAGGTCTAAAATCATGTTTGGATTGCACTCTGTACACAATCTGTTAAACTGAACTGTTCAAACTAGATGATAAGGGACACTATGGACAATTTTCAGCAATTTGCAGCAATTAAACTACAGAAATAACCACTTTTCCATATAAACAAGGTCTAAAATCATGTTTGGATTGCACTCTGGATAGAATCTGTTAAACGTAACTGTTCCAATTAGATGAGATAGGGACATGGACAATTTGCAGCTATTAAACTACAGAAATAACCACTTTTCCATAATAACAAGGTCTAAAATCATGTTTGGATTGCACTCTGTTAAACGTAACTGTTCAAACTAGATGAGATAGGGACACTATGGACAATTTGCAGCAATTTGCAGCAATTAAACTACAGAAATAACCACTTTTCCATATAAACAAGGTCTAAAATCATGTTTGGATTGCACTCTGTTAAACGTAACTGTTCAAACTAGATGAGATAGGGACACTATGGACAATTTTCAGCAATTTGCAGCAATTAAACTACAGAAATAACCACTTTTCCATATAAACAAGGTCTAAAATCATGTTTGGATTGCACTCTGTACAGAATCTGTTAAACTGAACTGTTCAAACTAGATGATAAGGGACACTATGGACAATTTTCAGCAATTTGCAGCAAACAAACTACAGAAATAACCACTTTTCCATATAAACAAGGTCTAAAATCATGTTTGGATTGCACTCTGGATACAATCTGTTAAACGGAACTGTTCAAACTAGATGATAGGGACACTATGGACAATTTGAAGCAATTAAACTACAGAAATAACCACTTTTCCATATAAACAAGGTCTAAAATCATGTTTGGATTGCACTGTGTTAAACGTAACTGTTCAAACTAGATGAGATAGGGACACTATGGACAATTTTCAGCAATTTGCAGCAATTAAACTACTGAAATAACCACTTTTCCATATAAACAAGGTCTAAAATCATGTTTGGATTGCACTCTGTACAGAATCTGTTAAACTGAACTGTTCAAACTAGATGATAAGGGACACTATGGACAATTTTCAGCAATTTGCAGGAAACAAACTACAGAAATAACCACTTTTCCATATAAACAAGGTCTAAAATCATGTTTGGATTGCACTCTGGATACAATCTGTTAAACGGAACTGTTCAAACTAGATGATAGGGACACTATGGACAATTTGAAGCAATTAAACTACAGAAATAACCACTTTTCCATATAAACAAGGTCTAAAATCATGTTTGGATTGCACTCTGTTAAACGTAACTGTTCAAACTAGATGAGATAGGGACACTATGGACAATTTTCAGCAATTAAACTACAGAAATAACCACTTTTCCATATAAACAAGGTCTAAAATCATGTTTGGATTGCACTCTGTTAAACGTAACTGTTCAAACTAGATGATAGGGACACCATGGACAATTTGCAGCAATTTGCAGCAATTCAGCTACAGAAATAACCACTTTTCCATATAAACAAGGTCTAAAATCATGTTTGGATTGCACTCTGGATACAATCTGTTAAACGGAACTCTTCAAACTAGATGATAGGGACACTATGGACAATTTTCAGCAATTTGCAGCAATTAAACTACAGAAATAAACACTTTTCCATATAAACAAGGTCTAAAATCATGTTTGGATTGCACTCTGTTAAACGTAACTGTTCAAACTAGATGAGATAGGGACACTATGGACAATTTTCAGCAATTAAACTACAGAAATAACCACTTTTCCATATAAACAAGGTCTAAAATCATGTTTGGATTGCACTCTGGATACAATCTGTTAAACGTAACTGTTCAAACTAGATAGGGACACTATGGACAATTTTCAGCAATTTGCAGCAATTAAACTACAGAAATAACCACTTTTCCATATAAACAAGGTCTAAAATCATGTTTGGATTGCACTCTGTACACAATCTGTTAAACTGAACTGTTCAAACTAGATGATAAGGGACACTATGGACAATTTTCAGCAATTTGCAGCAATTAAACTACAGAAATAACCACTTTTCCATATAAACAAGGTCTAAAATCATGTTTGGATTGCACTCTGTACAGAATCTGTTAAACTGAACTGTTCAAACTAGATGATAAGGGACACTATGGACAATTTTCAGCAATTTGCAGCAAACAAACTACAGAAATAACCACTTTTCCATATAAACAAGGTCTAAAATCATGTTTGGATTGCACTCTGGATACAATCTGTTAAACGGAACTGTTCAAACTAGATGATAGGGACACTATGGACAATTTGAAGCAATTAAACTACAGAAATAACCACTTTTCCATATAAACAAGGTCTAAAATCATGTTTGGATTGCACTCTGTTAAACGTAACTGTTCAAACTAGATGAGATAGGGACACTATGGACAATTTTCAGCAATTTGCAGCAATTAAACTACAGAAATAACCACTTTTCCATATAAACAAGGTCTAAAATCATGTTTGGATTGCACTCTGTACAGAATCTGTTAAACTGAACTGTTCAAACTAGATGATAAGGGACACTATGGACAATTTTCAGCAATTTGCAGCAAACAAACTACAGAAATAACCACTTTTCCATATAAACAAGGTCTAAAATCATGTTTGGATTGCACTCTGGATACAATCTGTTAAACGGAACTGTTCAAACTAGATGATAGGGACACTATGGACAATTTGAAGCAATTAAACTACAGAAATAACCACTTTTCCATATAAACAAGGTCTAAAATCATGTTTGGATTGCACTCTGTTAAACGTAACTGTTCAAACTAGATGAGATAGGGACACTATGGACAATTTTCAGCAATTAAACTACAGAAATAACCACTTTTCCATATAAACAAGGTCTAAAATCATGTTTGGATTGCACTCTGTTAAACGTAACTGTTCAAACTAGATGATAGGGACACCATGGACAATTTGCAGCAATTTGCAGCAATTCAGCTACAGAAATAACCACTTTTCCATATAAACAAGGTCTAAAATCATGTTTGGATTGCACTCTGGATACAATCTGTTAAACGGAACTCTTCAAACTAGATGATAGGGACACTATGGACAATTTTCAGCAATTTGCAGCAATTAAACTACAGAAATAAACACTTTTCCATATAAACAAGGTCTAAAATCATGTTTGGATTGCACTCTGTTAAACGTAACTGTTCAAACTAGATGAGATAGGGACACTATGGACAATTTTCAGCAATTAAACTACAGAAATAACCACTTTTCCATATAAACAAGGTCTAAAATCATGTTTGGATTGCACTCTGGATACAATCTGTTAAACGTAACTGTTCAAACTAGATAGGGACACTATGGACAATTTTCAGCAATTTGCAGCAATTAAACTACAGAAATAACCACTTTTCCATATAAACAAGGTCTAAAATCATGTTTGGATTGCACTCTGTACACAATCTGTTAAACTGAACTGTTCAAACTAGATGATAAGGGACACTATGGACAATTTTCAGCAATTTGCAGCAATTAAACTAGAGAAATAACCACTTTTCCATATAAACAAGGTCTAAAATCATGTTTGGATTGCACTCTGGATAGAATCTGTTAAACGTAACTGTTCCAATTAGATGAGATAGGGACATGGACAATTTGCAGCTATTAAACTACAGAAATAACCACTTTTCCATAATAACAAGGTCTAAAATCATGTTTGGATTGCACTCTGTTAAACGTAACTGTTCAAACTAGATGAGATAGGGACACTATGGACAATTTGCAGCAATTTGCAGCAATTAAACTACAGAAATAACCACTTTTCCATATAAACAAGGTCTAAAATCATGTTTGGATTGCACTCTGTTAAACGTAACTGTTCAAACTAGATGAGATAGGGACACTATGGACAATTTTCAGCAATTTGCAGCAATTAAACTACAGAAATAACCACTTTTCCATATAAACAAGGTCTAAAATCATGTTTGGATTGCACTCTGTACAGAATCTGTTAAACTGAACTGTTCAAACTAGATGATAAGGGACACTATGGACAATTTTCAGCAATTTGCAGCAAACAAACTACAGAAATAACCACTTTTCCATATAAACAAGGTCTAAAATCATGTTTGGATTGCACTCTGGATACAATCTGTTAAACGGAACTGTTCAAACTAGATGATAGGGACACTATGGACAATTTGCAGCAATTAAACTACAGAAATAACCACTTTTCCATATAAACAAGGTCTAAAATCATGTTTGGATTGCACTCTGTTAAACGTAACTGTTCAAACTAGATGAGATAGGGACACTATGGACAATTTTCAGCAATTAAACTACAGAAATAACCACTTTTCCATATAAACAAGGACTAAAATCATGTTTGGATTGCAGTCTGTTAAACGTAACTGTTCAAACTAGATGATAGGGACACCATGGACAATTTGCAGCAATTTGCAGCAATTCAGCTACAGAAATAACCACTTTTTCCATATAAACAAGGTCTAAAATCATGTTTGGATTGCACTCTGGATAGAATCTGTTAAACGTAACTGTTCCAATTAGATGAGATAGGGACATGGACAATTTGCAGCTATTAAACTACAGAAATAACCACTTTTCCATAATAACAAGGTCTAAAATCATGTTTGGATTGCACTCTGTTAAACGTAACTGTTCAAACTAGAAAAGATAGGGACACTATGGACAATTTGCAGCAATTTGCAGCAATTAAACTACAGAAATAACCACTTTTCCATATAAACAAGGTCTAAAATCATGTTTGGATTGCACTCTGTTAAACGTAACTGTTCAAACTAGATGAGATAGGGACACTATGGACAATTTTCAGCAATTTGCAGCAATTAAACTACAGAAATAACCACTTTTCCATATAAACAAGGTCTAAAATCATGTTTGGATTGCACTCTGGATACAATCTGTTAAACGGAACTCTTCAAACTAGATGATAGGGACACTATGGACAATTTTCAGCAATTTGCAGCAATTAAACTACAGAAATAACCACTTTTCCATATAAACAAGGTCTAAAATCATGTTTGGATTGCACTCTGGATACAATCTGTTAAACTGAACTGTTCAAACTAGATGATAAGGGACACTATGGACAATTTTCAGCAATTTGCAGCAATTAAACTACAGAAATAACCACTTTTCCATGTAAACAAGGTCTAAAATCATGTTTGGATTGCACTCTGGATAGAATCTGTTAAACGTAACTGTTCCAATTAGATGAGATAGGGACATGGACAATTTGCAGCTATTAAACTACAGAAATAACCACTTTTCCATAATAACAAGGTCTAAAATCATGTTTGGATTGCACTCTGTTAAACGTAACTGTTCAAACTAGATGAGATAGGGACACTATGGACAATTTTCAGCAATTTGCAGCAATTAAACTACAGAAATAACCACTTTTCCATATAAACAAGGTCTAAAATCATGTTTGGATTGCACTCTGGATACAATCTGTTAAACGTAACTGTTCAAACTAGATGAGATAGGGACACTATGGACAATTTTCAGCAATTTGCAGCAATTAAACTACAGAAATAACCACTTTTCCATATAAACAAGGTCTAAAATCATGTTTGGATTGCACTCTGTACAGAATCTGTTAAACTGAACTGTTCAAACTAGATGATAAGGGACACTATGGACAATTTTCAGCAATTTGCAGCAAACAAACTACAGAAATAACCACTTTTCCATATAAACAAGGTCTAAAATCATGTTTGGATTGCACTCTGGATAGAATCTGTTAAACGTAACTGTTCCAATTAGATGAGATAGGGACATGGACAATTTGCAGCTATTAAACTACAGAAATAACCACTTTTCCATAATAACAAGGTCTAAAATCATGTTTGGATTGCACTCTGTTAAACGGAACTCTTCAAACTAGATGATAGGGACACTATGGACAATTTTCAGCAATTTGCAGCAATTAAACTACAGAAATAAACACTTTTCCATATAAACAAGGTCTAAAATCATGTTTGGATTGCACTCTGTTAAACGTAACTGTTCAAACTAGATGAGATAGGGACACTATGGACAATTTTCAGCAATTAAACTACAGAAATAACCACTTTTCCATATAAACAAGGTCTAAAATCATGTTTGGATTGCACTCTGTACACAATCTGTTAAACTGAACTGTTCAAACTAGATGATAAGGGACACTATGGACAATTTTCAGCAATTTGCAGCAATTAAACTACAGAAATAACCACTTTTCCATATAAACAAGGTCTAAAATCATGTTTGGATTGCACTCTGTACACAATCTGTTAAACTGAACTGTTCAAACTAGATGATAAGGGACACTATGGACAATTTTCAGCAATTTGCAGCAATTAAACTACAGAAATAACCACTTTTCCATATAAACAAGGTCTAAAATCATGTTTGGATTGCACTCTGGATAGAATCTGTTAAACGTAACTGTTCCAATTAGATGAGATAGGGACATGGACAATTTGCAGCTATTAAACTACAGAAATAACCACTTTTCCATAATAACAAGGTCTAAAATCATGTTTGGATTGCACTCTGTTAAACGTAACTGTTCAAACTAGATGAGATAGGGACACTATGGACAATTTGCAGCAATTTGCAGCAATTAAACTACAGAAATAACCACTTTTCCATATAAACAAGGTCTAAAATCATGTTTGGATTGCACTCTGTTAAACGTAACTGTTCAAACTAGATGAGATAGGGACACTATGGACAATTTTCAGCAATTTGCAGCAATTAAACTACAGAAATAACCACTTTTCCATATAAACAAGGTCTAAAATCATGTTTGGATTGCACTCTGTACAGAATCTGTTAAACTGAACTGTTCAAACTAGATGATAAGGGACACTATGGACAATTTTCAGCAATTTGCAGCAAACAAACTACAGAAATAACCACTTTTCCATATAAACAAGGTCTAAAATCATGTTTGGATTGCACTCTGGATACAATCTGTTAAACGGAACTGTTCAAACTAGAT
This sequence comes from Oncorhynchus mykiss, assembly GCF_057628025.1. Lineage (NCBI taxonomy): Eukaryota > Metazoa > Chordata > Actinopteri > Salmoniformes > Salmonidae > Oncorhynchus > Oncorhynchus mykiss. Next base: position 45,097,795 of record NC_143046.1, read on the forward strand.
GATAGGGACACTATGGACAATTTGCAGCAATTAAACTACAGAAATAACCACTTTTCCATATAAACAAGGTCTAAAATCATGTTTGGATTGCACTCTGTTAAACGTAACTGTTCAAACTAGATGAGATAGGGACACTATGGACAATTTTCAGCAATTAAACTACAGAAATAACCACTTTTCCATATAAACAAGGTCTAAAATCATGTTTGGATTGCACTCTGTTAAACGTAACTGTTCAAACTAGATGAGATAGGGACACTATGGACAATTTTCAGCAATTAAACTACAGAAATAACCACTTTTCCATATAAACAAGGACTAAAATCATGTTTGGATTGCAGTCTGTTAAACGTAACTGTTCAAACTAGATGATAGGGACACCATGGACAATTTGCAGCAATTTGCAGCAATTCAGCTACAGAAATAACCACTTTTTCCATATAAACAAGGTCTAAAATCATGTTTGGATTGCACTCTGGATAGAATCTGTTAAACGTAACTGTTCCAATTAGATGAGGGACATGGACAATTTGCAGCTATTAAACTACAGAAATAACCACTTTTCCATAATAACAAGGTCTAAAATCATGTTTGGATTGCACTCTGTTAAACGTAACTGTTCAAACTAGAAGAGATAGGGACACTATGGACAATTTGCAGCAATTTGCAGCAATTAAACTACAGAAATAACCACTTTTCCATATAAACAAGGTCTAAAATCATGTTTGGATTGCACTCTGTTAAACGTAACTGTTCAAACTAGATGAGATAGGGACACTATGGACAATTTTCAGCTATTAAACTACAGAAATAACCACTTTTCCATATAAACAAGGTCTGAAATCATGTTTGGATTGCACTCTGGATACAATCTGTTAAACGGAACTGTTCAAACTAGATGAGATAGGGACATTATGGACAATTTTCAGCAATTTGCAGCAATTAAACTACAGAAATAACCACTTTTCCATATAAACAAGGTCTAAAATCATGTTTGGATTGCACTCTGTTAAACGTAACTGTTCAAACTAGATGAGATAGGGACACTATGGACAATTTTCAGCAATTTGCAGCAATTAAACTACAGAAATAACAACTTTTCCATATAAACAAGGTCTAAAATCATGTTTGGATTGCACTCTGGATACAATCTGTTAAACGGAACTCTTCAAACTAGATGATAGGGACACTATGGACAATTTTCAGCAATTTGCAGCAATTAAACTACAGAAATAACCACTTTTCCATATAAACAAGGTCTAAAATCATGTTTGGATTGCACTCTGGATACAATCTGTTAAACGGAACTCTTCAAACTAGATAGGGACACTATGGACAATTTTCAGCAATTTGCAGCAATTAAACTACAGAAATAACCACTTTTCCATATAAACAAGGTCTAAAATCATGTTTGGATTGCACTCTGTACACAATCTGTTAAACTGAACTGTTCAAACTAGATGATAAGGGACACTATGGACAATTTTCAGCAATTTGCAGCAATTAAACTACAGAAATAACCACTTTTCCATATAAACAAGGTCTAAAATCATGTTTGGATTGCACTCTGTACACAATCTGTTAAACTGAACTGTTCAAACTAGATGATAAGGGACACTATGGACAATTTTCAGCAATTTGCAGCAATTAAACTACAGTAATAACCACTTTTCCATATAAACAAGGTCTAAAATCATGTTTGGATTGCACTCTGGATACAATCTGTTAAACGGAACTGTTCAAACTAGATGAGATAGGGACACTATGGACAATTTTCAGCAATTAAACTACAGAAATAACCACTTTTCCATATAAACAAGGACTAAAATCATGTTTGGATTGCAGTCTGTTAAACGTAACTGTTCAAACTAGATGATAGGGACACCATGGACAATTTGCAGCAATTTGCAGCAATTCAGCTACAGAAATAACCACTTTTTCCATATAAACAAGGTCTAAAATCATGTTTGGATTGCACTCTGGATAGAATCTGTTAAACGTAACTGTTCCAATTAGATGAGATAGGGACATGGACAATTTGCAGCTATTAAACTACAGAAATAACCACTTTTCCATAATAACAAGGTCTAAAATCATGTTTGGATTGCACTCTGTTAAACGTAACTGTTCAAACTAGATGAGATAGGGACACTATGGACAATTTGCAGCAATTTGCAGCAATTAAACTACAGAAATAACCACTTTTCCATATAAACAAGGTCTAAAATCATGTTTGGATTGCACTCTGTTAAACGTAACTGTTCAAACTAGATGAGATAGGGACACTATGGACAATTTTCAGCAATTTGCAGCAATTAAACTACAGAAATAACCACTTTTCCATATAAACAAGGTCTAAAATCATGTTTGGATTGCACTCTGTACAGAATCTGTTAAACTGAACTGTTCAAACTAGATGATAAGGGACACTATGGACAATTTTCAGCAATTTGCAGCAAACAAACTACAGAAATAACCACTTTTCCATATAAACAAGGTCTAAAATCATGTTTGGATTGCACTCTGGATAGAATCTGTTAAACGTAACTGTTCCAATTAGATGAGATAGGGACATGGACAATTTGCAGCTATTAAACTACAGAAATAACCACTTTTCCATAATAACAAGGTCTAAAATCATGTTTGGATTGCACTCTGTTAAACGTAACTGTTCAAACTAGAAGAGATAGGGACACTATGGACAATTTGCAGCAATTTGCAGCAATTAAACTACAGAAATAACCACTTTTCCATATAAACAAGGTCTAAAATCATGTTTGGATTGCACTCTGTACAGAATCTGTTAAACTGAACTGTTCAAACTAGATGATAAGGGACACTATGGACAATTTTCAGCAATTTGCAGCAAACAAACTACAGAAATAACCACTTTTCCATATAAACAAGGTCTAAAATCATGTTTGGATTGCACTCTGTACAGAATCTGTTAAACTGAACTGTTCAAACTAGATGATAAGGGACACTATGGACAATTTTCAGCAATTTGCAGCAAACAAACTACAGAAATAACCACTTTTCCATATAAACAAGGTCTAAAATCATGTTTGGATTGCACTCTGGATACAATCTGTTAAACGTAACTGTTCAAACTAGATAGGGACACTATGGACAATTTTCAGCAATTTGCAGCAATTAAACTACAGAAATAACCACTTTTCCATATAAACAAGGACTAAAATCATGTTTGGATTGCAGTCTGTTAAACGTATCTGTTCAAACTATATGATAGGGACACCATGGACAATTTGCAGCAATTTGCAGCAATTCAGCTACAGAAATAACCACTTTTTCCATATAAACAAGGTCTAAAATCATGTTTGGATTGCACTCTGGATAGAATCTGTTAAACGTAACTGTTCCAATTAGATGAGATAGGGACATGGACAATTTGCAGCTATTAAACTACAGAAATAACCACTTTTCCATAATAACAAGGTCTAAAATCATGTTTGGATTGCACTCTGTTAAACGTAACTGTTCAAACTAGATGAGATAGGGACACTATGGACAATTTGCAGCAATTTGCAGCAATTAAACTACAGAAATAACCACTTTTCCATATAAACAAGGTCTAAAATCATGTTTGGATTGCACTCTGTTAAACGTAACTGTTCAAACTAGATGAGATAGGGACACTATGGACAATTTTCAGCAATTTGCAGCAATTAAACTACAGAAATAACCACTTTTCCATATAAACAAGGTCTAAAATCATGTTTGGATTGCACTCTGGATAGAATCTGTTAAACGTAACTGTTCCAATTAGATGAGATAGGGACATGGACAATTTGCAGCTATTAAACTACAGAAATAACCACTTTTCCATAATAACAAGGTCTAAAATCATGTTTGGATTGCACTCTGTTAAACGGAACTCTTCAAACTAGATGATAGGGACACTATGGACAATTTTCAGCAATTTGCAGCAATTAAACTACAGAAATAAACACTTTTCCATATAAACAAGGTCTAAAATCATGTTTGGATTGCACTCTGTTAAACGTAACTGTTCAAACTAGATGAGATAGGGACACTATGGACAATTTTCAGCAATTAAACTACAGAAATAACCACTTTTCCATATAAACAAGGTCTAAAATCATGTTTGGATTGCACTCTGGATACAATCTGTTAAACGTAACTGTTCAAACTAGATAGGGACACTATGGACAATTTTCAGCAATTTGCAGCAATTAAACTACAGAAATAACCACTTTTCCATATAAACAAGGTCTAAAATCATGTTTGGATTGCACTCTGTACACAATCTGTTAAACTGAACTGTTCAAACTAGATGATAAGGGACACTATGGACAATTTTCAGCAATTTGCAGCAATTAAACTACAGAAATAACCACTTTTCCATATAAACAAGGTCTAAAATCATGTTTGGATTGCACTCTGTACACAATCTGTTAAACTGAACTGTTCAAACTAGATGATAAGGGACACTATGGACAATTTGCAGCAATTTGCAGCAATTAAACTACAGAAATAACCACTTTTCCATATAAACAAGGTCTAAAATCATGTTTGGATTGCACTCTGTTAAACGTAACTGTTCAAACTAGATGAGATAGGGACACTATGGACAATTTTCAGCAATTTGCAGCAATTAAACTACAGAAATAACCACTTTTCCATATAAACAAGGTCTAAAATCATGTTTGGATTGCACTCTGTACAGAATCTGTTAAACTGAACTGTTCAAACTAGATGATAAGGGACACTATGGACAATTTTCAGCAATTTGCAGCAAACAAACTACAGAAATAACCACTTTTCCATATAAACAAGGTCTAAAATCATGTTTGGATTGCACTCTGGATACAATCTGTTAAACGGAACTGTTCAAACTAGATGATAGGGACACTATGGACAATTTGCAGCAATTAAACTACAGAAATAACCACTTTTCCATATAAACAAGGACTAAAATCATGTTTGGATTGCAGTCTGTTAAACGTAACTGTTCAAACTAGATGATAGGGACACCATGGACAATTTGCAGCAATTTGCAGCAATTCAGCTACAGAAATAACCACTTTTCCATAATAACAAGGTCTAAAATCATGTTTGGATTGCACTCTGTTAAACGTAACTGTTCAAACTAGAAGAGATAGGGACACTATGGACAATTTGCAGCAATTTGCAGCAATTAAACTACAGAAATAACCACTTTTCCATATAAACAAGGTCTAAAATCATGTTTGGATTGCACTCTGTTAAACGTAACTGTTCAAACTAGATGAGATAGGGACACTATGGACAATTTTCAGCAATTTGCAGCAATTAAACTACAGAAATAACCACTTTTCCATATAAACAAGGTCTAAAATCATGTTTGGATTGCACTCTGGATACAATCTGTTAAACGGAACTCTTCAAACTAGATGATAGGGACACTATGGACAATTTTCAGCAATTTGCAGCAATTAAACTACAGAAATAACCACTTTTCCATATAAACAAGGTCTAAAATCATGTTTGGATTGCACTCTGGATACAATCTGTTAAACGTAACTGTTCAAACTAGATAGGGACACTATGGACAATTTTCAGCAATTTGCAGCAATTAAACTACAGAAATAACCACTTTTCCATATAAACAAGGTCTAAAATCATGTTTGGATTGCACTCTGGATACAATCTGTTAAACGTAACTGTTCAAACTAGATAGGGACACTATGGACAATTTTCAGCAATTTGCAGCAATTAAACTACAGAAATAACCACTTTTCCATATAAACAAGGACTAAAATCATGTTTGGATTGCAGTCTGTTAAACGTATCTGTTCAAACTAGATGATAGGGACACCATGGACAATTTGCAGCAATTTGCAGCAATTCAGCTACAGAAATAACCACTTTTTCCATATAAACAAGGTCTAAAATCATGTTTGGATTGCACTCTGGATAGAATCTGTTAAACGTAACTGTTCCAATTAGATGAGATAGGGACATGGACAATTTGCAGCTATTAAACTACAGAAATAACCACTTTTCCATAATAACAAGGTCTAAAATCATGTTTGGATTGCACTCTGTTAAACGTAACTGTTCAAACTAGATGAGATAGGGACACTATGGACAATTTGCAGCAATTTGCAGCAATTAAACTACAGAAATAACCACTTTTCCATATAAACAAGGTCTAAAATCATGTTTGGATTGCACTCTGTTAAACGTAACTGTTCAAACTAGATGAGATAGGGACACTATGGACAATTTTCAGCAATTTGCAGCAATTAAACTACAGAAATAACCACTTTTCCATATAAACAAGGTCTAAAATCATGTTTGGATTGCACTCTGTACACAATCTGTTAAACTGAACTGTTCAAACTAGATGATAAGGGACACTATGGACAATTTTCAGCAATTTGCAGCAATCAAACTACAGAAATAACCACTTTTCCATATAAACAAGGTCTAAAATCATGTTTGGATTGCACTCTGTTAAACGTAACTGTTCAAACTAGATGAGATAGGGACACTATGGACAATTTTCAGCTATTAAACTACAGAAATAACCACTTTTCCATATAAACAAGGTCTAAAATCATGTTTGGATTGCACTCTGGATACAATCTGTTAAACGGAACTGTTCAAACTAGATGAGATAGGGACATTATGGACAATTTTCAGCAATTTGCAGCAATTAAACTACAGAAATAACCACTTTTCCATATAAACAAGGTCTAAAATCATGTTTGGATTGCACTCTGGATACAATCTGTTAAACGTAACTGTTCAAACTAGATGAGATAGGGACACTATGGACAATTTTCAGCAATTTGCAGCAATTAAACTACAGAAATAACAACTTTTCCATATAAACAAGGTCTAAAATCATGTTTGGATTGCACTCTGGATACAATCTGTTAAACGGAACTCTTCAAACTAGATGAGATAGGGACACTATGGACAATTTTCAGCAATTTGCAGCAATTAAACTACAGAAATAACCACTTTTCCATATAAACAAGGTCTAAAATCATGTTTGGATTGCACTCTGGATACAATCTGTTAAACGGAACTCTTCAAACTAGATAGGGACACTATGGACAATTTTCAGCAATTTGCAGCAATTAAACTACAGAAATAACCACTTTTCCATATAAACAAGGTCTAAAATCATGTTTGGATTGCACTCTGTACACAATCTGTTAAACTGAACTGTTCAAACTAGATGATAAGGGACACTATGGACAATTTTCAGCAATTAAACTACAGAAATAACCACTTTTCCATATAAACAAGGTCTAAAATCATGTTTGGATTGCACTCTGGATACAATCTGTTAAACGTAACTGTTCAAACTAGATAGGGACACTATGGACAATTTTCAGCAATTTGCAGCAATTAAACTACAGAAATAACAACTTTTCCATATAAACAAGGACTAAAATCATGTTTGGATTGCAGTCTGTCAAACGTAACTGTTCAAACTAGATGAGATAGGGACACTATGGACCATTTTCAGCAATTTGCAGCAATTAAACTACAGAAATAACCACTTTTCCATAATAACAAGGTCTAAAATCATGTTTGGATTGCACTCTGTTAAACGTAACTGTTCAAACTAGATGAGATAGGGACACTATGGACAATTTGCAGCAATTTGCAGCAATTAAACTACAGAAATAACCACTTTTCCATATAAACAAGGTCTAAAATCATGTTTGGATTGCACTCTGTACACAATCTGTTAAACTGAACTGTTCAAACTAGATGATAAGGGACACTATGGACAATTTTCAGCAATTTGCAGCAATTAAACTACAGAAATAACCACTTTTCCATATAAACAAGGTCTAAAATCATGTTTGGATTGCACTCTGTACACAATCTGTTAAACTGAACTGTTCAAACTAGATGATAAGGGACACTATGGACAATTTTCAGCAATTTGCAGCAATTAAACTACAGTAATAACCACTTTTCCATATAAACAAGGTCTAAAATCATGTTTGGATTGCACTCTGGATACAATCTGTTAAACGGAACTGTTCAAACTAGATGAGATAGGGACACTATGGACAATTTTCAGCAATTAAACTACAGAAATAACCACTTTTCCATATAAACAAGGACTAAAATCATGTTTGGATTGCAGTCTGTTAAACGTAACTGTTCAAACTAGATGATAGGGACACCATGGACAATTTGCAGCAATTTGCAGCAATTCAGCTACAGAAATAACCACTTTTTCCATATAAACAAGGTCTAAAATCATGTTTGGATTGCACTCTGGATAGAATCTGTTAAACGTAACTGTTCCAATTAGATGAGATAGGGACATGGACAATTTGCAGCTATTAAACTACAGAAATAACCACTTTTCCATAATAACAAGGTCTAAAATCATGTTTGGATTGCACTCTGTTAAACGTAACTGTTCAAACTAGATGAGATAGGGACACTATGGACAATTTGCAGCAATTAAACTACAGAAATAACCACTTTTCCATATAAACAAGGTCTAAAATCATGTTTGGATTGCACTCTGTTAAACGTAACTGTTCAAACTAGATGAGATAGGGACACTATGGACAATTTTCAGCAATTTGCAGCAATTAAACTACAGAAATAACCACTTTTCCATATAAACAAGGTCTAAAATCATGTTTGGATTGCACTCTGGATACAATCTGTTAAACGGAACTGTTCACACTAGATGATAGGGACACTATGGACAATTTTCAGCAATTTGCAGCAATTAAACTACAGAAATAACCACTTTTCCATATAAACAAGGTCTAAAATCATGTTTGGATTGCACTCTGTTAAACGTAACTGTTCAAACTAGATGAGATAGGGACACTATGGACAATTTTCAGCAATTAAACTACAGAAATAACCACTTTTCCATATAAACAAGGTCTAAAATCATGTTTGGATTGCACTCTGTACACAATCTGTTAAACTGAACTGTTCAAACTAGATGATAAGGGACACTATGGACAATTTTCAGCAATTTGCAGCAATTAAACTACAGAAATAACCACTTTTCCATATAAACAAGGTCTAAAATCATGTTTGGATTGCACTCTGGATACAATCTGTTAAACGTAACTGTTCAAACTAGATAGGGACACTATGGACAATTTTCAGCAATTTGCAGCAATTAAACTACAGAAATAACCACTTTTCCATATAAACAAGGACTAAAATCATGTTTGGATTGCAGTCTGTTAAACGTAACTGTTCAAACTAGATGATAGGGACACCATGGACAATTTGCAGCAATTTGCAGCAATTCAGCTACAGAAATAACCACTTTTTCCATATAAACAAGGTCTAAAATCATGTTTGGATTGCACTCTGGATAGAATCTGTTAAACGTAACTGTTCCAATTAGATGAGATAGGGACATGGACAATTTGCAGCTATTAAACTACAGAAATAACCACTTTTCCATAATAACAAGGTCTAAATCATGTTTGGATTGCACTCTGTTAAACGTAACTGTTCAAACTAGATGAGATAGGGACACTATGGACAATTTGCAGCAATTTGCAGCAATTAAACTACAGAAATAACCACTTTTCCATATAAACAAGGTCTAAAATCATGTTTGGATTGCACTCTGTTAAACGTAACTGTTCAAACTAGATGAGATAGGGACACTATGGACAATTTTCAGCAATTAAACTACAGAAATAACCACTTTACCATATAAACAAGTTCTAAAATCATGTTTGGATTGCACTCTGGATACAATCTGTCAAACGTAACTGTTCAAACTAGATGAGATAGGGGCACTATGGACCATTTTCAGCAATTAAACTACAGAAATAACCACTTTTCCATATAAACAAGGTCTAAAATCATGTTTGGATTGCACACTGGATACAATCTGTTAAACGTAACTGTTCAAACTAGATGACATAGGGACACTATGGACAATTTTCAGCAATTTGCAGCAATTAAACTACAGAAATAACCAATTTTCCATATAAACAAGGTCTAAAATCATGTTTGGATTGCACTCTGTACACAATCTGTTAAACTGAACTGTTCCAATTAGATGAGATAGGGACATGGACAATTTGCAGCTATTAAACTACAGAAATAACCACTTTTCCATAATAACAAGGTCTAAAATCATGTTTGGATTGCACTCTGTTAAACGTAACTGTTCAAACTAGATGAGATAGGGACACTATGGACAATTTGCAGCAATTTGCAGCAATTAAACTACAGAAATAACCACTTTTCCATATAAACAAGGTCTAAAATCATGTTTGGATTGCACTCTGTTAAACGTAACTGTTCAAACTAGATGAGATAGGGACACTATGGACAATTTTCAGCAATTAAACTACAGAAATAACCACTTTTCCATATAAACAAGGTCTAAAATCATGTTTGGATTGCACTCTGTACACAATCTGTTAAACTGAACTGTTCAAACTAGATGATAAGGGACACTATGGACAATTTTCAGCAATTTGCAGCAATTAAACTACAGAAATAACCACTTTTCCATATAAACAAGGTCTAAAATCATGTTTGGATTGCACTCTGGATACAATCTGTTAAACGTAACTGTTCAAACTAGATAGGGACACTATGGACAATTTTCAGCAATTTGCAGCAATTAAACTACAGAAATAACCACTTTTCCATATAAACAAGGTCTAAAATCATGTTTGGATTGCACTCTGTTAAACGTAACTGTTCAAACTAGATGAGATAGGGACACTATGGACAATTTTCAGCAATTAAACTACAGAAATAACCACTTTTCCATATAAACAAGGACTAAAATCATGTTTGGATTGCAGTCTGTTAAACGTAACTGTTCAAACTAGATGATAGGGACACCATGGACAAATTTGCAGCAATTTGCAGCAATTCAGCTACAGAAATAACCACTTTTTCCATATAAACAAGGTCTAAAATCATGTTTGGATTGCACTCTGGATAGAATCTGTTAAACGTAACTGTTCCAATTAGATGAGATAGGGACATGGACAATTTGCAGCTATTAAACTACAGAAATAACCACTTTTCCATAATAACAAGGTCTAAAATCATGTTTGGATTGCACTCTGTTAAACGTAACTGTTCAAACTAGATGAGATAGGGACACTATGGACAATTTGCAGCAATTTGCAGCAATTAAACTACAGAAATAACCACTTTTCCATATAAACAAGGTCTAAAATCATGTTTGGATTGCACTCTGTTAAACGTAACTGTTCAAACTAGATGAGATAGGGACACTATGGACAATTTTCAGCAATTTGCAGCAATTAAACTACAGAAATAACCACTTTTCCATATAAACAAGGTCTAAAATCATGTTTGGATTGCACTCTGGATACAATCTGTTAAACGGAACTGTTCAAACTAGATGATAGGGACACTATGGACAATTTTCAGCAATTTGCAGCAATTAAACTACAGAAATAACCACTTTTCCATATAAACAAGGTCTAAAATCATGTTTGGATTGCACTCTGTTAAACGTAACTGTTCAAACTAGATGAGATAGGGACACTATGGACAATTTTCAGCAATTAAACTACAGAAATAACCACTTTTCCATATAAACAAGGTCTAAAATCATGTTTGGATTGCACTCTGGATACAATCTGTTAAACGTAACTGTTCAAACTAGATAGGGACACTATGGACAATTTTCAGCAATTTGCAGCAATTAAACTACAGAAATAACCACTTTTCCATATAAACAAGGTCTAAAATCATGTTTGGATTGCACTCTGGATACAATCTGTTAAACGGAACTGTTCAAACTAGATGATAGGGACACTATGGACAATTTTCAGCAATTTGCAGCAATTAAACTACAGAAATAACCACTTTTCCATATAAACAAGGTCTAAAATCATGTTTGGATTGCACTCTGTTAAACGTAACTGTTCAAACTAGATGAGATAGGGACACTATGGACAATTTTCAGCAATTTGCAGCAATTAAACTACAGAAATAACCACTTTTCCATATAAACAAGGTCTAAAATCATGTTTGGATTGCACTCTGGATACAATCTGTTAAACGGAACTGTTCAAACTAGATGATAGGGACACTATGGACAATTTTCAGCAATTTGCAGCAATTAAACTACAGAAATAACCACTTTTCCATATAAACAAGGTCTAAAATCATGTTTGGATTGCACTCTGTTAAACGTAACTGTTCAAACTAGATGAGATAGGGACACTATGGACAATTTTCAGCAATTAAACTACAGAAATAACCACTTTTCCATATAAACAAGGTCTAAAATCATGTTTGGATTGCACTCTGGATACAATCTGTTAAACGTAACTGTTCAAACTAGATAGGGACACTATGGACAATTTTCAGCAATTTGCAGCAATTAAACTACAGAAATAACCACTTTTCCATATAAACAAGGTCTAAAATCATGTTTGGATTGCACTCTGTTAAACGTAACTGTTCAAACTAGATGATATGGACACTATGGACAATTTTCAGCAATTTGCAGCAATTAAACTACAGAAATAACCACTTTTCCATATAAACAAGGTCTAAAATCATGTTTGGATTGCACTCTGGATACAATCTGTTAAACGTAACTGTTCAAACTAGATGAGATAGGGACACTATGGACAATTTTCAGCAATTTGCAGCAATTAAACTACAGAAATAACCACTTTTCCATATAAACAAGGTCTAAAATCATGTTTGGATTGCACTCTGTTAAACGTAACTGTTCAAACTAGATGAGATAGGGACACTATGGACAATTTTCAGCTATTAAACTACAGAAATAACCACTTTTCCATATAAACAAGGTCTAAAATCATGTTTGGATTGCACTCTGGATACAATCTGTTAAACGGAACTGTTCAAACTAGATGATAGGGACACTATGGACAATTTTCAGCAATTAAACTACAGAAATAACCACTTTTCCATATAAACAAGGTCTAAAATCATGTTTGGATTGCACTCTGTTAAACGTAACTGTTCAAACTAGATGAGATAGGGACACTATGGACAATTTTCAGCAATTAAACTACAGAAATAACCACTTTTCCATATAAACAAGGTCTAAAATCATGTTTGGATTGCACTCTGTACACAATCTGTTAAACTGAACTGTTCAAACTAGATGATAAGGGACACTATGGACAATTTGCAGCAATTTGCAGCAATTAAACTACAGAAATAACCACTTTTCCATATAAACAAGGTCTAAAATCATGTTTGGATTGCACTCTGTTAAACGTAACTGTTCAAACTAGATGAGATAGGGACACTATGGACAATTTTCAGCAATTAAACTACAGAAATAACCACTTTTCCATATAAACAAGGTCTAAAATCATGTTTGGATTGCACTCTGTACACAATCTGTTAAACTGAACTGTTCAAACTAGATGATAAGGGACACTATGGACAATTTTCAGCAATTTGCAGCAATTAAACTACAGAAATAACCACTTTTCCATATAAACAAGGTCTAAAATCATGTTTGGATTGCACTCTGGATACAATCTGTTAAACGTAACTGTTCAAACTAGATAGGGACACTATGGACAATTTTCAGCAATTTGCAGCAATTAAACTACAGAAATAACCACTTTTCCATATAAACAAGGTCTAAAATCATGTTTGGATTGCACTCTGTTAAACGTAACTGTTCAAACTAGATGAGATAGGGACACTATGGACAATTTTCAGCAATTAAACTACAGAAATAACCACTTTTCCATATAAACAAGGACTAAAATCATGTTTGGATTGCAGTCTGTTAAACGTAACTGTTCAAACTAGATGATAGGGACACCATGGACAATTTGCAGCAATTTGCAGCAATTCAGCTACAGAAATAACCACTTTTTCCATATAAACAAGGTCTAAAATCATGTTTGGATTGCACTCTGGATAGAATCTGTTAAACGTAACTGTTCCAATTAGATGAGATAGGGACATGGACAATTTGCAGCTATTAAACTACAGAAATAACCACTTTTCCATAATAACAAGGTCTAAAATCATGTTTGGATTGCACTCTGTTAAACGTAACTGTTCAAACTAGATGAGATAGGGACACTATGGACAATTTGCAGCAATTTGCAGCAATTAAACTACAGAAATAACCACTTTTCCATATAAACAAGGTCTAAAATCATGTTTGGATTGCACTCTGTTAAACGTAACTGTTCAAACTAGATGAGATAGGGACACTATGGACAATTTTCAGCAATTTGCAGCAATTAAACTACAGAAATAACCACTTTTCCATATAAACAAGGTCTAAAATCATGTTTGGATTGCACTCTGGATACAATCTGTTAAACGGAACTGTTCAAACTAGATGATAGGGACACTATGGACAATTTTCAGCAATTTGCAGCAATTAAACTACAGAAATAACCACTTTTCCATATAAACAAGGTCTAAAATCATGTTTGGATTGCACTCTGTTAAACGTAACTGTTCAAACTAGATGAGATAGGGACACTATGGACAATTTTCAGCAATTAAACTACAGAAATAACCACTTTTCCATATAAACAAGGTCTAAAATCATGTTTGGATTGCACTCTGGATACAATCTGTTAAACGTAACTGTTCAAACTAGATAGGGACACTATGGACAATTTTCAGCAATTTGCAGCAATTAAACTACAGAAATAACCACTTTTCCATATAAACAAGGTCTAAAATCATGTTTGGATTGCACTCTGTTAAACGTAACTGTTCAAACTAGATGATATGGACACTATGGACAATTTTCAGCAATTTGCAGCAATTAAACTACAGAAATAACCACTTTTCCATATAAACAAGGTCTAAAATCATGTTTGGATTGCACTCTGGATACAATCTGTTAAACGTAACTGTTCAAACTAGATGAGATAGGGACACTATGGACAATTTTCAGCAATTTGCAGCAATTAAACTACAGAAATAACCACTTTTCCATATAAACAAGGTCTAAAATCATGTTTGGATTGCACTCTGTTAAACGTAACTGTTCAAACTAGATGAGATAGGGACACTATGGACAATTTTCAGCTATTAAACTACAGAAATAACCACTTTTCCATATAAACAAGGTCTAAAATCATGTTTGGATTGCACTCTGGATACAATCTGTTAAACGGAACTGTTCAAACTAGATGATAGGGACACTATGGACAATTTTCAGCAATTAAACTACAGAAATAACCACTTTTCCATATAAACAAGGTCTAAAATCATGTTTGGATTGCACTCTGTACACAATCTGTTAAACTGAACTGTTCAAACTAGATGATAAGGGACACTATGGACAATTTTCAGCAATTTGCAGCAATTAAACTACAGAAATAACCACTTTTCCATATAAACAAGGTCTAAAATCATGTTTGGATTGCACTCTGGATACAATCTGTTAAACGTAACTGTTCAAACTAGATAGGGACACTATGGACAATTTTCAGCAATTTGCAGCAATTAAACTACAGAAATAACCACTTTTCCATATAAACAAGGACTAAAATCATGTTTGGATTGCAGTCTGTTAAACGTATCTGTTCAAACTAGATGATAGGGACACCATGGACAATTTGCAGCAATTTGCAGCAATTCAGCTACAGAAATAACCACTTTTTCCATATAAACAAGGTCTAAAATCATGTTTGGATTGCACTCTGGATAGAATCTGTTAAACGTAACTGTTCCAATTAGATGAGATAGGGACATGGACAATTTGCAGCTATTAAACTACAGAAATAACCACTTTTCCATAATAACAAGGTCTAAAATCATGTTTGGATTGCACTCTGTTAAACGTAACTGTTCAAACTAGATGAGATAGGGACACTATGGACAATTTGCAGCAATTAAACTACAGAAATAACCACTTTTCCATATAAACAAGGTCTAAAATCATGTTTGGATTGCACTCTGTTAAACGTAACTGTTCAAACTAGATGAGATAGGGACACTATGGACAATTTTCAGCAATTTGCAGCAATTAAACTACAGAAATAACCACTTTTCCATATAAACAAGGTCTAAAATCATGTTTGGATTGCACTCTGTTAAACGTAACTGTTCAAACTAGATGAGATAGGGACACTATGGACAATTTTCAGCAATTTGCAGCAATTAAACTACAGAAATAACCACTTTTCCATATAAACAAGGTCTAAAATCATGTTTGGATTGCACTCTGTACACAATCTGTTAAACGTAACTGTTCAAACTAGATGATAAGGGACACTATGGACAATTTTCAGCAATTTGCAGCAATTAAACTACAGAAATAACCACTTTTCCATAATAACAAGGTCTAAAATCATGTTTGGATTGCACTCTGTTAAACGTAACTGTTCAAACTAGATGAGATAGGGACACTATGGACAATTTGCAGCAATTTGCAGCAATTAAACTACAGAAATAACCACTTTTCCATAATAACAAGGTCTAAAATCATGTTTGGATTGCACTCTGTTAAACGTAACTGTTCAAACTAGATGAGATAGGGACACTATGGACAATTTGCAGCAATTTGCAGCAATTAAACTACAGAAATAACCACTTTTCCATATAAACAAGGTCTAAAATCATGTTTGGATTGCACTCTGGATACAATCTGTTAAACGGAACTGTTCACACTAGATGATAGGGACACTATGGACAATTTTCAGCAATTTGCAGCAATTAAACTACAGAAATAACCACTTTTCCATATAAACAAGGTCTAAAATCATGTTTGGATTGCACTCTGTTAAACGTAACTGTTCAAACTAGATGAGATAGGGACACTATGGACAATTTTCAGCAATTAAACTACAGAAATAACCACTTTTCCATATAAACAAGGTCTAAAATCATGTTTGGATTGCACTCTGTACACAATCTGTTAAACTGAACTGTTCAAACTAGATGATAAGGGACACTATGGACAATTTTCAGCAATTTGCAGCAATTAAACTACAGAAATAACCACTTTTCCATATAAACAAGGTCTAAAATCATGTTTGGATTGCACTCTGGATACAATCTGTTAAACGTAACTGTTCAAACTAGATAGGGACACTATGGACAATTTTCAGCAATTTGCAGCAATTAAACTACAGAAATAACCACTTTTCCATATAAACAAGGACTAAAATCATGTTTGGATTGCAGTCTGTTAAACGTAACTGTTCAAACTAGATGATAGGGACACCATGGACAATTTGCAGCAATTTGCAGCAATTCAGCTACAGAAATAACCACTTTTTCCATATAAACAAGGTCTAAAATCATGTTTGGATTGCACTCTGGATAGAATCTGTTAAACGTAACTGTTCCAATTAGATGAGATAGGGACATGGACAATTTGCAGCTATTAAACTACAGAAATAACCACTTTTCCATAATAACAAGGTCTAAATCATGTTTGGATTGCACTCTGTTAAACGTAACTGTTCAAACTAGATGAGATAGGGACACTATGGACAATTTGCAGCAATTTGCAGCAATTAAACTACAGAAATAACCACTTTTCCATATAAACAAGGTCTAAAATCATGGTTGGATTGCACTCTGTTAAACGTAACTGTTCAAACTAGATGAGATAGGGACACTATGGACAATTTTCAGCAATTAAACTACAGAAATAACCACTTTACCATATAAATAAGTTCTAAAATCATGTTTGGATTGCACTCTGGATACAATCTGTCAAACGTAACTGTTCAAACTAGATGAGATAGGGGCACTATGGACCATTTTCAGCAATTAAACTACAGAAATAACCACTTTTCCATATAAACAAGGTCTAAAATCATGTTTGGATTGCACACTGGATACAATCTGTTAAACGTAACTGTTCAAACTAGATGACATAGGGACACTATGGACAATTTTCAGCAATTTGCAGCAATTAAACTACAGAAATAACCACTTTTCCATATAAACAAGGTCTAAAATCATGTTTGGATTGCACTCTGTACACAATCTGTTAAACTGAACTGTTCCAATTAGATGAGATAGGGACATGGACAATTTGCAGCTATTAAACTACAGAAATAACCACTTTTCCATAATAACAAGGTCTAAAATCATGTTTGGATTGCACTCTGTTAAACGTAACTGTTCAAACTAGATGAGATAGGGACACTATGGACAATTTGCAGCAATTTGCAGCAATTAAACTACAGAAATAACCACTTTTCCATATAAACAAGGTCTAAAATCATGTTTGGATTGCACTCTGTTAAACGTAACTGTTCAAACTAGATGAGATAGGGACACTATGGACAATTTTCAGCTATTAAACTACAGAAATAACCACTTTTCCATATAAACAAGGTCTAAAATCATGTTTGGATTGCACTCTGGATACAATCTGTTAAACGGAACTGTTCAAACTAGATGATAAGGGACACTATGGACAATTTTCAGCAATTTGCAGCAATTAAACTACAGAAATAACCACTTTTCCATATAAACAAGGTCTAAAATCATGTTTGGATTGCACTCTGTTAAAAGTAACTGTTCAAACTAGATGAGATAGGGACACTATGGACAATTTTCAGCAATTAAACTACAGAAATAACCACTTTTCCATATAAACAAGGTCTAAAATCATGTTTGGATTGCACTCTGGATACAATCTGTTAAACGTAACTGTTCAAACTAGATGAGATAGGGACACTATGGACAATTTTCAGCAATTTGCAGCAATTAAACTACAGAAATAACCACTTTTCCATATAAACAAGGTCTAAAATCATGTTTGGATTGCACTCTGGATACAATCTGTTAAACGTAACTGTTCAAACTAGATAGGGACACTATGGACAATTTTCAGCAATTTGCAGCAATTAAACTACAGAAATAACCACTTTTCCATATAAACAAGGACTAAAATCATGTTTGGATTGCAGTCTGTTAAACGTATCTGTTCAAACTAGATGATAGGGACACCATGGACAATTTGCAGCAATTTGCAGCAATTCAGCTACAGAAATAACCACTTTTTCCATATAAACAAGGTCTAAAATCATGTTTGGATTGCACTCTGGATAGAATCTGTTAAACGTAACTGTTCCAATTAGATGAGATAGGGACATGGACAATTTGCAGCTATTAAACTACAGAAATAACCACTTTTCCATAATAACAAGGTCTAAAATCATGTTTGGATTGCACTCTGTTAAACGTAACTGTTCAAACTAGATGAGATAGGGACACTATGGACAATTTGCAGCAATTTGCAGCAATTAAACTACAGAAATAACCACTTTTCCATATAAACAAGGTCTAAAATCATGTTTGGATTGCACTCTGTACACAATCTGTTAAACTGAACTGTTCAAACTAGATGATAAGGGACACTATGGACAATTTTCAGCAATTTGCAGCAATTAAACTACAGAAATAACCACTTTTCCATATAAACAAGGTCTAAAATCATGTTTGGATTGCACTCTGTACACAATCTGTTAAACTGAACTGTTCAAACTAGATGATAAGGGACACTATGGACAATTTTCAGCAATTTGCAGCAATTAAACTACAGAAATAACCACTTTTCCATATAAACAAGGTCTAAAATCATGTTTGGATTGCACTCTGGATACAATCTGTTAAACGGAACTGTTCAAACTAGATGAGATAGGGACATTATGGACAATTTTCAGCAATTTGCAGCAATTAAACTACAGAAATAACCACTTTTCCATATAAACAAGGTCTAAAATCACGTTTGGATTGCACTCTGGATACAATCTGTTAAAAGGAACTGTTCAAACTAGATGAGATAGGGACACTATGGTCAATTTTCAGCAATTTGCAGCAATTAAACTACAGAAATAACCACTTTTCCATATAAACAAGGTCTAAAATCATGTTTGGATTGCACTCTGTTAAACGTAACTGTTCAAACTAGATGAGATAGGGACACTATGGACAATTTTCAGCAATTAAACTACAGAAATAACCACTTTTCCATATAAACAAGGACTAAAATCATGTTTGGATTGCAGTCTGTTAAACGTAACTGTTCAAACTAGATGATAGGGACACCATGGACAATTTGCAGCAATTTGCAGCAATTCAGCTACAGAAATAACCACTTTTTCCATATAAACAAGGTCTAAAATCATGTTTGGATTGCACTCTGGATAGAATCTGTTAAACGTAACTGTTCCAATTAGATGAGATAGGGACATGGACAATTTGCAGCTATTAAACTACAGAAATAACCACTTTTCCATAATAACAAGGTCTAAAATCATGTTTGGATTGCACTCTGTTAAACGTAACTGTTCAAACTAGATGAGATAGGGACACTATGGACAATTTGCAGCAATTTGCAGCAATTAAACTACAGAAATAACCACTTTTCCATATAAACAAGGTCTAAAATCATGTTTGGATTGCACTCTGTTAAACGTAACTGTTCAAACTAGATGAGATAGGGACACTATGGACAATTTGCAGCAATTTGCAGCAATTAAACTACAGAAATAACCACTTTTCCATATAAACAAGGTCTAAAATCATGTTTGGATTGCACTCTGGATACAATCTGTTAAACGGAACTGTTCAAACTAGATGATAGGGACACTATGGACAATTTTCAGCAATTTGCAGCAATTAAACTACAGAAATAACCACTTTTCCATATAAACAAGGTCTAAAATCATGTTTGGATTGCACTCTGTTAAACGTAACTGTTCAAACTAGATGAGATAGGGACACTATGGACAATTTTCAGCAATTAAACTACAGAAATAACCACTTTTCCATATAAACAAGGTCTAAAATCATGTTTGGATTGCACTCTGGATACAATCTGTTAAACGTAACTGTTCAAACTAGATAGGGACACTATGGACAATTTTCAGCAATTTGCAGCAATTAAACTACAGAAATAACCACTTTTCCATATAAACAAGGTCTAAAATCATGTTTGGATTGCACTCTGTTAAACGTAACTGTTCAAACTAGATGATATGGACACTATGGACAATTTTCAGCAATTTGCAGCAATTAAACTACAGAAATAACCACTTTTCCATATAAACAAGGTCTAAAATCATGTTTGGATTGCACTCTGGATACAATCTGTTAAACGTAACTGTTCAAACTAGATGAGATAGGGACACTATGGACAATTTTCAGCAATTTGCAGCAATTAAACTACAGAAATAACCACTTTTCCATATAAACAAGGTCTAAAATCATGTTTGGATTGCACTCTGTTAAACGTAACTGTTCAAACTAGATGAGATAGGGACACTATGGACAATTTTCAGCTATTAAACTACAGAAATAACCACTTTTCCATATAAACAAGGTCTAAAATCATGTTTGGATTGCACTCTGGATACAATCTGTTAAACGGAACTGTTCAAACTAGATGATAGGGACACTATGGACAATTTTCAGCAATTAAACTACAGAAATAACCACTTTTCCATATAAACAAGGTCTAAAATCATGTTTGGATTGCACTCTGTTAAACGTAACTGTTCAAACTAGATGAGATAGGGACACTATGGACAATTTTCAGCAATTAAACTACAGAAATAACCACTTTTCCATATAAACAAGGTCTAAAATCATGTTTGGATTGCACTCTGTACACAATCTGTTCAACTGAACTGTTCAAACTAGATGATAAGGGACACTATGGACAATTTTCAGCAATTAAACTACAGAAATAACCACTTTTCCATATAAACAAGGTCTAAAATCATGTTTGGATTGCACTCTGGATACAATCTGTTAAACGTAACTGTTCAAACTAGATAGGGACACTATGGACAATTTTCAGCAATTTGCAGCAATTAAACTACAGAAATAACCACTTTTTCCATATAAACAAGGACTAAAATCATGTTTGGATTGCAGTCTGTTAAACGTATCTGTTCAAACTAGATGATAGGGACACCATGGACAATTTGCAGCAATTTGCAGCAATTCAGCTACAGAAATAACCACTTTTTCCATATAAACAAGGTCTAAAATCATGTTTGGATTGCACTCTGGATAGAATCTGTTAAACGTAACTGTTCCAATTAGATGAGATAGGGACATGGACAATTTGCAGCTATTAAACTACAGAAATAACCACTTTTCCATAATAACAAGGTCTAAAATCATGTTTGGATTGCACTCTGTTAAACGTAACTGTTCAAACTAGATGAGATAGGGACACTATGGACAATTTGCAGCAATTAAACTACAGAAATAACCACTTTTCCATATAAACAAGGTCTAAAATCATGTTTGGATTGCACTCTGTTAAACGTAACTGTTCAAACTAGATGAGATAGGGACACTATGGACAATTTTCAGCAATTTGCAGCAATTAAACTACAGAAATAACCACTTTTCCATATAAACAAGGTCTAAAATCATGTTTGGATTGCACTCTGTTAAACGTAACTGTTCAAACTAGATGAGATAGGGACACTATGGACAATTTTCAGCAATTTGCAGCAATTAAACTACAGAAATAACCACTTTTCCATATAAACAAGGTCTAAAATCATGTTTGGATTGCACTCTGTACACAATCTGTTAAACGTAACTGTTCAAACTAGATGATAAGGGACACTATGGACAATTTTCAGCAATTTGCAGCAATTAAACTACAGAAATAACCACTTTTCCATATAAACAAGGTCTAAAATCATGTTTGGATTGCACTCTGTTAAACGTAACTGTTCAAACTAGATGAGATAGGGACACTATGGACAATTTGCAGCAATTTGCAGCAATTAAACTACAGAAATAACCACTTTTCCATATAAACAAGGTCTAAAATCATGTTTGGATTGCACTCTGTTAAACGTAACTGTTCAAACTAGATGAGATAGGGACACTATGGACAATTTTCAGCTATTAAACTACAGAAATAACCACTTTTCCATATAAACAAGGTCTAAAATCATGTTTGGATTGCACTCTGGATACAATCTGTTAAACGGAACTGTTCAAACTAGATGAGATAGGGACATTATGGACAATTTTCAGCAATTTGCAGCAATTAAACTACAGAAATAACCACTTTTCCATATAAACAAGGTCTAAAATCATGTTTGGATTGCACTCTGGATACAATCTGTTAAACGGAACTGTTCAAACTAGATGAGATAGGGACACTATGGTCAATTTTCAGCAATTTGCAGCAATTAAACTACAGAAATAACCACTTTTCCATATAAACAAGGTCTAAAATCATGTTTGGATTGCACTCTGTTAAACGTAACTGTTCAAACTAGATGAGATAGGGACACTATGGACAATTTTCAGCAATTAAACTACAGAAATAACCACTTTTCCATATAAACAAGGACTAAAATCATGTTTGGATTGCAGTCTGTTAAACGTAACTGTTCAAACTAGATGATAGGGACACCATGGACAATTTGCAGCAATTTGCAGCAATTCAGCTACAGAAATAACCACTTTTTCCATATAAACAAGGTCTAAAATCATGTTTGGATTGCACTCTGGATAGAATCTGTTAAACGTAACTGTTCCAATTAGATGAGATAGGGACATGGACAATTTGCAGCTATTAAACTACAGAAATAACCACTTTTCCATAATAACAAGGTCTAAAATCATGTTTGGATTGCACTCTGTTAAACGTAACTGTTCAAACTAGATGAGATAGGGACACTATGGACAATTTGCAGCAATTTGCAGCAATTAAACTACAGAAATAACCACTTTTCCATATAAACAAGGTCTAAAATCATGTTTGGATTGCACTCTGTTAAACGTAACTGTTCAAACTAGATGAGATAGGGACACTATGGACAATTTTCAGCAATTTGCAGCAATTAAACTACAGAAATAACCACTTTTCCATATAAACAAGGTCTAAAATCATGTTTGGATTGCACTCTGGATACAATCTGTTAAACGGAACTGTTCAAACTAGATGATAGGGACACTATGGACAATTTTCAGCAATTTGCAGCAATTAAACTACAGAAATAACCACTTTTCCATATAAACAAGGTCTAAAATCATGTTTGGATTGCACTCTGTTAAACGTAACTGTTCAAACTAGATGAGATAGGGACACTATGGACAATTTTCAGCAATTAAACTACAGAAATAACCACTTTTCCATATAAACAAGGTCTAAAATCATGTTTGGATTGCACTCTGGATACAATCTGTTAAACGTAACTGTTCAAACTAGATAGGGACACTATGGACAATTTTCAGCAATTTGCAGCAATTAAACTACAGAAATAACCACTTTTCCATATAAACAAGGTCTAAAATCATGTTTGGATTGCACTCTGTACACAATCTGTTAAACTGAACTGTTCAAACTAGATGATAAGGGACACTATGGACAATTTTCAGCAATTTGCAGCAATTAAACTACAGAAATAACCACTTTTCCATATAAACAAGGTCTAAAATCATGTTTGGATTGCACTCTGTACACAATCTGTTAAACTGAACTGTTCAAACTAGATGATAAGGGACACTATGGACAATTTTCAGCAATTTGCAGCAATTAAACTACAGAAATAACCACTTTTCCATATAAACAAGGTCTAAAATCATGTTTGGATTGCACTCTGGATACAATCTGTTAAACGTAACTGTTCAAACTAGATAGGGACACTATGGACAATTTTCAGCAATTTGCAGCAATTAAACTACAGAAATAACCACTTTTCCATATAAACAAGGACTAAAATCATGTTTGGATTGCAGTCTGTTAAACGTAACTGTTCAAACTAGATGATAGGGACACCATGGACAATTTGCAGCAATTTGCAGCAATTCAGCTACAGAAATAACCACTTTTTCCATATAAACAAGGTCTAAAATCATGTTTGGATTGCACTCTGGATAGAATCTGTTAAACGTAACTGTTCCAATTAGATGAGATAGGGACATGGACAATTTGCAGCTATTAAACTACAGAAATAACCACTTTTCCATAATAACAAGGTCTAAAATCATGTTTGGATTGCACTCTGTTAAACGTAACTGTTCAAACTAGATGAGATAGGGACACTATGGACAATTTGCAGCAATTAAACTACAGAAATAACCACTTTTCCATATAAACAAGGTCTAAAATCATGTTTGGATTGCACTCTGTTAAACGTAACTGTTCAAACTAGATGAGATAGGGACACTATGGACAATTTTCAGCAATTTGCAGCAATTAAACTACAGAAATAACCACTTTTCCATATAAACAAGGTCTAAAATCATGTTTGGATTGCACTCTGTTAAACGTAACTGTTCAAACTAGATGAGATAGGGACACTATGGACAATTTTCAGCAATTTGCAGCAATTAAACTACAGAAATAACCACTTTTCCATATAAACAAGGTCTAAAATCATGTTTGGATTGCACTCTGTACACAATCTGTTAAACTGAACTGTTCAAACTAGATGATAAGGGACACTATGGACAATTTTCAGCAATTTGCAGCAATTAAACTACAGAAATAACCACTTTTCCATATAAACAAGGTCTAAAATCATGTTTGGATTGCACTCTGTTAAACGTAACTGTTCAAACTAGATGAGATAGGGACACTATGGACAATTTTCAGCTATTAAACTACAGAAATAACCACTTTTCCATATAAACAAGGTCTAAAATCATGTTTGGATTGCACTCTGGATACAATCTGTTAAACGGAACTGTTCAAACTAGATGAGATAGGGACATTATGGACAATTTTCAGCAATTTGCAGCAATTAAACTACAGAAATAACCACTTTTCCATATAAACAAGGTCTAAAATCATGTTTGGATTGCACTCTGGATACAATCTGTTAAACGTAACTGTTCAAACTAGATAGGGACACTATGGACAATTTTCAGCAATTTGCAGCAATTAAACTACAGAAATAACCACTTTTCCATATAAACAAGGACTAAAATCATGTTTGGATTGCAGTCTGTTAAACGTATCTGTTCAAACTAGATGATAGGGACACCATGGACAATTTGCAGCAATTTGCAGCAATTCAGCTACAGAAATAACCACTTTTTCCATATAAACAAGGTCTAAAATCATGTTTGGATTGCACTCTGGATAGAATCTGTTAAACGTAACTGTTCCAATTAGATGAGATAGGGACCTGGACAATTTGCAGCTATTAAACTACAGAAATAACCACTTTTCCATAATAACAAGGTCTAAAATCATGTTTGGATTGCACTCTGTTAAACGTAACTGTTCAAACTAGATGAGATAGGGACACTATGGACAATTTGCAGCAATTTGCAGCAATTAAACTACAGAAATAACCACTTTTCCATATAAACAAGGTCTAAAATCATGTTTGGATTGCACTCTGTTAAACGTAACTGTTCAAACTAGATGAGATAGGGACACTATGGACAATTTTCAGCAATTTGCAGCAATTAAACTACAGAAATAACCACTTTTCCATATAAACAAGGTCTAAAATCATGTTTGGATTGCACTCTGTACACAATCTGTTAAACTGAACTGTTCAAACTAGATGATAAGGGACACTATGGACAATTTTCAGCAATTTGCAGCAATTAAACTACAGAAATAACCACTTTTCCATATAAACAAGGTCTAAAATCATGTTTGGATTGCACTCTGTTAAACGTAACTGTTCAAACTAGATGAGATAGGGACACTATGGACAATTTTCAGCTATTAAACTACAGAAATAACCACTTTTCCATATAAACAAGGTCTAAAATCATGTTTGGATTGCACTCTGGATACAATCTGTTAAACGGAACTGTTCAAACTAGATGAGATAGGGACATTATGGACAATTTTCAGCAATTTGCAGCAATTAAACTACAGAAATAACCACTTTTCCATATAAACAAGGTCTAAAATCATGTTTGGATTGCACTCTGTTAAACGTAACTGTTCAAACTAGATGAGATAGGGACACTATGGACAATTTTCAGCAATTAAACTACAGAAATAACCACTTTTCCATATAAACAAGGACTAAAATCATGTTTGGATTGCAGTCTGTTAAACGTAACTGTTCAAACTAGATGATAGGGACACCATGGACAATTTGCAGCAATTTGCAGCAATTCAGCTACAGAAATAACCACTTTTTCCATATAAACAAGGTCTAAAATCATGTTTGGATTGCACTCTGGATAGAATCTGTTAAACGTAACTGTTCCAATTAGATGAGATAGGGACATGGACAATTTGCAGCTATTAAACTACAGAAATAACCACTTTTCCATAATAACAAGGTCTAAAATCATGTTTGGATTGCACTCTGTTAAACGTAACTGTTCAAACTAGATGAGATAGGGACACTATGGACAATTTGCAGCAATTTGCAGCAATTAAACTACAGAAATAACCACTTTTCCATATAAACAAGGTCTAAAATCATGTTTGGATTGCACTCTGTTAAACGTAACTGTTCAAACTAGATGAGATAGGGACACTATGGACAATTTTCAGCAATTTGCAGCAATTAAACTACAGAAATAACCACTTTTCCATATAAACAAGGTCTAAAATCATGTTTGGATTGCACTCTGGATACAATCTGTTAAACGGAACTGTTCAAACTAGATGATAGGGACACTATGGGCAATTTGCAGCAATTAAACTACAGAAATAACCACTTTTCCATATAAACAAGGTCTAAAATCATGTTTGGATTGCACTCTGTTAAACGTAACTGTTCAAACTAGATGAGATAGGGACACTATGGACAATTTTCAGCAATTAAACTACAGAAATAACCACTTTTCCATATAAACAAGGTCTAAAATCATGTTTGGATTGCACTCTGGATACAATCTGTTAAACGTAACTGTTCAAACTAGATAGGGACACTATGGACAATTTGCAGCAATTTGCAGCAATTAAACTACAGAAATAACCACTTTTCCATATAAACAAGGTCTAAAATCATGTTTGGATTGCACTCTGTTAAACGTAACTGTTCAAACTAGATGAGATAGGGACACTATGGACAATTTTCAGCAATTTGCAGCAATTAAACTACAGAAATAACCACTTTTCCATATAAACAAGGTCTAAAATCATGTTTGGATTGCACTCTGGATACAATCTGTTAAACGGAACTGTTCAAACTAGATGATAGGGACACTATGGACAATTTTCAGCAATTTGCAGCAATTAAACTACAGAAATAACCACTTTTCCATATAAACAAGGTCTAAAATCATGTTTGGATTGCACTCTGTTAAACCTAACTGTTCAAACTAGATGAGATAGGGACACTATGGACAATTTTCAGCAATTAAACTACAGAAATAACCACTTTTCCATATAAACAAGGTCTAAAATCATGTTTGGATTGCACTCTGGATACAATCTGTTAAACGTAACTGTTCAAACTAGATAGGGACACTATGGACAATTTTCAGCAATTTGCAGCAATTAAACTACAGAAATAACCACTTTTCCATATAAACAAGGTCTAAAATCATGTTTGGATTGCACTCTGTACACAATCTGTTAAACTGAACTGTTCAAACTAGATGATAAGGGACACTATGGACAATTTTCAGCAATTTGCAGCAATTAAACTACAGAAATAACCACTTTTCCATATAAACAAGGTCTAAAATCATGTTTGGATTGCACTCTGTTAAACATAACTGTTCAAACTAGATGAGATAGGGACACTATGGACAATTTTCAGCAATTTGCAGCAATTAAACTACAGAAATAACCACTTTTCCATATAAACAAGGTCTAAAATCATGTTTGGATTGCACTCTGTACACAATCTGTTAAACTGAACTGTTCAAACTAGATGATAAGGGACACTATGGACAATTTTCAGCAATTTGCAGCAATTAAACTACAGAAATAACCACTTTTCCATATAAACAAGGTCTAAAATCATGTTTGGATTGCACTCTGTACACAATCTGTTAAACTGAACTGTTCAAACTAGATGATAAGGGACACTATGGACAATTTTCAGCTATTAAACTACAGAAATAACCACTTTTCCATATAAACAAGGTCTAAAATCATGTTTGGATTGCACTCTGGATACAATCTGTTAAACGGAACTGTTCAAACTAGATGAGATAGGGACATTATGGACAATTTTCAGCAATTTGCAGCAATTAAACTACAGAAATAACCACTTTTCCATATAAACAAGGTCTAAAATCATGTTTGGATTGCACTCTGGATACAATCTGTTAAACGTAACTGTTCAAACTAGATGAGATAGGGACACTATGGACAATTTTCAGCAATTAAACTACAGAAATAACCACTTTTCCATATAAACAAGGACTAAAATCATGTTTGGATTGCAGTCTGTTAAACGTAACTGTTCAAACTAGATGATAGGGACACCATGGACAATTTGCAGCAATTTGCAGCAATTCAGCTACAGAAATAACCACTTTTTCCATATAAACAAGGTCTAAAATCATGTTTGGATTGCACTCTGGATAGAATCTGTTAAACGTAACTGTTCCAATTAGATGAGATAGGGACATGGACAATTTGCAGCTATTAAACTACAGAAATAACCACTTTTCCATAATAACAAGGTCTAAAATCATGTTTGGATTGCACTCTGTTAAACGTAACTGTTCAAACTAGATGAGATAGGGACACTATGGACAATTTGCAGCAATTTGCAGCAATTAAACTACAGAAATAACCACTTTTCCATATAAACAAGGTCTAAAATCATGTTTGGATTGCACTCTGTTAAACGTAACTGTTCAAACTAGATGAGATAGGGACACTATGGACAATTTTCAGCAATTTGCAGCAATTAAACTACAGAAATAACCACTTTTCCATATAAACAAGGTCTAAAATCATGTTTGGATTGCACTCTGGATACAATCTGTTAAACGTAACTGTTCAAACTAGATGAGATAGGGACACTATGGACAATTTTCAGCAATTAAACTACAGAAATAACCACTTTTCCATATAAACAAGGTCTAAAATCATGTTTGGATTGCACTCTGGATACAATCTGTTAAACGGAACTGTTCAAACTAGATGAGATAGGGACACTATGGTCAATTTTCAGCAATTTGCAGCAATTAAACTACAGAAATAACCACTTTTCCATATAAACAAGGTCTAAAATCATGTTTGGATTGCACTCTGTTAAACGTAACTGTTCAAACTAGATGAGATAGGGACACTATGGACAATTTTCAGCAATTAAACTACAGAAATAACCACTTTTCCATATAAACAAGGACTAAAATCATGTTTGGATTGCAGTCTGTTAAACGTAACTGTTCAAACTAGATGATAGGGACACCATGGACAATTTGCAGCAATTTGCAGCAATTCAGCTACAGAAATAACCACTTTTTCCATATAAACAAGGTCTAAAATCATGTTTGGATTGCACTCTGGATAGAATCTGTTAAACGTAACTGTTCCAATTAGATGAGATAGGGACATGGACAATTTGCAGCTATTAAACTACAGAAATAACCACTTTTCCATAATAACAAGGTCTAAAATCATGTTTGAATTGCACTCTGTTAAACGTAACTGTTCAAACTAGATGAGATAGGGACACTATGGACAATTTGCAGCAATTTGCAGCAATTAAACTACAGAAATAACCACTTTTCCATATAAACAAGGTCTAAAATCATGTTTGGATTGCACTCTGTTAAACGTAACTGTTCAAACTAGATGAGATAGGGACACTATGGACAATTTTCAGCAATTTGCAGCAATTAAACTACAGAAATAACCACTTTTCCATATAAACAAGGTCTAAAATCATGTTTGGATTGCACTCTGGATACAATCTGTTAAACGGAACTGTTCAAACTAGATGATAAGGGACACTATGGACAATTTTCAGCAATTTGCAGCAATTAAACTACAGAAATAACCACTTTTCCATATAAACAAGGTCTAAAATCATGTTTGGATTGCACTCTGTTAAACGTAACTGTTCAAACTAGATGAGATAGGGACACTATGGACAATTTTCAGCAATTAAACTACAGAAATAACCACTTTTCCATATAAACAAGGTCTAAAATCATGTTTGGATTGCACTCTGGATACAATCTGTTAAACGTAACTGTTCAAACTAGATAGGGACACTATGGACAATTTTCAGCAATTTGCAGCAATTAAACTACAGAAATAACCACTTTTCCATATAAACAAGGTCTAAAATCATGTTTGGATTGCACTCTGTACACAATCTGTTAAACTGAACTGTTCAAACTAGATGATAAGGGACACTATGGACAATTTTCAGCAATTTGCAGCAATTAAACTACAGAAATAACCACTTTTCCATATAAACAAGGTCTAAAATCATGTTTGGATTGCACTCTGTACACAATCTGTTAAACTGAACTGTTCAAACTAGATGATAAGGGACACTATGGACAATTTTCAGCAATTTGCAGCAATTAAACTACAGAAATAACCACTTTTCCATATAAACAAGGTCTAAAATCATGTTTGGATTGCACTCTGTTAAACGTAACTGTTCAAACTAGATGAGATAGGGACACTATGGACAATTTTCAGCTATTAAACTACAGAAATAACCACTTTTCCATATAAACAAGGTCTAAAATCATGTTTGGATTGCACTCTGGATACAATCTGTTAAACGGAACTGTTCAAACTAGATGAGATAGGGACATTATGGACAATTTTCAGCAATTTGCAGCAATTAAACTACAGAAATAACCACTTTTCCATATAAACAAGGTCTAAAATCATGTTTGGATTGCACTCTGGATACAATCTGTTAAACGGAACTGTTCAAACTAGATGAGATAGGGACACTATGGTCAATTTTCAGCAATTTGCAGCAATTAAACTACAGAAATAACCACTTTTCCATATAAACAAGGTCTAAAATCATGTTTGGATTGCACTCTGTTAAACGTAACTGTTCAAACTAGATGAGATAGGGACACTATGGACAATTTTCAGCAATTAAACTACAGAAATAACCACTTTTCCATATAAACAAGGACTAAAATCATGTTTGGATTGCAGTCTGTTAAACGTAACTGTTCAAACTAGATGAGATAGGGACACTATGGACAATTTTCAGCAATTAAACTACAGAAATAACCACTTTTTCCATATAAACAAGGTCTAAAATCATGTTTGGATTGCACTCTGGATAGAATCTGTTAAACGTAACTGTTCCAATTAGATGAGATAGGGACATGGACAATTTGCAGCTATTAAACTACAGAAATAACCACTTTTTCCATATAAACAAGGTCTAAAATCATGTTTGGATTGCACTCTGGATAGAATCTGTTAAACGTAACTGTTCCAATTAGATGAGATAGGGACATGGACAATTTGCAGCTATTAAACTACAGAAATAACCACTTTTCCATAATAACAAGGTCTAAAATCATGTTTGGATTGCACTCTGTTAAACGTAACTGTTCAAACTAGATGAGATAGGGACACTATGGACAATTTGCAGCAATTTGCAGCAATTAAACTACAGAAATAACCACTTTTCCATATAAACAAGGTCTAAAATCATGTTTGGATTGCACTCTGTTAAACGTAACTGTTCAAACTAGATGAGATAGGGACACTATGGACAATTTTCAGCAATTTGCAGCAATTAAACTACAGAAATAACCACTTTTCCATATAAACAAGGTCTAAAATCATGTTTGGATTGCACTCTGGATACAATCTGTTAAACGGAACTGTTCAAACTAGATGATAGGGACACTATGGACAATTTTCAGCAATTTGCAGCAATTAAACTACAGAAATAACCACTTTTCCATATAAACAAGGTCTAAAATCATGTTTGGATTGCACTCTGTTAAACGTAACTGTTCAAACTAGATGAGATAGGGACACTATGGACAATTTTCAGCAATTAAACTACAGAAATAACCACTTTTCCATATAAACAAGGTCTAAAATCATGTTTGGATTGCACTCTGGATACAATCTGTTAAACGTAACTGTTCAAACTAGATAGGGACACTATGGACAATTTTCAGCAATTTGCAGCAATTAAACTACAGAAATAACCACTTTTCCATATAAACAAGGTCTAAAATCATGTTTGGATTGCACTCTGTACACAATCTGTTAAACTGAACTGTTCAAACTAGATGATAAGGGACACTATGGACAATTTTCAGCAATTTGCAGCAATTAAACTACAGAAATAACCACTTTTCCATATAAACAAGGTCTAAAATCATGTTTGGATTGCACTCTGTACACAATCTGTTAAACTGAACTGTTCAAACTAGATGATAAGGGACACTATGGACAATTTTCAGCAATTTGCAGCAATTAAACTACAGAAATAACCACTTTTCCATATAAACAAGGTCTAAAATCATGTTTGGATTGCACTCTGTTAAACGTAACTGTTCAAACTAGATGAGATAGGGACACTATGGACAATTTTCAGCAATTAAACTACAGAAATAACCACTTTACCATATAAACAAGTTCTAAAATCATGTTTGGATTGCACTCTGGATACAATCTGTCAAACGTAACTGTTCAAACTAGATGAGATAGGGACACTATGGACCATTTTCAGCAATTAAACTACAGAAATAACCACTTTTCCATATAAACAAGGTCTAAAATCATGTTTGGATTGCACACTGGATACAATCTGTTAAACGTAACTGTTCAAACTAGATGACATAGGGACACTATGGACAATTTTCAGCAATTTGCAGCAATTAAACTACAGAAATAACCACTTTTCCATATAAACAAGGTCTAAAATCATGTTTGGATTGCACTCTGTACACAATCTGTTAAACTGAACTGTTCAAACTAGATGATAAGGGACACTATGGACAATTTTCAGCAATTTGCAGCAATTAAACTACAGAAATAACCACTTTTCCATATAAACAAGGTCTAAAATCATGTTTGGATTGCACTCTGTTAAAAGTAACTGTTCAAACTAGATGAGATAGGGACACTATGGACAATTTTCAGCAATTAAACTACAGAAATAACCACTTTTCCATATAAACAAGGTCTAAAATCATGTTTGGATTGCACTCTGGATACAATCTGTTAAACGGAACTGTTCAAACTAGATGATAAGGGACACTATGGACAATTTTCAGCAATTTGCAGCAATTAAACTACAGAAATAACCACTTTTCCATATAAACAAGGTCTAAAATCATGTTTGGATTGCACTCTGTGACGTAGAAGTCCGCGGGCAGCATTTGGTTCTTTAACGCACACACATATTCATCACTCCTCCCTGCGCCATTATACCATAAGTTAACAATGTGGGTCGACACACAAATTAACTTCTGTCTTGGTGCAGGCATTTCACACTTGTCAATGTTCATATTTGAGAGATACAATAATTATTATACTTATCAATGTTGTGGATGAGCGCATTGTTTGTTTGTTCTGTTCCTCTCTCTCCATCTCTGTAGCTTCCGGGTGTGCTGGAAAAGGACCCGAGCTAAGGGAATTGGGTTGGCTTTATAGTGCCTGTCCCAAATGGCTCATTAATGCATATGGGCATATTGAAAGATATTGTCAGTAGTGATGTAATGTTGTAAATGTTATGTTGTGATATTGTTTAAAACCGTGTTGCAATGTATATCCTTTAGTATGTTTAGTTCATGGAAAATGTAGGTTTGTATTGTTAATTGATTAATTAATTAGGGTTAATTGTTCTGAGGGGAGGGGCTAGCCCTACAAAAGGAGCCTCTCTCCAGTCTCTAAGGAGGCATTTTTTGGATTGAGCTGTGGATGGGGCAGCATTGTTTTTAAGCTGTCCCATAAGGTAGACGTTGATGGCAGTACTGTTGTTTTTTGTTCCGGAATCACTTGTAAATAAACACCTTTGCACAGAAGAACTTTTGCGGCTCCGCCATCTTTTTATTTTGATAGAGGTTATCCAGTTTAGCCTTCTGGCCTACTCTACGTGACACACTCTGTTAAACGGAACTGTTCAAACTAGATGATAGGGACACTATGGACAATTTTCAGCAATTTGCAGCAATTAAACTACAGAAATAATCACTTTTCCATATAAACAAGGTCTAAAATCATGTTTGGATTGCACTCTGGATACAATCTGTTAAACGGAACTGTTCAAACTAGATGAGATAGGGACACTATGGACAGTTTTCAGCAATTTGCAGCAATTAAACTACAGAAATAACCACTTTTCCATATAAACAAGGTCTAAAATCATGTTTGGATTGCACTCTGTTAAACGTAACTGTTCAAACTAGATGATATGGACACTATGGACAATTTTCAGCAATTTGCAGCAATTAAACTACAGAAATAACCACTTTTCCATATAAACAAGGTCTAAAATCATGTTTGGATTGCACTCTGGATACAATCTGTTAAACGTAACTGTTCAAACTAGATGAGATAGGGACACTATGGACAATTTTCAGCAATTTGCAGCAATTAAACTACAGAAATAACCACTTTTCCATATAAACAAGGTCTAAAATCATGTTTGGATTGCACTCTGTTAAACGTAACTGTTCAAACTAGATGAGATAGGGACACTATGGACAATTTTCAGCTATTAAACCACAGAAATAACCACTTTTCCATATAAACAAGGTCTAAAATCATGTTTGGATTGCACTCTGGATACAATCTGTTAAACGGAACTGTTCAAACTAGATGATAAGGGACACTATGGACAATTTTCAGCAATTTGCAGCAATTAAACTACAGAAATAACCACTTTTCCATATAAACAAGGTCTAAAATCATGTTTGGATTGCACTCTGTACACAATTTGTTAAACTGAACTGTTCAAACTAGATGATAAGGGACACTATGGACAATTTTCAGCAATTTGCAGCAAACAAACTACAGAAATAACCACTTTTCCATATAAACAAGGTCTAAAATCATGTTTGGATTGCACTCTGGATACAATCTGTTAAACGGAACTGTTCAAACTAGATGATAAGGGACACTATGGACAATTTTCAGCAATTTGCAGCAATTAAACTACAGAAATAACCACTTTTCCATATAAACAAGGTCTAAAATCATGTTTGGATTGCACTCTGTTAAAAGTAACTGTTCAAACTAGATGAGATAGGGACACTATGGACAATTTTCAGCAATTAAACTACAGAAATAACCACTTTTCCATATAAACAAGGTCTAAAATCATGTTTGGATTGCACTCTGGATACAATCTGTCAAACGTAACTGTTCAAACTAGATGAGATAGGGACACTATGGACCATTTTCAGCAATTAAACTACAGAAATAACCACTTTTCCATATAAACAAGGTCTAAAATCATGTTTGGATTGCTCTCTGGATACAATCTGTTAAACGTAACTGTTCAAACTAGATGACATAGGGACACTATGGACAATTTTCAGCAATTTGCAGCAATTAAACTACAGAAATAACCACTTTTCCATATAAACAAGGTCTAAAATCATGTTTGGATTGCACTCTGTGACGTAGAAGTCCGCGGGCAGCATTTGGTTCTTTAACGCACACACATATTCATCACTCCTCCCTGCGCCATTATACCATAAGTTAACAATGTGGGTCGACACACAAATTAACTTCTGTCTTGGTGCAGGCATTTCACACTTGTCAATGTTCATATTTGAGAGATACAATAATTATTATACTTATCAATGTTGTGGATGAGCGCATTGTTTGTTTGTTCTGTTCCTCTCTCTCCATCTCTGTAGCTTCCGGGTGTGCTGGAAAAGGACCCGAGCTAAGGGAATTGGGTTGGCTTTATAGTGCCTGTCCCAAATGGCTCATTAATGCATATGGGCATATTGAAAGATATTGTCAGTAGTGATGTAATGTTGTAAATGTTATGTTGTGATATTGTTTAAAACCGTGTTGCAATGTATATCCTTTAGTATGTTTAGTTCATGGAAAATGTAGGTTTGTATTGTTAATTGATTAATTAATTAGGGTTAATTGTTCTGAGGGGAGGGGCTAGCCCTACAAAAGGAGCCTCTCTCCAGTCTCTAAGGAGGCATTTTTTGGATTGAGCTGTGGATGGGGCAGCATTGTTTTTAAGCTGTCCCATAAGGTAGACGTTGATGGCAGTACTGTTGTTTTTTGTTCCGGAATCACTTGTAAATAAACACCTTTGCACAGAAGAACTTTTGCGGCTCCGCCATCTTTTTATTTTGATAGAGGTTAGGTTATCCAGTTTAGCCTTCTGGCCTACTCTACGTGACACACTCTGTTAAACGGAACTGTTCAAACTAGATGATAGGGACACTATGGACAATTTTCAGCAATTTGCAGCAATTAAACTACAGAAATAACCACTTTTCCATATAAACAAGGTCTAAA
Source organism: Oncorhynchus mykiss (assembly GCF_057628025.1). NCBI lineage: Eukaryota > Metazoa > Chordata > Actinopteri > Salmoniformes > Salmonidae > Oncorhynchus > Oncorhynchus mykiss. The sequence continues at coordinate 45,135,107 of NC_143046.1, forward strand.
ATCATGTTTGGATTGCACTCTGTTAAACGTAACTGTTCAAACTAGATGATATGGACACTATGGACAATTTTCAGCAATTTGCAGCAATTAAACTACAGAAATAACCACTTTTCCATATAAACAAGGTCTAAAATCATGTTTGGATTGCACTCTGGATACAATCTGTTAAACGTAACTGTTCAAACTAGATGAGATAGGGACACTATGGACAATTTTCAGCAATTTGCAGCAATTAAACTACAGAAATAACCACTTTTCCATATAAACAAGGTCTAAAATCATGTTTGGATTGCACTCTGTTAAACGTAACTGTTCAAACTAGATGAGATAGGGACACTATGGACAATTTTCAGCTATTAAACTACAGAAATAACCACTTTTCCATATAAACAAGGTCTAAAATCATGTTTGGATTGCACTCTGGATACAATCTGTTAAACGGAACTGTTCAAACTAGATGATAGGGACACTATGGACAATTTTCAGCAATTTGCAGCAATTAAACTACAGAAATAACCACTTTTCCATATAAACAAGGTCTAAAATCATGTTTGGATTGCACTCTGGATACAATCTGTCAAACGTAACTGTTCAAACTAGATGAGATAGGGACACTATGGACAATTTTCAGCAATTTGCAGCAATTAAACTACAGAAATAACCACTTTTCCATATAAACAAGGTCTAAAATCATGTTTGGATTGCACTCTGGATACAATCTGTTAAACGGAACTGTTCAAACTAGATGATAGGGACACTATGGACAATTTTCAGCAATTTGCAGCAATTAAACTACAGAAATAACCACTTTTCCATATAAACAAGGTCTAAAATCATGTTTGGATTGCACTCTGTTAAACGTAACTGTTCAAACTAGATGAGATAGGGACACTATGGACAATTTTCAGCAATTTGCAGCAATTAAACTACAGAAATAACCACTTTTCCATATAAACAAGGTCTAAAATCATGTTTGGATTGCACTCTGTTAAACGTAACTGTTCAAACTAGATGAGATAGGGACACTATGGACAATTTTCAGCAATTAAACTACAGAAATTACCACTTTTCCATATAAACAAGGACTAAAATCATGTTTGGATTGCAGTCTGTTAAACGTAACTGTTCAAACTAGATGATAGGGACACCATGGACAATTTGCAGCAATTTGCAGCAATTCAGCTACAGAAATAACCACTTTTTCCATATAAACAAGGTCTAAAATCATGTTTGGATTGCACTCTGGATAGAATCTGTTAAACGTAACTGTTCCAATTAGATGAGATAGGGACATGGACAATTTGCAGCTATTAAACTACAGAAATAACCACTTTTCCATAATAACAAGGTCTAAAATCATGTTTGGATTGCACTCTGTTAAACGTAACTGTTCAAACTAGATGAGATAGGGACACTATGGACAATTTTCAGCAATTAAACTACAGAAATAACCACTTTTCCATATAAACAAGGTCTAAAATCATGTTTGGATTGCACTCTGTACACAATCTGTTAAACTGAACTGTTCAAACTAGATGATAAGGGACACTATGGACAATTTTCAGCAATTTGCAGCAATTAAACTACAGAAATAACCACTTTTCCATATAAACAAGGTCTAAAATCATGTTTGGATTGCACTCTGTACACAATCTGTTAAACTGAACTGTTCAAACTAGATGATAAGGGACACTATGGACAATTTTCAGCAATTTGCAGCAATTAAACTACAGAAATAACCACTTTTCCATATAAACAAGGTCTAAAATCATGTTTGGATTGCACTCTGGATAGAATCTGTTAAACGTAATTGTTCCAATTAGATGAGATAGGGACATGGACAATTTGCAGCTATTAAACTACAGAAATAACCACTTTTCCATAATAACAAGGTCTAAAATCATGTTTGGATTGCACTCTGTTAAACGTAACTGTTCAAACTAGATGAGATAGGGACACTATGGACAATTTGCAGCAATTTGCAGCAATTAAACTACAGAAATAACCACTTTTCCATATAAACAAGGTCTAAAATCATGTTTGGATTGCACTCTGTTAAACGTAACTGTTCAAACTAGATGAGATAGGGACACTATGGACAATTTTCAGCAATTTGCAGCAATTAAACTACAGAAATAACCACTTTTCCATATAAACAAGGTCTAAAATCATGTTTGGATTGCACTCTGTACACAATCTGTTAAACTGAACTGTTCAAACTAGATGATAAGGGACACTATGGACATTTTTCAGCAATTTGCAGCAATTAAACTACAGAAATAACCACTTTTCCATATAAACAAGGTCTAAAATCATGTTTGGATTGCACTCTGTACACAATCTGTTAAACTGAACTGTTCAAACTAGATAAGGGACACTATGGACAATTTTCAGCAATTTGCAGCAATTAAACTACAGAAATAACCACTTTTCCATATAAACAAGGTCTAAAATCATGTTTGGATTGCACTCTGTTAAACGTAACTGTTCAAACTAGATGAGATAGGGACACTATGGACAATTTTCAGCTATTAAACTACAGAAATAACCACTTTTCCATATAAACAAGGTCTAAAATCATGTTTGGATTGCACTCTGGATACAATCTGTTAAACGGAACTGTTCAAACTAGATGAGATAGGGACATTATGGACAATTTTCAGCAATTTGCAGCAATTAAACTACAGAAATAACCACTTTTCCATATAAACAAGGTCTAAAATCATGTTTGGATTGCACTCTGGATAGAATCTGTTAAACGTAACTGTTCCAATTAGATGAGATAGGGACATGGACAATTTGCAGCTATTAAACTACAGAAATAACCACTTTTCCATAATAACAAGGTCTAAAATCATGTTTGGATTGCACTCTGTTAAACGTAACTGTTCAAACTAGATGAGATAGGGACACTATGGACAATTTTCAGCAATTTGCAGCAATTAAACTACAGAAATAACCACTTTTCCATATAAACAAGGTCTAAAATCATGTTTGGATTGCACTCTGTTAAACGTAACTGTTCAAACTAGATGAGATAGGGACACTATGGACAATTTTCAGCAATTTGCAGCAATTAAACTACAGAAATAACCACTTTTCCATATAAACAAGGTCTAAAATCATGTTTGGATTGCACTCTGGATACAATCTGTTAAACGGAACTGTTCAAACTAGATGATAGGGACACTATGGACAATTTTCAGCAATTTGCAGCAATTAAACTACAGAAATAACCACTTTTCCATATAAACAAGGTCTAAAATCATGTTTGGATTGCACTCTGTTAAACGTAACTGTTCAAACTAGATGAGATAGGGACACTATGGACAATTTTCAGCAATTAAACTACAGAAATAACCACTTTTCCATATAAACAAGGTCTAAAATCATGTTTGGATTGCACTCTGGATACAATCTGTTAAACGTAACTGTTCAAACTAGATAGGGACACTATGGACAATTTTCAGCAATTTGCAGCAATTAAACTACAGAAATAACCACTTTTCCATATAAACAAGGTCTAAAATCATGTTTGGATTGCACTCTGTACACAATCTGTTAAACTGAACTGTTCAAACTAGATGATAAGGGACACTATGGACAATTTTCAGCAATTTGCAGCAATTAAACTACAGAAATAACCACTTTTCCATATAAACAAGGTCTAAAATCATGTTTGGATTGCACTCTGGATACAATCTGTTAAACGTAACTGTTCAAACTAGATAGGGACACTATGGACAATTTTCAGCAATTTGCAGCAATTAAACTACAGAAATAACCACTTTTCCATATAAACAAGGACTAAAATCATGTTTGGATTGCAGTCTGTTAAACGTAACTGTTCAAACTAGATGATAGGGACACCATGGACAATTTGCAGCAATTTGCAGCAATTCAGCTACAGAAATAACCACTTTTTCCATATAAACAAGGTCTAAAATCATGTTTGGATTGCACTCTGGATAGAATCTGTTAAACGTAACTGTTCCAATTAGATGAGATAGGGACATGGACAATTTGCAGCTATTAAACTACAGAAATAACCACTTTTCCATAATAACAAGGTCTAAAATCATGTTTGGATTGCACTCTGTTAAACGTAACTGTTCAAACTAGATGAGATAGGGACACTATGGACAATTTGCAGCAATTAAACTACAGAAATAACCACTTTTCCATATAAACAAGGTCTAAAATCATGTTTGGATTGCACTCTGGATACAATCTGTTAAACGTAACTGTTCAAACTAGATGATAAGGGACACTATGGACAATTTTCAGCAATTTGCAGCAATTAAACTACAGAAATAACCACTTTTCCATATAAACAAGGTCTAAAATCATGTTTGGATTGCACTCTGGATACAATCTGTTAAACGGAACTGTTCAAACTAGATGATAGGGACACTATGGACAATTTTCAGCAATTTGCAGCAATTAAACTACAGAAATAACCACTTTTCCATATAAACAAGGTCTAAAATCATGTTTGGATTGCACTCTGTACACAATCTGTTAAACTGAACTGTTCAAACTAGATGATAAGGGACACTATGGACAATTTTCAGCAATTTGCAGCAATTAAACTACAGAAATAACCACTTTTCCATATAAACAAGGTCTAAAATCATGTTTGGATTGCACTCTGGATACAATCTGTTAAACGTAACTGTTCAAACTAGATAGGGACACTATGGACAATTTTCAGCAATTTGCAGCAATTAAACTACAGAAATAACCACTTTTCCATATAAACAAGGACTAAAATCATGTTTGGATTGCAGTCTGTTAAACGTAACTGTTCAAACTAGATGATAGGGACACCATGGACAATTTGCAGCAATTTGCAGCAATTCAGCTACAGAAATAACCACTTTTTCCATATAAACAAGGTCTAAAATCATGTTTGGATTGCACTCTGGATAGAATCTGTTAAACGTAACTGTTCCAATTAGATGAGATAGGGACATGGACAATTTGCAGCTATTAAACTACAGAAATAACCACTTTTCCATAATAACAAGGTCTAAAATCATGTTTGGATTGCACTCTGTTAAACGTAACTGTTCAAACTAGATGAGATAGGGACACTATGGACAATTTGCAGCAATTAAACTACAGAAATAACCACTTTTCCATATAAACAAGGTCTAAAATCATGTTTGGATTGCACTCTGTTAAACGTAACTGTTCAAACTAGATGAGATAGGGACACTATGGACAATTTTCAGCAATTTGCAGCAATTAAACTACAGAAATAACCACTTTTCCATATAAACAAGGTCTAAAATCATGTTTGGATTGCACTCTGGATACAATCTGTTAAACGGAACTGTTCAAACTAGATGATAGGGACACTATGGACAATTTTCAGCAATTTGCAGCAATTAAACTACAGAAATAACCACTTTTCCATATAAACAAGGTCTAAAATCATGTTTGGATTGCACTCTGTACACAATCTGTTAAACTGAACTGTTCAAACTAGATGATAAGGGACACTATGGACAATTTTCAGCAATTTGCAGCAATTAAACTACAGAAATAACCACTTTTCCATATAAACAAGGTCTAAAATCATGTTTGGATTGCACTCTGTTAAACGTAACTGTTCAAACTAGATGAGATAGGGACACTATGGACAATTTTCAGCAATTAAACTACAGAAATAACCACTTTACCATATAAACAAGGTCTAAAATCATGTTTGGATTGCACTCTGGATACAATCTGTCAAACGTAACTGTTCAAACTAGATGAGATAGGGTCACTATGGACCATTTTCAGCAATTAAACTACAGAAATAACCACTTTACCATATAAACAAGGTCTAAAATCATGTTTGGATTGCACTCTGGATACAATCTGTTAAACGTAACTGTTCAAACTAGATGATAAGGGACACTATGGACAATTTTCAGCAATTTGCAGCAATTAAACTACAGAAATAACCACTTTTCCATATAAACAAGGTCTAAAATCATGTTTGGATTGCACTCTGTACACAATCTGTTAAACTGAACTGTTCAAACTAGATGATAAGGGACACTATGGACAATTTGCAGCAATTTGCAGCAATTAAACTACAGAAATAACCACTTTTCCATATAAACAAGGTCTAAAATCATGTTTGGATTGCACTCTGTTAAAAGTAACTGTTCAAACTAGATGAGATAGGGACACTATGGACAATTTTCAGCAATTAAACTACAGAAATAACCACTTTTCCATATAAACAAGGTCTAAAATCATGTTTGGATTGCACTCTGGATACAATCTGTTAAACGGAACTGTTCAAACTAGATGATAAGGGACACTATGGACAATTTGCAGCAATTTGCAGCAATTAAACTACAGAAATAACCACTTTTCCATATAAACAAGGTCTAAAATCATGTTTGGATTGCAGTCTGTTAAACGTATCTGTTCAAACTAGATGATAGGGACACCATGGAAAATTTGCAGCAATTTGCAGCAATTCAGCTACAGAAATAACCACTTTTTCCATATAAACAAGGTCTAAAATCATGTTTGGATTGCACTCTGGATAGAATCTGTTAAACGTAACTGTTCCAATTAGATGAGATAGGGACATGGACAATTTGCAGCTATTAAACTACAGAAATAACCACTTTTCCATAATAACAAGGTCTAAAATCATGTTTGGATTGCACTCTGTTAAACGTAACTGTTCAAACTAGATGAGATAGGGACACTATGGACAATTTGCAGCAATTTGCAGCAATTAAACTACAGAAATAACCACTTTTCCATATAAACAAGGTCTAAAATCATGTTTGGATTGCACTCTGTTAAACGTAACTGTTCAAACTAGATGAGATAGGGACACTATGGACAATTTTCAGCAATTTGCAGCAATTAAACTACAGAAATAACCACTTTTCCATATAAACAAGGTCTAAAATCATGTTTGGATTGCACTCTGTACACAATCTGTTAAACTGAACTGTTCAAACTAGATGATAAGGGACACTATGGACAATTTTCAGCAATTTGCAGCAATTAAACTACAGAAATAACCACTTTTCCATATAAACAAGGTCTAAAATCATGTTTGGATTGCACTCTGTACACAATCTGTTAAACTGAACTGTTCAAACTAGATGATAAGGGACACTATGGACAATTTTCAGCAATTTGCAGCAATTAAACTACAGAAATAACCACTTTTCCATATAAACAAGGTCTAAAATCATGTTTGGATTGCACTCTGTTAAACGTAACTGTTCAAACTAGATGAGATAGGGACACTATGGACAATTTTCAGCTATTAAACTACAGAAATAACCACTTTTCCATATAAACAAGGTCTAAAATCATGTTTGGATTGCACTCTGGATACAATCTGTTAAACGGAACTGTTCAAACTAGATGAGATAGGGACATTATGGACAATTTTCAGCAATTTGCAGCAATTAAACTACAGAAATAACCACTTTTCCATATAAACAAGGTCTAAAATCATGTTTGGATTGCACTCTGGATACAATCTGTTAAACGGAACTGTTCAAACTAGATGAGATAGGGACACTATGGTCAATTTTCAGCAATTTGCAGCAATTAAACTACAGAAATAACCACTTTTCCATATAAACAAGGTCTAAAATCATGTTTGGATTGCACTCTGTTAAACGTAACTGTTCAAACTAGATGAGATAGGGACACTATGGACAATTTTCAGCAATTAAACTACAGAAATAACCACTTTTCCATATAAACAAGGACTAAAATCATGTTTGGATTGCAGTCTGTTAAACGTAACTGTTCAAACTAGATGATAGGGACACCATGGACAATTTGCAGCAATTTGCAGCAATTCAGCTACAGAAATAACCACTTTTTCCATATAAACAAGGTCTAAAATCATGTTTGGATTGCACTCTGGATAGAATCTGTTAAACGTAACTGTTCCAATTAGATGAGATAGGGACATGGACAATTTGCAGCTATTAAACTACAGAAATAACCACTTTTCCATAATAACAAGGTCTAAAATCATGTTTGGATTGCACTCTGTTAAACGTAACTGTTCAAACTAGATGAGATAGGGACACTATGGACAATTTGCAGCAATTTGCAGCAATTAAACTACAGAAATAACCACTTTTCCATATAAACAAGGTCTAAAATCATGTTTGGATTGCACTCTGTTAAACGTAACTGTTCAAACTAGATGAGATAGGGACACTATGGACAATTTTCAGCAATTAAACTACAGAAATAACCACTTTTCCATATAAACAAGGTCTAAAATCATGTTTGGATTGCACTCTGTACACAATCTGTTAAACTGAACTGTTCAAACTAGATGATAAGGGACACTATGGACAATTTTCAGCAATTTGCAGCAATTAAACTACAGAAATAACCACTTTTCCATATAAACAAGGTCTAAAATCATGTTTGGATTGCACTCTGGATACAATCTGTTAAACGTAACTGTTCAAACTAGATAGGGACACTATGGACAATTTTCAGCAATTTGCAGCAATTAAACTACAGAAATAACCACTTTTCCATATAAACAAGGACTAAAATCATGTTTGGATTGCAGTCTGTTAAACGTAACTGTTCAAACTAGATGATAGGGACACCATGGACAATTTGCAGCAATTTGCAGCAATTCAGCTACAGAAATAACCACTTTTTCCATATAAACAAGGTCTAAAATCATGTTTGGATTGCACTCTGGATAGAATCTGTTAAACGTAACTGTTCCAATTAGATGAGATAGGGACATGGACAATTTGCAGCTATTAAACTACAGAAATAACCACTTTTCCATAATAACAAGGTCTAAAATCATGTTTGGATTGCACTCTGTTAAACGTAACTGTTCAAACTAGATGAGATAGGGACACTATGGACAATTTGCAGCAATTTGCAGCAATTAAACTACAGAAATAACCACTTTTCCATATAAACAAGGTCTAAAATCATGTTTGGATTGCACTCTGTTAAACGTAACTGTTCAAACTAGATGAGATAGGGACACTATGGACAATTTTCAGCAATTTGCAGCAATTAAACTACAGAAATAACCACTTTTCCATATAAACAAGGTCTAAAATCATGTTTGGATTGCACTCTGTACACAATCTGTTAAACTGAACTGTTCAAACTAGATGATAAGGGACACTATGGACAATTTTCAGCAATTTGCAGCAATTAAACTACAGAAATAACCACTTTTCCATATAAACAAGGTCTAAAATCATGTTTGGATTGCACTCTGTACACAATCTGTTAAACTGAACTGTTCAAACTAGATGATAAGGGACACTATGGACAATTTTCAGCAATTTGCAGCAATTAAACTACAGAAATAACCACTTTTCCATATAAACAAGGTCTAAAATCATGTTTGGATTGCACTCTGTTAAACGTAACTGTTCAAACTAGATGAGATAGGGACACTATGGACAATTTTCAGCAATTAAACTACAGAAATAACCACTTTACCATATAAACAAGTTCTAAAATCATGTTTGGATTGCACTCTGGATACAATCTGTCAAATGTAACTGTTCAAACTAGATGAGATAGGGACACTATGGACCATTTTCAGCAATTAAACTACAGAAATAACCACTTTTCCATATAAACAAGGTCTAAAATCATGTTTGGATTGCACACTGGATACAATCTGTTAAACGTAACTGTTCAAACTAGATGAGATAGGGACACTATGGACAATTTTCAGCAATTTGCAGCAATTAAACTACAGAAATAACCACTTTTCCATATAAACAAGGTCTAAAATCATGTTTGGACTGCACTCTGGATACAATCTGTTAAACGTAACTGTTCAAACTAGATGAGATAGGGACACTATGGACAATTTTCAGCAATTTGCAGCAATTAAACTACAGAAATAACCACTTTTCCATATAAACAAGGTCTAAAATCATGTTTGGATTGCACTCTGTTAAACGTAACTGTTCAAACTAGATGAGATAGGGACACTATGGACAATTTTCAGCTATTAAACTACAGAAATAACCACTTTTCCATATAAACAAGGTCTAAAATCATGTTTGGATTGCACTCTGGATACAATCTGTTAAACGGAACTGTTCAAACTAGATGATAAGGGACACTATGGACAATTTTCAGCAATTTGCAGCAATTAAACTACAGAAATAACCACTTTTCCATATAAACAAGGTCTAAAATCATGTTTGGATTGCACTCTGTACACAATCTGTTAAACTGAACTGTTCAAACTAGATGATAAGGGACACTATGGACAATTTTCAGCAATTTGCAGCAAACAAACTACAGAAATAACCACTTTTCCATATAAACAAGGTCTAAAATCATGTTTGGATTGCACTCTGTTAAAAGTAACTGTTCAAACTAGATGAGATAGGGACACTATGGACAATTTTCAGCAATTAAACTACAGAAATAACCACTTTTCCATATAAACAAGGTCTAAAATCATGTTTGGATTGCACTCTGGATACAATCTGTCAAACGTAACTGTTCAAACTAGATGAGATAGGGACACTATGGACCATTTTCAGCAATTAAACTACAGAAATAACCACTTTTCCATATAAACAAGGTCTAAAATCATGTTTGGATTGCACTCTGGATACAATCTGTTAAACGTAACTGTTCAAACTAGATGACATAGGGACACTATGGACAATTTTCAGCAATTTGCAGCAATTAAACTACAGAAATAACCACTTTTCCATATAAACAAGGTCTAAAATCATGTTTGGATTGCACTCTGTGACGTAGAAGTCCGCGGGCAGCATTTTGTTCTTTAACGCACACACATATTCATCACTCCTCCCTGCGCCATTATACCATAAGTTAACAATGTGGGTCGACACACAAATTAACTTCTGTCTTGGTGCAGGCATTTCACACTTGTCAATGTTCATATTTGAGAGATACAATAATTATTATACTTATCAATGTTGTGGATGAGCGCATTGTTTGTTTGTTCTGTTCCTCTCTCTCCATCTCTGTAGCTTCCGGGTGTGCTGGAAAAGGACCCGAGCTAAGGGAATTGGGTTGGCTTTATAGTGCCTGTCCCAAATGGCTCATTAATGCATATGGGCATATTGAAAGATATTGTCAGTAGTGATGTAATGTTGTAAATGTTATGTTGTGATATTGTTTAAAACCGTGTTGCAATGTATATCCTTTAGTATGTTTAGTTCATGGAAAATGTAGGTTTGTATTGTTAATTGATTAATTAATTAGGGTTAATTGTTCTGAGGGGAGGGGCTAGCCCTACAAAAGGAGCCTCTCTCCAGTCTCTAAGGAGGCATTTTTTGGATTGAGCTGTGGATGGGGCAGCATTGTTTTTAAGCTGTCCCATAAGGTAGACGTTGATGGCAGTACTGTTGTTTTTTGTTCCGGAATCACTTGTAAATAAACACCTTTGCACAGAAGAACTTTTGCGGCTCCGCCATCTTTTTATTTTGATAGAGGTTAGGTTATCCAGTTTAGCCTTCTGGCCTACTCTACGTGACACACTCTGTTAAACGGAACTGTTCAAACTAGATGATAGGGACACTATGGACAATTTGCAGCAATTAAACTACAGAAATAATCACTTTTCCATATAAACAAGGTCTAAAATCATGTTTGGATTGCACTCTGGATACAATCTGTTAAACGGAACTGTTCAAACTAGATAGGGACACTATGGACAATTTTCAGCAATTTGCAGCAATTAAACTACAGAAATAACCACTTTTCCATATAAACAAGGTCTAAAATCATGTTTGGATTGCACTCTGTTAAACGTAACTGTTCAAACTAGATGAGATAGGGACACTATGGACAATTTTCAGCTATTAAACTACAGAAATAACCACTTTTCCATATAAACAAGGTCTAAAATCATGTTTGGATTGCACTCTGGATACAATCTGTTAAACGGAACTGTTCAAACTAGATGATAAGGGACACTATGGACAATTTTCAGCAATTTGCAGCAATTAAACTACAGAAATAACCACTTTTCCATATAAACAAGGTCTAAAATCATGTTTGGATTGCACTCTGTACACAATCTGTTAAACGGAACTGTTCAAACTAGATGATAAGGGACACTATGGACAATTTTCAGCAATTTGCAGCAATTAAACTACAGAAATAACCACTTTTCCATATAAACAAGGTCTAAAATCATGTTTGGATTGCACTCTGTACACAATCTGTTAAACTGAACTGTTCAAACTAGATGATAAGGGACACTATGGACAATTTTCAGCAATTTGCAGCAATTAAACTACAGAAATAACCACTTTTCCATATAAACAAGGTCTAAAATCATGTTTGGATTGCACTCTGTTAAAAGTAACTGTTCAAACTAGATGAGATAGGGACACTATGGACAATTTTCAGCAATTAAACTACAGAAATAACCACTTTTCCATATAAACAAGGTCTAAAATCATGTTTGGATTGCACTCTGTTAAAAGTAACTGTTCAAACTAGATGAGATAGGGACACTATGGACAATTTTCAGCAATTAAACTACATAAATAACCACTTTTCCATATAAACAAGGTCTAAAATCATGTTTGGATTGCACTCTGTACACAATCTGTTAAACTGAACTGTTCAAACTAGATGATAAGGGACACTATGGACAATTTTCAGCAATTTGCAGCAAACAAACTACAGAAATAACCACTTTTCCATATAAACAAGGTCTAAAATCATGTTTGGATTGCACTCTGGATACAATCTGTTAAACGGAACTGTTCAAACTAGATGAGATAGGGACACTATGGACAATTTTCAGCAATTAAACTACAGAAATAACCACTTTTCCATATAAACAAGGTCTAAAATCATGTTTGGATTGCACTCTGGATACAATCTGTCAAACGTAACTGTTCAAACTAGATGAGATAGGGACACTATGGACCATTTTCAGCAATTAAACTACAGAAATAACCACTTTTCCATATAAACAAGGTCTAAAATCATGTTTGGATTGCACTCTGGATACAATCTGTTAAACGTAACTGTTCAATCTAGATGACATAGGGACACTATGGACAATTTTCAGCAATTTGCAGCAATTAAACTACAGAAATAACCACTTTTCCATATAAACAAGGTCTAAAATCATGTTTGGATTGCTTTCTGTACACAATCTGTTAAACTGAACTGTTCAAACTAGATGATAAGGGACACTATGGACAATTTTCAGCAATTTGCAGCAATTAAACTACAGAAATAACCACTTTTCCATATAAACAAGGTCTAAAATCATGTTTGGATTGCACTCTGGATACAATCTGTTAAACGGAACTGTTCAAACTAGATGATAAGGGACACTATGGACAATTTTCAGCAATTTGCAGCAATTAAACTACAGAAATAACCACTTTTCCATATAAACAAGGTCTAAAATCATGTTTGGATTGCACTCTGTTAAAAGTAACTGTTCAAACTAGATGAGATAGGGACACTATGGACAATTTTCAGCAATTAAACTACAGAAATAACCACTTTTCCATATAAACAAGGTCTAAAATCATGTTTGGATTGCACTCTGTACACAATCTGTTAAACTGAACTGTTCAAACTAGATGATAAGGGACACTATGGACAATTTTCAGCAATTTGCAGCAAACAAACTACAGAAATAACCACTTTTCCATATAAACAAGGTCTAAAATCATGTTTGGATTGCACTCTGGATACAATCTGTCAAACGTAACTGTTCAAACTAGATGAGATAGGGACACTATGGACCATTTTCAGCAATTAAACTACAGAAATAACCACTTTTCCATATAAACAAGGTCTAAAATCATGTTTGGATTGCACTCTGGATACAATCTGTTAAACGTAACTGTTCAATCTAGATGACATAGGGACACTATGGACAATTTTCAGCAATTTGCAGCAATTAAACTACAGAAATAACCACTTTTCCATATAAACAAGGTCTAAAATCATGTTTGGATTGCACTCTGTTAAACGTAACTGTTCAAACTAGATGAGATAGGGACACTATGGACAATTTTCAGCTATTAAACTACAGAAATAACCACTTTTCCATATAAACAAGGTCTAAAATCATGTTTGGATTGCACTCTGGATACAATCTGTTAAACGGAACTGTTCAAACTAGATGATAAGGGACACTATGGACAATTTTCAGCAATTTGCAGCAATTAAACTACAGAAATAACCACTTTTCCATATAAACAAGGTCTAAAATCATGTTTGGATTGCACTCTGTACACAATCTGTTAAACTGAACTGTTCAAACTAGATGATAAGGGACACTATGGACAATTTTCAGCAATTTGCAGCAATTAAACTACAGAAATAACCACTTTTCCATATAAACAAGGTCTAAAATCATGTTTGGATTGCACTCTGTTAAAAGTAACTGTTCAAACTAGATGAGATAGGGACACTATGGACAATTTTCAGCAATTAAACTACAGAAATAACCACTTTTCCATATAAACAAGGTCTAAAATCATGTTTGGATTGCACTCTGTTAAAAGTAACTGTTCAAACTAGATGAGATAGGGACACTATGGACAATTTTCAGCAATTAAACTACATAAATAACCACTTTTCCATATAAACAAGGTCTAAAATCATGTTTGGATTGCACTCTGTACACAATCTGTTAAACTGAACTGTTCAAACTAGATGATAAGGGACACTATGGACAATTTTCAGCAATTTGCAGCAAACAAACTACAGAAATAACCACTTTTCCATATAAACAAGGTCTAAAATCATGTTTGGATTGCACTCTGGATACAATCTGTTAAACGGAACTGTTCAAACTAGATGAGATAGGGACACTATGGACAATTTTCAGCAATTAAACTACAGAAATAACCACTTTTCCATATAAACAAGGTCTAAAATCATGTTTGGATTGCACTCTGGATACAATCTGTCAAACGTAACTGTTCAAACTAGATGAGATAGGGACACTATGGACCATTTTCAGCAATTAAACTACAGAAATAACCACTTTTCCATATAAACAAGGTCTAAAATCATGTTTGGATTGCACTCTGGATACAATCTGTTAAACGTAACTGTTCAATCTAGATGACATAGGGACACTATGGACAATTTTCAGCAATTTGCAGCAATTAAACTACAGAAATAACCACTTTTCCATATAAACAAGGTCTAAAATCATGTTTGGATTGCTTTCTGTACACAATCTGTTAAACTGAACTGTTCAAACTAGATGATAAGGGACACTATGGACAATTTTCAGCAATTTGCAGCAATTAAACTACAGAAATAACCACTTTTCCATATAAACAAGGTCTAAAATCATGTTTGGATTGCACTCTGGATACAATCTGTTAAACGGAACTGTTCAAACTAGATGATAAGGGACACTATGGACAATTTTCAGCAATTTGCAGCAATTAAACTACAGAAATAACCACTTTTCCATATAAACAAGGTCTAAAATCATGTTTGGATTGCACTCTGTTAAAAGTAACTGTTCAAACTAGATGAGATAGGGACACTATGGACAATTTTCAGCAATTAAACTACAGAAATAACCACTTTTCCATATAAACAAGGTCTAAAATCATGTTTGGATTGCACTCTGTACACAATCTGTTAAACTGAACTGTTCAAACTAGATGATAAGGGACACTATGGACAATTTTCAGCAATTTGCAGCAAACAAACTACAGAAATAACCACTTTTCCATATAAACAAGGTCTAAAATCATGTTTGGATTGCACTCTGGATACAATCTGTCAAACGTAACTGTTCAAACTAGATGAGATAGGGACACTATGGACCATTTTCAGCAATTAAACTACAGAAATAACCACTTTTCCATATAAACAAGGTCTAAAATCATGTTTGGATTGCACTCTGGATACAATCTGTTAAACGTAACTGTTCAATCTAGATGACATAGGGACACTATGGACAATTTTCAGCAATTTGCAGCAATTAAACTACAGAAATAACCACTTTTCCATATAAACAAGGTCTAAAATCATGTTTGGATTGCACTCTGTTAAACGTAACTGTTCAAACTAGATGAGATAGGGACACTATGGACAATTTTCAGCTATTAAACTACAGAAATAACCACTTTTCCATATAAACAAGGTCTAAAATCATGTTTGGATTGCACTCTGGATACAATCTGTTAAACGGAACTGTTCAAACTAGATGATAAGGGACACTATGGACAATTTTCAGCAATTTGCAGCAATTAAACTACAGAAATAACCACTTTTCCATATAAACAAGGTCTAAAATCATGTTTGGATTGCACTCTGTACACAATCTGTTAAACGGAACTGTTCAAACTAGATGATAAGGGACACTATGGACAATTTTCAGCAATTTGCAGCAATTAAACTACAGAAATAACCACTTTTCCATATAAACAAGGTCTAAAATCATGTTTGGATTGCACTCTGTACACAATCTGTTAAACTGAACTGTTCAAACTAGATGATAAGGGACACTATGGACAATTTTCAGCAATTTGCAGCAATTAAACTACAGAAATAACCACTTTTCCATATAAACAAGGTCTAAAATCATGTTTGGATTGCACTCTGTTAAAAGTAACTGTTCAAACTAGATGAGATAGGGACACTATGGACAATTTTCAGCAATTAAACTACAGAAATAACCACTTTTCCATATAAACAAGGTCTAAAATCATGTTTGGATTGCACTCTGTTAAAAGTAACTGTTCAAACTAGATGAGATAGGGACACTATGGACAATTTTCAGCAATTAAACTACAGAAATAACCACTTTTCCATATAAACAAGGTCTAAAATCATGTTTGGATTGCACTCTGTACACAATCTGTTAAACTGAACTGTTCAAACTAGATGATAAGGGACACTATGGACAATTTTCAGCAATTTGCAGCAAACAAACTACAGAAATAACCACTTTTCCATATAAACAAGGTCTAAAATCATGTTTGGATTGCACTCTGGATACAATCTGTTAAACGGAACTGTTCAAACTAGATGAGATAGGGACACTATGGACAATTTTCAGCAATTAAACTACAGAAATAACCACTTTTCCATATAAACAAGGTCTAAAATCATGTTTGGATTGCACTCTGGATACAATCTGTCAAACGTAACTGTTCAAACTAGATGAGATAGGGACACTATGGACCATTTTCAGCAATTAAACTACAGAAATAACCACTTTTCCATATAAACAAGGTCTAAAATCATGTTTGGATTGCACTCTGGATACAATCTGTTAAACGTAACTGTTCAATCTAGATGACATAGGGACACTATGGACAATTTTCAGCAATTTGCAGCAATTAAACTACAGAAATAACCACTTTTCCATATAAACAAGGTCTAAAATCATGTTTGGATTGCACTCTGGATACAATCTGTTAAACGTAACTGTTCAAACTAGATGAGATAGGGACACTATGGACAATTTTCAGCAATTTGCAGCAATTAAACTACAGAAATAACCACTTTTCCATATAAACAAGGTCTAAAATCATGTTTGGATTGCACTCTGTTAAACGTAACTGTTCAAACTAGATGAGATAGGGACACTATGGACAATTTTCAGCTATTAAACTACAGAAATAACCACTTTTCCATATAAACAAGGTCTAAAATCATGTTTGGATTGCACTCTGGATACAATCTGTTAAACGGAACTGTTCAAACTAGATGATAAGGGACACTATGGACAATTTTCAGCAATTTGCAGCAATTAAACTACAGAAATAACCACTTTTCCATATAAACAAGGTCTAAAATCATGTTTGGATTGCACTCTGTACACAATCTGTTAAACTGAACTGTTCAAACTAGATGATAAGGGACACTATGGACAATTTTCAGCAATTTGCAGCAAACAAACTACAGAAATAACCACTTTTCCATATAAACAAGGTCTAAAATCATGTTTGGATTGCACTCTGGATACAATCTGTTAAACGGAACTGTTCAAACTAGATGAGATAGGGACACTATGGACAATTTTCAGCAATTTGCAGCAATTAAACTACAGAAATAACCACTTTTCCATATAAACAAGGTCTAAAATCATGTTTGGATTGCACTCTGTTAAACGTAACTGTTCAAACTAGATGAGATAGGGACACTATGGACAATTTTCAGCTATTAAACTACAGAAATAACCACTTTTCCATATAAACAAGGTCTAAAATCATGTTTGGATTGCACTCTGGATACAATCTGTTAAACGGAACTGTTCAAACTAGATGATAAGGGACACTATGGACAATTTTCAGCAATTTGCAGCAATTAAACTACAGAAATAACCACTTTTCCATATAAACAAGGTCTAAAATCATGTTTGGATTGCACTCTGGATACAATCTGTTAAACGTAACTGTTCAAACTAGATGAGATAGGGACACTATGGACAATTTTCAGCAATTTGCAGCAATTAAACTACAGAAATAACCACTTTTCCATATAAACAAGGTCTAAAATCATGTTTGGATTGCACTCTGTTAAACGTAACTGTTCAAACTAGATGAGATAGGGACACTATGGACAATTTTCAGCTATTAAACTACAGAAATAACCACTTTTCCATATAAACAAGGTCTAAAATCATGTTTGGATTGCACTCTGGATACAATCTGTTAAACGGAACTGTTCAAACTAGATGATAAGGGACACTATGGACAATTTTCAGCAATTTGCAGCAATTAAACTACAGAAATAACCACTTTTCCATATAAACAAGGTCTAAAATCATGTTTGGATTGCACTCTGTACACAATCTGTTAAACTGAACTGTTCAAACTAGATGATAAGGGACACTATGGACACTTTTCAGCAATTTGCAGCAAACAAACTACAGAAATAACCACTTTTCCATATAAACAAGGTCTAAAATCATGTTTGGATTGCACTCTGGATACAATCTGTTAAACGGAACTGTTCAAACTAGATGATAAGGGACACTATGGACAATTTTCAGCAATTTGCAGCAATTAAACTACAGAAATAACCACTTTTCCATATAAACAAGGTCTAAAATCATGTTTGGATTGCACTCTGTACACAATCTGTTAAACTGAACTGTTCAAACTAGATGATAAGGGACACTATGGACAATTTTCAGCAATTTGCAGCAAACAAACTACAGAAATAACCACTTTTCCATATAAACAAGGTCTAAAATCATGTTTGGATTGCACTCTGGATACAATCTGTTAAACGGAACTGTTCAAACTAGATGAGATAGGGACACTATGGACAATTTTCAGCAATTAAACTACAGAAATAACCACTTTTCCATATAAACAAGGTCTAAAATCATGTTTGGATTGCACTCTGGATACAATCTGTCAAACGTAACTGTTCAAACTAGATGAGATAGGGACACTATGGACCATTTTCAGCAATTAAACTACAGAAATAACCACTTTTCCATATAAACAAGGTCTAAAATCATGTTTGGATTGCACTCTGGATACAATCTGTTAAACGTAACTGTTCAATCTAGATGACATAGGGACACTATGGACAATTTTCAGCAATTTGCAGCAATTAAACTACAGAAATAACCACTTTTCCATATAAACAAGGTCTAAAATCATGTTTGGATTGCACTCTGTTAAACGTAACTGTTCAAACTAGATGAGATAGGGACACTATGGACAATTTTCAGCTATTAAACTACAGAAATAACCACTTTTCCATATAAACAAGGTCTAAAATCATGTTTGGATTGCACTCTGGATACAATCTGTTAAACGGAACTGTTCAAACTAGATGATAAGGGACACTATGGACAATTTTCAGCAATTTGCAGCAATTAAACTACAGAAATAACCACTTTTCCATATAAACAAGGTCTAAAATCATGTTTGGATTGCACTCTGTACACAATCTGTTAAACTGAACTGTTCAAACTAGATGATAAGGGACACCATGGACAATTTTCAGCAATTTGCAGCAATTAAACTACAGAAATAACCACTTTTCCATATAAACAAGGTCTAAAATCATGTTTGGATTGCACTCTGTTAAAAGTAACTGTTCAAACTAGATGAGATAGGGACACTATGGACAATTTTCAGCAATTAAACTACAGAAATAACCACTTTTCCATATAAACAAGGTCTAAAATCATGTTTGGATTGCACTCTGTTAAAAGTAACTGTTCAAACTAGATGAGATAGGGACACTATGGACAATTTTCAGCAATTAAACTACAGAAATAACCACTTTTCCATATAAACAAGGTCTAAAATCATGTTTGGATTGCACTCTGTACACAATCTGTTAAACTGAACTGTTCAAACTAGATGATAAGGGACACTATGGACAATTTTCAGCAATTTGCAGCAAACAAACTACAGAAATAACCACTTTTCCATATAAACAAGGTCTAAAATCATGTTTGGATTGCACTCTGGATACAATCTGTTAAACGGAACTGTTCAAACTAGATGAGATAGGGACACTATGGACAATTTTCAGCAATTAAACTACAGAAATAACCACTTTTCCATATAAACAAGGTCTAAAATCATGTTTGGATTGCACTCTGGATACAATCTGTCAAACGTAACTGTTCAAACTAGATGAGATAGGGACACTATGGACCATTTTCAGCAATTAAACTACAGAAATAACCACTTTTCCATATAAACAAGGTCTAAAATCATGTTTGGATTGCACTCTGGATACAATCTGTTAAACGTAACTGTTCAATCTAGATGACATAGGGACACTATGGACAATTTTCAGCAATTTGCAGCAATTAAACTACAGAAATAACCACTTTTCCATATAAACAAGGTCTAAAATCATGTTTGGATTGCACTCTGGATACAATCTGTTAAACGTAACTGTTCAAACTAGATGAGATAGGGACACTATGGACAATTTTCAGCAATTTGCAGCAATTAAACTACAGAAATAACCACTTTTCCATATAAACAAGGTCTAAAATCATGTTTGGATTGCACTCTGTTAAACGTAACTGTTCAAACTAGATGAGATAGGGACACTATGGACAATTTTCAGCTATTAAACTACAGAAATAACCACTTTTCCATATAAACAAGGTCTAAAATCATGTTTGGATTGCACTCTGTTAAAAGTAACTGTTCAAACTAGATGAGATAGGGACACTATGGACAATTTTCAGCAATTAAACTACAGAAATAACCACTTTTCCATATAAACAAGGTCTAAAATCATGTTTGGATTGCACTCTGGATACAATCTGTTAAACGGAACTGTTCAAACTAGATGAGATAGGGACACTATGGACAATTTTCAGCAATTTGCAGCAATTAAACTACAGAAATAACCACTTTTCCATATAAACAAGGTCTAAAATCATGTTTGGATTGCACTCTGTACACAATCTGTTAAACTGAACTGTTCAAACTAGATGATAAGGGACACTATGGACAATTTTCAGCAATTTGCAGCAAACAAACTACAGAAATAACCACTTTTCCATATAAACAAGGTCTAAAATCATGTTTGGATTGCACTCTGGATACAATCTGTTAAACGGAACTGTTCAAACTAGATGATAAGGGACACTATGGACAATTTTCAGCAATTTGCAGCAATGAAATAACCACTTTTCCATATAAACAAGGTCTAAAATCATGTTTGGATTGCACTCTGTTAAAAGTAACTGTTCAAACTAGATGAGATAGGGACACTATGGACAATTTTCAGCAATTAAACTACAGAAATAACCACTTTTCCATATAAACAAGGTCTAAAATCATGTTTGGATTGCACTCTGTTAAACGTAACTGTTCAAACTAGATGATATGGACACTATGGACAATTTTCAGCAATTTGCAGCAATTAAACTACAGAAATAACCACTTTTCCATATAAACAAGGTCTAAAATCATGTTTGGATTGCACTCTGGATACAATCTGTTAAACGTAACTGTTCAAACTAGATGAGATAGGGACACTATGGACAATTTTCAGCAATTTGCAGCAATTAAACTACAGAAATAACCACTTTTCCATATAAACAAGGTCTAAAATCATGTTTGGATTGCACTCTGTTAAACGTAACTGTTCAAACTAGATGAGATAGGGACACTATGGACAATTTTCAGCTATTAAACTACAGAAATAACCACTTTTCCATATAAACAAGGTCTAAAATCATGTTTGGATTGCACTCTGTTAAACGTAACTGTTCAAACTAGATGAGATAGGGACACTATGGACAATTTTCAGCTATTAAACTACAGAAATAACCACTTTTCCATATAAACAAGGTCTAAAATCATGTTTGGATTGCACTCTGGATACAATCTGTTAAACGGAACTGTTCAAACTAGATGATAAGGGACACTATGGACAATTTTCAGCAATTTGCAGCAATTAAACTACAGAAATAACCACTTTTCCATATAAACAAGGTCTAAAATCATGTTTGGATTGCACTCTGTACACAATCTGTTAAACTGAACTGTTCAAACTAGATGATAAGGGACACTATGGACAATTTTCAGCAATTTGCAGCAAACAAACTACAGAAATAACCACTTTTCCATATAAACAAGGTCTAAAATCATGTTTGGATTGCACTCTGGATACAATCTGTTAAACGGAACTGTTCAAACTAGATGATAAGGGACACTATGGACAATTTTCAGCAATTTGCAGCAATTAAACTACAGAAATAACCACTTTTCCATATAAACAAGGTCTAAAATCATGTTTGGATTGCACTCTGTTAAAAGTAACTGTTCAAACTAGATGAGATAGGGACACTATGGACAATTTTCAGCAATTAAACTACAGAAATAACCACTTTTCCATATAAACAAGGTCTAAAATCATGTTTGGATTGCACTCTGGATACAATCTGTCAAACGTAACTGTTCAAACTAGATGAGATAGGGACACTATGGACCATTTTCAGCAATTAAACTACAGAAATAACCACTTTTCCATATAAACAAGGTCTAAAATCATGTTTGGATTGCACTCTGGATACAATCTGTTAAACGTAACTGTTCAAACTAGATGACATAGGGACACTATGGACAATTTTCAGCAATTTGCAGCAATTAAACTACAGAAATAACCACTTTTCCATATAAACAAGGTCTAAAATCATGTTTGGATTGCACTCTGTGACGTAGAAGTCCGCGGGCAGCATTTTGTTCTTTAACGCACACACATATTCATCACTCCTCCCTGCGCCATTATACCATAAGTTAACAATATGGGTCGACACACAAATTAACTTCTGTCTTGGTGCAGGCATTTCACACTTGTCAATGTTCATATTTGAGAGATACAATAATTATTATACTTATCAATGTTGTGGATGAGCGCATTGTTTGTTTGTTCTGTTCCTCTCTCTCCATCTCTGTAGCTTCCGGGTGTGCTGGAAAAGGACCCGAGCTAAGGGAATTGGGTTGGCTTTATAGTGCCTGTCCCAAATGGCTCATTAATGCATATGGGCATATTGAAAGATATTGTCAGTAGTGATGTAATGTTGTAAATGTTATGTTGTGATATTGTTTAAAACCGTGTTGCAATGTATATCCTTTAGTATGTTTAGTTCATGGAAAATGTAGGTTTGTATTGTTAATTGATTAATTAATTAGGGTTAATTGTTCTGAGGGGAGGGGCTAGCCCTACAAAAGGAGCCTCTCTCCAGTCTCTAAGGAGGCATTTTTTGGATTGAGCTGTGGATGGGGCAGCATTGTTTTTAAGCTGTCCCATAAGGTAGACGTTGATGGCAGTACTGTTGTTTTTTGTTCCGGAATCACTTGTAAATAAACACCTTTGCACAGAAGAACTTTTGCGGCTCCGCCATCTTTTTATTTTGATAGAGGTTAGGTTATCCAGTTTAGCCTTCTGGCCTACTCTACGTGACACACTCTGTTAAACGGAACTGTTCAAACTAGATGATAGGGACACTATGGACAATTTTCAGCAATTTGCAGCAATTAAACTACAGAAATAACCACTTTTCCATATAAACAAGGTCTAAAATCATGTTTGGATTGCACTCTGTTAAACGTAACTGTTCAAACTAGATGAGATAGGGACACTATGGACAATTTTCAGCTATTAAACTACAGAAATAACCACTTTTCCATATAAACAAGGTCTAAAATCATGTTTGGATTGCACTCTGGATACAATCTGTTAAACGGAACTGTTCAAACTAGCTGATAGGGACACTATGGACAATTTTCAGCAATTTGCAGCAATTAAACTACAGAAATAACCACTTTTCCATATAAACAAGGTCTAAAATCATGTTTGGATTGCACTCTGTTAAACGTAACTGTTCAAACTAGATGAGATAGGGACACTATGGACAATTTTCAGCAATTAAACTACAGAAATAACCACTTTTCCATATAAACAAGGTCTAAAATCATGTTTGGATTGCACTCTGTTAAACGTAACTGTTCAAACTAGATGAGATAGGGACACTATGGACAATTTTCAGCAATTAAACTACAGAAATAACCACTTTTCCATATAAACAAGGACTAAAATCATGTTTGGATTGCAGTCTGTTAAACGTAACTGTTCAAACTAGATGATAGGGACACCATGG
This sequence comes from Oncorhynchus mykiss, assembly GCF_057628025.1. Lineage (NCBI taxonomy): Eukaryota > Metazoa > Chordata > Actinopteri > Salmoniformes > Salmonidae > Oncorhynchus > Oncorhynchus mykiss. The sequence goes on from NC_143046.1 coordinate 45,159,714, forward strand.
ACAATTTGCAGCAATTTGCAGCAATTCAGCTACAGAAATAACCACTTTTTCCATATAAACAAGGTCTAAAATCATGTTTGGATTGCACTCTGGATAGAATCTGTTAAACGTAACTGTTCCAATTAGATGAGATAGGGACATGGACAATTTGCAGCTATTAAACTACAGAAATAACCACTTTTCCATAATAACAAGGTCTAAAATCATGTTTGGATTGCACTCTGTTAAACGTAACTGTTCAAACTAGATGAGATAGGGACACTATGGACAATTTGCAGCAATTTGCAGCAATTAAACTACAGAAATAACCACTTTTCCATATAAACAAGGTCTAAAATCATGTTTGGATTGCACTCTGTTAAACGTAACTGTTCAAACTAGATGAGATAGGGACACTATGGACAATTTTCAGCAATTTGCAGCAATTAAACTACAGAAATAACCACTTTTCCATATAAACAAGGTCTAAAATCATGTTTGGATTGCACTCTGGATACAATCTGTTAAACGGAACTCTTCAAACTAGATGATAGGGACACTATGGACAATTTTCAGCAATTTGCAGCAATTAAACTACAGAAATAACCACTTTTCCATATAAACAAGGTCTAAAATCATGTTTGGATTGCACTCTGTTAAACGTAACTGTTCAAACTAGATGAGATAGGGACACTATGGACAATTTTCAGCTATTAAACTACAGAAATAACCACTTTTCCATATAAACAAGGTCTAAAATCATGTTTGGATTGCACTCTGTTAAACGTAACTGTTCAAACTAGATGAGATAGGGACACTATGGACAATTTTCAGCTATTAAACTACAGAAATAACCACTTTTCCATATAAACAAGGTCTAAAATCATGTTTGGATTGCACTCTGGATACAATCTGTTAAACGGAACTGTTCAAACTAGATGATAAGGGACACTATGGACAATTTTCAGCAATTTGCAGCAATTAAACTACAGAAATAACCACTTTTCCATATAAACAAGGTCTAAAATCATGTTTGGATTGCACTCTGTACACAATCTGTTAAACTGAACTGTTCAAACTAGATGATAAGGGACACTATGGACAATTTTCAGCAATTTGCAGCAAACAAACTACAGAAATAACCACTTTTCCATATAAACAAGGTCTAAAATCATGTTTGGATTGCACTCTGGATACAATCTGTTAAACGGAACTGTTCAAACTAGATGATAAGGGACACTATGGACAATTTTCAGCAATTTGCAGCAATTAAACTACAGAAATAACCACTTTTCCATATAAACAAGGTCTAAAATCATGTTTGGATTGCACTCTGTTAAAAGTAACTGTTCAAACTAGATGAGATAGGGACACTATGGACAATTTTCAGCAATTAAACTACAGAAATAACCACTTTTCCATATAAACAAGGTCTAAAATCATGTTTGGATTGCACTCTGGATACAATCTGTCAAACGTAACTGTTCAAACTAGATGAGATAGGGACACTATGGACCATTTTCAGCAATTAAACTACAGAAATAACCACTTTTCCATATAAACAAGGTCTAAAATCATGTTTGGATTGCACTCTGGATACAATCTGTTAAACGTAACTGTTCAAACTAGATGACATAGGGACACTATGGACAATTTTCAGCAATTTGCAGCAATTAAACTACAGAAATAACCACTTTTCCATATAAACAAGGTCTAAAATCATGTTTGGATTGCACTCTGTGACGTAGAAGTCCGCGGGCAGCATTTTGTTCTTTAACGCACACACATATTCATCACTCCTCCCTGCGCCATTATACCATAAGTTAACAATATGGGTCGACACACAAATTAACTTCTGTCTTGGTGCAGGCATTTCACACTTGTCAATGTTCATATTTGAGAGATACAATAATTATTATACTTATCAATGTTGTGGATGAGCGCATTGTTTGTTTGTTCTGTTCCTCTCTCTCCATCTCTGTAGCTTCCGGGTGTGCTGGAAAAGGACCCGAGCTAAGGGAATTGGGTTGGCTTTATAGTGCCTGTCCCAAATGGCTCATTAATGCATATGGGCATATTGAAAGATATTGTCAGTAGTGATGTAATGTTGTAAATGTTATGTTGTGATATTGTTTAAAACCGTGTTGCAATGTATATCCTTTAGTATGTTTAGTTCATGGAAAATGTAGGTTTGTATTGTTAATTGATTAATTAATTAGGGTTAATTGTTCTGAGGGGAGGGGCTAGCCCTACAAAAGGAGCCTCTCTCCAGTCTCTAAGGAGGCATTTTTTGGATTGAGCTGTGGATGGGGCAGCATTGTTTTTAAGCTGTCCCATAAGGTAGACGTTGATGGCAGTACTGTTGTTTTTTGTTCCGGAATCACTTGTAAATAAACACCTTTGCACAGAAGAACTTTTGCGGCTCCGCCATCTTTTTATTTTGATAGAGGTTAGGTTATCCAGTTTAGCCTTCTGGCCTACTCTACGTGACACACTCTGTTAAACGGAACTGTTCAAACTAGATGATAGGGACACTATGGACAATTTTCAGCAATTTGCAGCAATTAAACTACAGAAATAACCACTTTTCCATATAAACAAGGTCTAAAATCATGTTTGGATTGCACTCTGTTAAACGTAACTGTTCAAACTAGATGAGATAGGGACACTATGGACAATTTTCAGCTATTAAACTACAGAAATAACCACTTTTCCATATAAACAAGGTCTAAAATCATGTTTGGATTGCACTCTGGATACAATCTGTTAAACGGAACTGTTCAAACTAGCTGATAGGGACACTATGGACAATTTTCAGCAATTTGCAGCAATTAAACTACAGAAATAACCACTTTTCCATATAAACAAGGTCTAAAATCATGTTTGGATTGCACTCTGTTAAACGTAACTGTTCAAACTAGATGAGATAGGGACACTATGGACAATTTTCAGCAATTAAACTACAGAAATAACCACTTTTCCATATAAACAAGGTCTAAAATCATGTTTGGATTGCACTCTGTTAAACGTAACTGTTCAAACTAGATGAGATAGGGACACTATGGACAATTTTCAGCAATTAAACTACAGAAATAACCACTTTTCCATATAAACAAGGACTAAAATCATGTTTGGATTGCAGTCTGTTAAACGTAACTGTTCAAACTAGATGATAGGGACACCATGGACAATTTGCAGCAATTTGCAGCAATTCAGCTACAGAAATAACCACTTTTTCCATATAAACAAGGTCTAAAATCATGTTTGGATTGCACTCTGGATAGAATCTGTTAAACGTAACTGTTCCAATTAGATGAGATAGGGACATGGACAATTTGCAGCTATTAAACTACAGAAATAACCACTTTTCCATAATAACAAGGTCTAAAATCATGTTTGGATTGCACTCTGTTAAACGTAACTGTTCAAACTAGATGAGATAGGGACACTATGGACAATTTGCAGCAATTTGCAGCAATTAAACTACAGAAATAACCACTTTTCCATATAAACAAGGTCTAAAATCATGTTTGGATTGCACTCTGTTAAACGTAACTGTTCAAACTAGATGAGATAGGGACACTATGGACAATTTTCAGCAATTTGCAGCAATTAAACTACAGAAATAACCACTTTTCCATATAAACAAGGTCTAAAATCATGTTTGGATTGCACTCTGGATACAATCTGTTAAACGGAACTCTTCAAACTAGATGATAGGGACACTATGGACAATTTTCAGCAATTTGCAGCAATTAAACTACAGAAATAACCACTTTTCCATATAAACAAGGTCTAAAATCATGTTTGGATTGCACTCTGTTAAACGTAACTGTTCAAACTAGATGAGATAGGGACACTATGGACAATTTTCAGCAATTAAACTACAGAAATAACCACTTTTCCATATAAACAAGGTCTAAAATCATGTTTGGATTGCACTCTGGATACAATCTGTTAAACGTAACTGTTCAAACTAGATAGGGACACTATGGACAATTTTCAGCAATTTGCAGCAATTAAACTACAGAAATAACCACTTTTCCATATAAACAAGGACTAAAATCATGTTTGGATTGCAGTCTGTTAAACGTATCTGTTCAAACTAGATGATAGGGACACCATGGACAATTTGCAGCAATTTGCAGCAATTCAGCTACAGAAATAACCACTTTTTCCATATAAACAAGGTCTAAAATCATGTTTGGATTGCACTCTGGATAGAATCTGTTAAACGTAACTGTTCCAATTAGATGAGATAGGGACATGGACAATTTGCAGCTATTAAACTACAGAAATAACCACTTTTCCATAATAACAAGGTCTAAAATCATGTTTGGATTGCACTCTGTTAAACGTAACTGTTCAAACTAGATGAGATAGGGACACTATGGACAATTTGCAGCAATTTGCAGCAATTAAACTACAGAAATAACCACTTTTCCATATAAACAAGGTCTAAAATCATGTTTGGATTGCACTCTGTTAAACGTAACTGTTCAAACTAGATGAGATAGGGACACTATGGACAATTTTCAGCAATTTGCAGCAATTAAACTACAGAAATAACCACTTTTCCATGTAAACAAGGTCTAAAATCATGTTTGGATTGCACTCTGTACACAATCTGTTAAACTGAACTGTTCAAACTAGATGATAAGGGACACTATGGACAATTTTCAGCAATTTGCAGCAATTAAACTACAGAAATAACCACTTTTCCATATAAACAAGGTCTAAAATCATGTTTGGATTGCACTCTGTACACAATCTGTTAAACTGAACTGTTCAAACTAGATGATAAGGGACACTATGGACAATTTTCAGCAATTTGCAGCAATTAAACTACAGAAATAACCACTTTTCCATATAAACAAGGTCTAAAATCATGTTTGGATTGCACTCTGTTAAACGTAACTGTTCAAACTAGATGAGATAGGGACACTATGGACAATTTTCAGCTATTAAACTACAGAAATAACCACTTTTCCATATAAACAAGGTCTAAAATCATGTTTGGATTGCACTCTGGATACAATCTGTTAAACGGAACTGTTCAAACTAGATGAGATAGGGACATTATGGACAATTTTCAGCAATTTGCAGCAATTAAACTACAGAAATAACCACTTTTCCATATAAACAAGGTCTAAAATCATGTTTGGATTGCACTCTGGATACAATCTGTTAAACGGAACTGTTCAAACTAGATGAGATAGGGACACTATGGTCAATTTTCAGCAATTTGCAGCAATTAAACTACAGAAATAACCACTTTTCCATATAAACAAGGTCTAAAATCATGTTTGGATTGCACTCTGTTAAACGTAACTGTTCAAACTAGATGAGATAGGGACACTATGGACAATTTTCAGCAATTAAACTACAGAAATAACCACTTTTCCATATAAACAAGGACTAAAATCATGTTTGGATTGCAGTCTGTTAAACGTAACTGTTCAAACTAGATGATAGGGACACCATGGACAATTTGCAGCAATTTGCAGCAATTCAGCTACAGAAATAACCCCTTTTTCCATATAAACAAGGTCTAAAATCATGTTTGGATTGCACTCTGGATAGAATCTGTTAAACGTAACTGTTCCAATTAGATGAGATAGGGACATGGACAATTTGCAGCTATTAAACTACAGAAATAACCACTTTTCCATAATAACAAGGTCTAAAATCATGTTTGGATTGCACTCTGTTAAACGTAACTGTTCAAACTAGATGAGATAGGGACACTATGGACAATTTGCAGCAATTTGCAGCAATTAAACTACAGAAATAACCACTTTTCCATATAAACAAGGTCTAAAATCATGTTTGGATTGCACTCTGTTAAACGTAACTGTTCAAACTAGATGAGATAGGGACACTATGGACAATTTTCAGCAATTTGCAGCAATTAAACTACAGAAATAACCACTTTTCCATATAAACAAGGTCTAAAATCATGTTTGGATTGCACTCTGGATACAATCTGTTAAACGGAACTGTTCAAACTAGATGATAGGGACACTATGGACAATTTTCAGCAATTTGCAGCAATTAAACTACAGAAATAACCACTTTTCCATATAAACAAGGTCTAAAATCATGTTTGGATTGCACTCTGTTAAACGTAACTGTTCAAACTAGATGAGATAGGGACACTATGGACAATTTTCAGCAATTAAACTACAGAAATAACCACTTTTCCATATAAACAAGGTCTAAAATCATGTTTGGATTGCACTCTGGATACAATCTGTTAAACGTAACTGTTCAAACTAGATAGGGACACTATGGACAATTTTCAGCAATTTGCAGCAATTAAACTACAGAAATAACCACTTTTCCATATAAACAAGGTCTAAAATCATGTTTGGATTGCACTCTGTACACAATCTGTTAAACTGAACTGTTCAAACTAGATGATAAGGGACACTATGGACAATTTTCAGCAATTTGCAGCAATTAAACTACAGAAATAACCACTTTTCCATATAAACAAGGTCTAAAATCATGTTTGGATTGCACTCTGTACACAATCTGTTAAACTGAACTGTTCAAACTAGATGATAAGGGACACTATGGACAATTTTCAGCAATTTGCAGCAATTAAACTACAGAAATAACCACTTTTCCATATAAACAAGGTCTAAAATCATGTTTGGATTGCACTCTGGATACAATCTGTTAAACGGAACTGTTCAAACTAGATAGGGACACTATGGACAATTTTCAGCAATTTGCAGCAATTAAACTACAGAAATAACCACTTTTCCATATAAACAAGGACTAAAATCATGTTTGGATTGCAGTCTGTTAAACGTAACTGTTCAAACTAGATGATAGGGACACCATGGACAATTTGCAGCAATTTGCAGCAATTCAGCTACAGAAATAACCACTTTTTCCATATAAACAAGGTCTAAAATCATGTTTGGATTGCACTCTGTTAAACGTAACTGTTCAAACTAGATGAGATAGGGACACTATGGACAATTTTCAGCAATTAAACTACAGAAATAACCACTTTTCCATATAAACAAGGTCTAAAATCATGTTTGGATTGCACTCTGTTAAACGTAACTGTTCAAACTAGATGAGATAGGGACACTATGGACAATTTTCAGCAATTAAACTACAGAAATAACCACTTTTCCATATAAACAAGGACTAAAATCATGTTTGGATTGCAGTCTGTTAAACGTAACTGTTCAAACTAGATGATAGGGACACCATGGACAATTTGCAGCAATTTGCAGCAATTCAGCTACAGAAATAACCACTTTTTCCATATAAACAAGGTCTAAAATCATGTTTGGATTGCACTCTGGATAGAATCTGTTAAACGTAACTGTTCCAATTAGATGAGATAGGGACATGGACAATTTGCAGCTATTAAACTACAGAAATAACCACTTTTCCATAATAACAAGGTCTAAAATCATGTTTGGATTGCACTCTGTTAAACGTAACTGTTCAAACTAGATGAGATAGGGACACTATGGACAATTTGCAGCAATTTGCAGCAATTAAACTACAGAAATAACCACTTTTCCATATAAACAAGGTCTAAAATCATGTTTGGATTGCACTCTGTTAAACGTAACTGTTCAAACTAGATGAGATAGGGACACTATGGACAATTTTCAGCAATTTGCAGCAATTAAACTACAGAAATAACCACTTTTCCATATAAACAAGGTCTAAAATCATGTTTGGATTGCACTCTGGATACAATCTGTTAAACGGAACTCTTCAAACTAGATGATAGGGACACTATGGACAATTTTCAGCAATTTGCAGCAATTAAACTACAGAAATAACCACTTTTCCATATAAACAAGGTCTAAAATCATGTTTGGATTGCACTCTGTTAAACGTAACTGTTCAAACTAGATGAGATAGGGACACTATGGACAATTTTCAGCAATTAAACTACAGAAATAACCACTTTTCCATATAAACAAGGTCTAAAATCATGTTTGGATTGCACTCTGGATACAATCTGTTAAACGTAACTGTTCAAACTAGATAGGGACACTATGGACAATTTTCAGCAATTTGCAGCAATTAAACTACAGAAATAACCACTTTTCCATATAAACAAGGACTAAAATCATGTTTGGATTGCAGTCTGTTAAACGTATCTGTTCAAACTAGATGATAGGGACACCATGGACAATTTGCAGCAATTTGCAGCAATTCAGCTACAGAAATAACCACTTTTTCCATATAAACAAGGTCTAAAATCATGTTTGGATTGCACTCTGGATAGAATCTGTTAAACGTAACTGTTCCAATTAGATGAGATAGGGACATGGACAATTTGCAGCTATTAAACTACAGAAATAACCACTTTTCCATAATAACAAGGTCTAAAATCATGTTTGGATTGCACTCTGTTAAACGTAACTGTTCAAACTAGATGAGATAGGGACACTATGGACAATTTGCAGCAATTTGCAGCAATTAAACTACAGAAATAACCACTTTTCCATATAAACAAGGTCTAAAATCATGTTTGGATTGCACTCTGTTAAACGTAACTGTTCAAACTAGATGAGATAGGGACACTATGGACAATTTTCAGCAATTTGCAGCAATTAAACTACAGAAATAACCACTTTTCCATGTAAACAAGGTCTAAAATCATGTTTGGATTGCACTCTGTACACAATCTGTTAAACTGAACTGTTCAAACTAGATGATAAGGGACACTATGGACAATTTTCAGCAATTTGCAGCAATTAAACTACAGAAATAACCACTTTTCCATATAAACAAGGTCTAAAATCATGTTTGGATTGCACTCTGTACACAATCTGTTAAACTGAACTGTTCAAACTAGATGATAAGGGACACTATGGACAATTTTCAGCAATTTGCAGCAATTAAACTACAGAAATAACCACTTTTCCATATAAACAAGGTCTAAAATCATGTTTGGATTGCACTCTGTTAAACGTAACTGTTCAAACTAGATGAGATAGGGACACTATGGACAATTTTCAGCTATTAAACTACAGAAATAACCACTTTTCCATATAAACAAGGTCTAAAATCATGTTTGGATTGCACTCTGGATACAATCTGTTAAACGGAACTGTTCAAACTAGATGAGATAGGGACATTATGGACAATTTTCAGCAATTTGCAGCAATTAAACTACAGAAATAACCACTTTTCCATATAAACAAGGTCTAAAATCATGTTTGGATTGCACTCTGGATACAATCTGTTAAACGGAACTGTTCAAACTAGATGAGATAGGGACACTATGGTCAATTTTCAGCAATTTGCAGCAATTAAACTACAGAAATAACCACTTTTCCATATAAACAAGGTCTAAAATCATGTTTGGATTGCACTCTGTTAAACGTAACTGTTCAAACTAGATGAGATAGGGACACTATGGACAATTTTCAGCAATTAAACTACAGAAATAACCACTTTTCCATATAAACAAGGACTAAAATCATGTTTGGATTGCAGTCTGTTAAACGTAACTGTTCAAACTAGATGATAGGGACACCATGGACAATTTGCAGCAATTTGCAGCAATTCAGCTACAGAAATAACCCCTTTTTCCATATAAACAAGGTCTAAAATCATGTTTGGATTGCACTCTGGATAGAATCTGTTAAACGTAACTGTTCCAATTAGATGAGATAGGGACATGGACAATTTGCAGCTATTAAACTACAGAAATAACCACTTTTCCATAATAACAAGGTCTAAAATCATGTTTGGATTGCACTCTGTTAAACGTAACTGTTCAAACTAGATGAGATAGGGACACTATGGACAATTTGCAGCAATTTGCAGCAATTAAACTACAGAAATAACCACTTTTCCATATAAACAAGGTCTAAAATCATGTTTGGATTGCACTCTGTTAAACGTAACTGTTCAAACTAGATGAGATAGGGACACTATGGACAATTTTCAGCAATTTGCAGCAATTAAACTACAGAAATAACCACTTTTCCATATAAACAAGGTCTAAAATCATGTTTGGATTGCACTCTGGATACAATCTGTTAAACGGAACTGTTCAAACTAGATGATAGGGACACTATGGACAATTTTCAGCAATTTGCAGCAATTAAACTACAGAAATAACCACTTTTCCATATAAACAAGGTCTAAAATCATGTTTGGATTGCACTCTGTTAAACGTAACTGTTCAAACTAGATGAGATAGGGACACTATGGACAATTTTCAGCAATTAAACTACAGAAATAACCACTTTTCCATATAAACAAGGTCTAAAATCATGTTTGGATTGCACTCTGGATACAATCTGTTAAACGTAACTGTTCAAACTAGATAGGGACACTATGGACAATTTTCAGCAATTTGCAGCAATTAAACTACAGAAATAACCACTTTTCCATATAAACAAGGTCTAAAATCATGTTTGGATTGCACTCTGTACACAATCTGTTAAACTGAACTGTTCAAACTAGATGATAAGGGACACTATGGACAATTTTCAGCAATTTGCAGCAATTAAACTACAGAAATAACCACTTTTCCATATAAACAAGGTCTAAAATCATGTTTGGATTGCACTCTGTACACAATCTGTTAAACTGAACTGTTCAAACTAGATGATAAGGGACACTATGGACAATTTTCAGCAATTTGCAGCAATTAAACTACAGAAATAACCACTTTTCCATATAAACAAGGTCTAAAATCATGTTTGGATTGCACTCTGGATACAATCTGTTAAACGGAACTGTTCAAACTAGATAGGGACACTATGGACAATTTTCAGCAATTTGCAGCAATTAAACTACAGAAATAACCACTTTTCCATATAAACAAGGACTAAAATCATGTTTGGATTGCAGTCTGTTAAACGTAACTGTTCAAACTAGATGATAGGGACACCATGGACAATTTGCAGCAATTTGCAGCAATTCAGCTACAGAAATAACCACTTTTTCCATATAAACAAGGTCTAAAATCATGTTTGGATTGCACTCTGGATAGAATCTGTTAAACGTAACTGTTCCAATTAGATGAGATAGGGACATGGACAATTTGCAGCTATTAAACTACAGAAATAACCACTTTTCCATAATAACAAGGTCTAAAATCATGTTTGGATTGCACTCTGTTAAACGTAACTGTTCAAACTAGATGAGATAGGGACACTATGGACAATTTGCAGCAATTTGCAGCAATTAAACTACAGAAATAACCACTTTTCCATATAAACAAGGTCTAAAATCATGTTTGGATTGCACTCTGTTAAACGTAACTGTTCAAACTAGATGAGATAGGGACACTATGGACAATTTTCAGCAATTTGCAGCAATTAAACTACAGAAATAACCACTTTTCCATATAAACAAGGTCTAAAATCATGTTTGGATTGCACTCTGGATACAATCTGTTAAACGGAACTGTTCAAACTAGATGATAGGGACACTATGGACAATTTTCAGCAATTTGCAGCAATTAAACTACAGAAATAACCACTTTTCCATATAAACAAGGTCTAAAATCATGTTTGGATTGCACTCTGTTAAACGTAACTGTTCAAACTAGATGAGATAGGGACACTATGGACAATTTTCAGCAATTAAACTACAGAAATAACCACTTTTCCATATAAACAAGGTCTAAAATCATGTTTGGATTGCACTCTGGATACAATCTGTTAAACGTAACTGTTCAAACTAGATAGGGACACTATGGACAATTTTCAGCAATTTGCAGCAATTAAACTACAGAAATAACCACTTTTCCATATAAACAAGGTCTAAAATCATGTTTGGATTGCACTCTGTACACAATCTGTTAAACTGAACTGTTCAAACTAGATGATAAGGGACACTATGGACAATTTTCAGCAATTTGCAGCAATTAAACTACAGAAATAACCACTTTTCCATATAAACAAGGTCTAAAATCATGTTTGGATTGCACTCTGTACACAATCTGTTAAACTGAACTGTTCAAACTAGATGATAAGGGACACTATGGACAATTTTCAGCAATTTGCAGCAATTAAACTACAGAAATAACCACTTTTCCATATAAACAAGGTCTAAAATCATGTTTGGATTGCACTCTGGATACAATCTGTTAAACGGAACTGTTCAAACTAGATAGGGACACTATGGACAATTTTCAGCAATTTGCAGCAATTAAACTACAGAAATAACCACTTTTCCATATAAACAAGGACTAAAATCATGTTTGGATTGCAGTCTGTTAAACGTAACTGTTCAAACTAGATGATAGGGACACCATGGACAATTTGCAGCAATTTGCAGCAATTCAGCTACAGAAATAACCACTTTTTCCATATAAACAAGGTCTAAAATCATGTTTGGATTGCACTCTGGATAGAATCTGTTAAACGTAACTGTTCCAATTAGATGAGATAGGGACATGGACAATTTGCAGCTATTAAACTACAGAAATAACCACTTTTCCATAATAACAAGGTCTAAAATCATGTTTGGATTGCACTCTGTTAAACGTAACTGTTCAAACTAGATGAGATAGGGACACTATGGACAATTTGCAGCAATTAAACTACAGAAATAACCACTTTTCCATATAAACAAGGTCTAAAATCATGTTTGGATTGCACTCTGTTAAACGTAACTGTTCAAACTAGATGAGATAGGGACACTATGGACAATTTTCAGCAATTTGCAGCAATTAAACTACAGAAATAACCACTTTTCCATATAAACAAGGTCTAAAATCATGTTTGGATTGCACTCTGGATACAATCTGTTAAACGGAACTGTTCAAACTAGATGATAGGGACACTATGGACAATTTTCAGCAATTTGCAGCAATTAAACTACAGAAATAACCACTTTTCCATATAAACAAGGTCTAAAATCATGTTTGGATTGCACTCTGGATACAATCTGTTAAACGGAACTGTTCAAACTAGATGAGATAGGGACACTATGGTCAATTTTCAGCAATTTGCAGCAATTAAACTACAGAAATAACCACTTTTCCATATAAACAAGGTCTAAAATCATGTTTGGATTGCACTCTGTTAAACGTAACTGTTCAAACTAGATGAGATAGGGACACTATGGACAATTTTCAGCAATTAAACTACAGAAATAACCACTTTTCCATATAAACAAGGACTAAAATCATGTTTGGATTGCAGTCTGTTAAACGTAACTGTTCAAACTAGATGATAGGGACACCATGGACAATTTGCAGCAATTTGCAGCAATTCAGCTACAGAAATAACCCCTTTTTCCATATAAACAAGGTCTAAAATCATGTTTGGATTGCACTCTGGATAGAATCTGTTAAACGTAACTGTTCCAATTAGATGAGATAGGGACATGGACAATTTGCAGCTATTAAACTACAGAAATAACCACTTTTCCATAATAACAAGGTCTAAAATCATGTTTGGATTGCACTCTGTTAAACGTAACTGTTCAAACTAGATGAGATAGGGACACTATGGACAATTTGCAGCAATTTGCAGCAATTAAACTACAGAAATAACCACTTTTCCATATAAACAAGGTCTAAAATCATGTTTGGATTGCACTCTGTTAAACGTAACTGTTCAAACTAGATGAGATAGGGACACTATGGACAATTTTCAGCAATTTGCAGCAATTAAACTACAGAAATAACCACTTTTCCATATAAACAAGGTCTAAAATCATGTTTGGATTGCACTCTGGATACAATCTGTTAAACGGAACTGTTCAAACTAGATGATAGGGACACTATGGACAATTTTCAGCAATTTGCAGCAATTAAACTACAGAAATAACCACTTTTCCATATAAACAAGGTCTAAAATCATGTTTGGATTGCACTCTGTTAAACGTAACTGTTCAAACTAGATAGGGACACTATGGACAATTTTCAGCAATTTGCAGCAATTAAACTACAGAAATAACCACTTTTCCATATAAACAAGGTCTAAAATCATGTTTGGATTGCACTCTGTACACAATCTGTTAAACTGAACTGTTCAAACTAGATGATAAGGGACACTATGGACAATTTTCAGCAATTTGCAGCAATTAAACTACAGAAATAACCACTTTTCCATATAAACAAGGTCTAAAATCATGTTTGGATTGCACTCTGTACACAATCTGTTAAACTGAACTGTTCAAACTAGATGATAAGGGACACTATGGACAATTTTCAGCAATTTGCAGCAATTAAACTACAGAAATAACCACTTTTCCATATAAACAAGGTCTAAAATCATGTTTGGATTGCACTCTGGATACAATCTGTTAAACGGAACTGTTCAAACTAGATAGGGACACTATGGACAATTTTCAGCAATTTGCAGCAATTAAACTACAGAAATAACCACTTTTCCATATAAACAAGGACTAAAATCATGTTTGGATTGCAGTCTGTTAAACGTAACTGTTCAAACTAGATGATAGGGACACCATGGACAATTTGCAGCAATTTGCAGCAATTCAGCTACAGAAATAACCACTTTTTCCATATAAACAAGGTCTAAAATCATGTTTGGATTGCACTCTGGATAGAATCTGTTAAACGTAACTGTTCCAATTAGATGAGATAGGGACATGGACAATTTGCAGCTATTAAACTACAGAAATAACCACTTTTCCATAATAACAAGGTCTAAAATCATGTTTGGATTGCACTCTGTTAAACGTAACTGTTCAAACTAGATGAGATAGGGACACTATGGACAATTTGCAGCAATTAAACTACAGAAATAACCACTTTTCCATATAAACAAGGTCTAAAATCATGTTTGGATTGCACTCTGTTAAACGTAACTGTTCAAACTAGATGAGATAGGGACACTATGGACAATTTTCAGCAATTTGCAGCAATTAAACTACAGAAATAACCACTTTTCCATATAAACAAGGTCTAAAATCATGTTTGGATTGCACTCTGGATACAATCTGTTAAACGGAACTGTTCAAACTAGATGATAGGGACACTATGGACAATTTTCAGCAATTTGCAGCAATTAAACTACAGAAATAACCACTTTTCCATATAAACAAGGTCTAAAATCATGTTTGGATTGCACTCTGTTAAACGTAACTGTTCAAACTAGATGAGATAGGGACACTATGGACAATTTTCAGCAATTAAACTACAGAAATAACCACTTTTCCATATAAACAAGGTCTAAAATCATGTTTGGATTGCACTCTGGATACAATCTGTTAAACGTAACTGTTCAAACTAGATAGGGACACTATGGACAATTTTCAGCAATTTGCAGCAATTAAACTACAGAAATAACCACTTTTCCATATAAACAAGGTCTAAAATCATGTTTGGATTGCACTCTGTACACAATCTGTTAAACTGAACTGTTCAAACTAGATGATAAGGGACACTATGGACAATTTTCAGCAATTTGCAGCAATTAAACTACAGAAATAACCACTTTTCCATATAAACAAGGTCTAAAATCATGTTTGGATTGCACTCTGTACACAATCTGTTAAACTGAACTGTTCAAACTAGATGATAAGGGACACTATGGACAATTTTCAGCAATTTGCAGCAATTAAACTACAGAAATAACCACTTTTCCATATAAACAAGGTCTAAAATCATGTTTGGATTGCACTCTGTTAAACGTAACTGTTCAAACTAGATGAGATAGGGACACTATGGACAATTTTCAGCAATTAAACTACAGAAATAACCACTTTACCATATAAACAAGGTCTAAAATCATGTTTGGATTGCACTCTGGATACAATCTGTCAAACGTAACTGTTCAAACTAGATGAGATAGGGACACTATGGACCATTTTCAGCAATTAAACTACAGAAATAACCACTTTACCATATAAACAAGGTCTAAAATCATGTTTGGATTGCACTCTGGATACAATCTGTTAAACGTAACTGTTCAAACTAGATGACATAGGGACACTATGGACAATTTTCAGCAATTTGCAGCAATTAAACTACAGAAATAACCACTTTTCCATATAAACAAGGTCTAAAATCATGTTTGGATTGCACTCTGTACACAATCTGTTAAACTGAACTGTTCAAACTAGATGATAAGGGACACTATGGACAATTTTCAGCAATTTGCAGCAATTAAACTACAGAAATAACCACTTTTCCATATAAACAAGGTCTAAAATCATGTTTGGATTGCACTCTGTTAAAAGTAACTGTTCAAACTAGATGAGATAGGGACACTATGGACAATTTTCAGCAATTAAACTACAGAAATAACCACTTTTCCATATAAACAAGGTCTAAAATCATGTTTGGATTGCACTCTGGATACAATCTGTTAAACGGAACTGTTCAAACTAGATGATAAGGGACACTATGGACAATTTTCAGCAATTTGCAGCAATTAAACTACAGAAATAACCACTTTTCCATATAAACAAGGTCTAAAATCATGTTTGGATTGCACTCTGTGACGTAGAAGTCCGCGGGCAGCATTTGGTTCTTTAACGCACACACATATTCATCACTCCTCCCTGCGCCATTATACCATAAGTTAACAATGTGGGTCGACACACAAATTAACTTCTGTCTTGGTGCAGGCATTTCACACTTGTCAATGTTCATATTTGAGAGATACAATAATTATTATACTTATCAATGTTGTGGATGAGCGCATTGTTTGTTTGTTCTGTTCCTCTCTCTCCATCTCTGTAGCTTCCGGGTGTGCTGGAAAAGGACCCGAGCTAAGGGAATTGGGTTGGCTTTATAGTGCCTGTCCCAAATGGCTCATTAATGCATATGGGCATATTGAAAGATATTGTCAGTAGTGATGTAATGTTGTAAATGTTATGTTGTGATATTGTTTAAAACCGTGTTGCAATGTATATCCTTTAGTATGTTTAGTTCATGGAAAATGTAGGTTTGTATTGTTAATTGATTAATTAATTAGGGTTAATTGTTCTGAGGGGAGGGGCTAGCCCTACAAAAGGAGCCTCTCTCCAGTCTCTAAGGAGGCATTTTTTGGATTGAGCTGTGGATGGGGCAGCATTGTTTTTAAGCTGTCCCATAAGGTAGACGTTGATGGCAGTACTGTTGTTTTTTGTTCCGGAATCACTTGTAAATAAACACCTTTGCACAGAAGAACTTTTGCGGCTCCGCCATCTTTTTATTTTGATAGAGGTTAGGTTATCCAGTTTAGCCTTCTGGCCTACTCTACGTGACACACTCTGTTAAACGGAACTGTTCAAACTAGATGATAGGGACACTATGGACAATTTTCAGCAATTTGCAGCAATTAAACTACAGAAATAATCACTTTTCCATATAAACAAGGTCTAAAATCATGTTTGGATTGCACTCTGGATACAATCTGTTAAACGGAACTGTTCAAACTAGATGAGATAGGGACACTATGGACAGTTTTCAGCAATTTGCAGCAATTAAACTACAGAAATAACCACTTTTCCATATAAACAAGGTCTAAAATCATGTTTGGATTGCACTCTGTTAAACGTAACTGTTCAAACTAGATGATATTGACACTATGGACAATTTTCAGCAATTTGCAGCAATTAAACTACAGAAATAACCACTTTTCCATATAAACAAGGTCTAAAATCATGTTTGGATTGCACTCTGTACACAATCTGTTAAACTGAACTGTTCAAACTAGATGATAAGGGACACTATGGACAATTTTCAGCAATTTGCAGCAATTAAACTACAGAAATAACCACTTTTCCATATAAACAAGGTCTAAAATCATGTTTGGATTGCACTCTGTTAAACGTAACTGTTCAAACTAGATGAGATAGGGACACTATGGACAATTTTCAGCAATTAAACTACAGAAATAACCACTTTACCATATAAACAAGGTCTAAAATCATGTTTGGATTGCACTCTGGATACAATCTGTCAAACGTAACTGTTCAAACTAGATGAGATAGGGACACTATGGACCATTTTCAGCAATTAAACTACAGAAATAACCACTTTACCATATAAACAAGGTCTAAAATCATGTTTGGATTGCACTCTGGATACAATCTGTTAAACGTAACTGTTCAAACTAGATGACATAGGGACACTATGGACAATTTTCAGCAATTTGCAGCAATTAAACTACAGAAATAACCACTTTTCCATATAAACAAGGTCTAAAATCATGTTTGGATTGCACTCTGTTAAAAGTAACTGTTCAAACTAGATGAGATAGGGACACTATGGACAATTTTCAGCAATTAAACTACAGAAATAACCACTTTTCCATATAAACAAGGTCTAAAATCATGTTTGGATTGCACTCTGGATACAATCTGTTAAACGGAACTGTTCAAACTAGATGATAAGGGACACTATGGACAATTTTCAGCAATTTGCAGCAATTAAACTACAGAAATAACCACTTTTCCATATAAACAAGGTCTAAAATCATGTTTGGATTGCACTCTGTGACGTAGAAGTCCGCGGGCAGCATTTGGTTCTTTAACGCACACACATATTCATCACTCCTCCCTGCGCCATTATACCATAAGTTAACAATGTGGGTCGACACACAAATTAACTTCTGTCTTGGTGCAGGCATTTCACACTTGTCAATGTTCATATTTGAGAGATACAATAATTATTATACTTATCAATGTTGTGGATGAGCGCATTGTTTGTTTGTTCTGTTCCTCTCTCTCCATCTCTGTAGCTTCCGGGTGTGCTGGAAAAGGACCCGAGCTAAGGGAATTGGGTTGGCTTTATAGTGCCTGTCCCAAATGGCTCATTAATGCATATGGGCATATTGAAAGATATTGTCAGTAGTGATGTAATGTTGTAAATGTTATGTTGTGATATTGTTTAAAACCGTGTTGCAATGTATATCCTTTAGTATGTTTAGTTCATGGAAAATGTAGGTTTGTATTGTTAATTGATTAATTAATTAGGGTTAATTGTTCTGAGGGGAGGGGCTAGCCCTACAAAAGGAGCCTCTCTCCAGTCTCTAAGGAGGCATTTTTTGGATTGAGCTGTGGATGGGGCAGCATTGTTTTTAAGCTGTCCCATAAGGTAGACGTTGATGGCAGTACTGTTGTTTTTTGTTCCGGAATCACTTGTAAATAAACACCTTTGCACAGAAGAACTTTTGCGGCTCCGCCATCTTTTTATTTTGATAGAGGTTAGGTTATCCAGTTTAGCCTTCTGGCCTACTCTACGTGACACACTCTGTTAAACGGAACTGTTCAAACTAGATGATAGGGACACTATGGACAATTTTCAGCAATTTGCAGCAATTAAACTACAGAAATAATCACTTGTCCATATAAACAAGGTCTAAAATCATGTTTGGATTGCACTCTGGATACAATCTGTTAAACGGAACTGTTCAAACTAGATGAGATAGGGACACTATGGACAGTTTTCAGCAATTTGCAGCAATTAAACTACAGAAATAACCACTTTTCCATATAAACAAGGTCTAAAATCATGTTTGGATTGCACTCTGTTAAACGTAACTGTTCAAACTAGATGATATGGACACTATGGACAATTTTCAGCAATTTGCAGCAATTAAACTACAGAAATAACCACTTTTCCGTCTAAAATCATGTTTGGATTGCACTCTGGATACAATCTGTTAAACGTAACTGTTCAAACTAGATGAGATAGGGACACTATGGACAATTTTCAGCAATTTGCAGCAATTAAACTACAGAAATAACCACTTTTCCATATAAACAAGGTCTAAAATCATGTTTGGATTGCACTCTGTTAAACGTAACTGTTCAAACTAGATGAGATAGGGACACTATGGACAATTTTCAGCTATTAAACTACAGAAATAACCACTTTTCCATATAAACAAGGTCTAAAATCATGTTTGGATTGCACTCTGTTAAACGGAACTGTTCAAACTAGATAGGGACACTATGGACAATTTTCAGCAATTTGCAGCAATTAAACTACAGAAATAACCACTTTTCCATGTAAACAAGGTCTAAAATCATGTTTGGATTGCACTCTGTACACAATCTGTTAAACTGAACTGTTCAAACTAGATGATAAGGGACACTATGGACAATTTTCAGCAATTTGCAGCAATTAAACTACAGAAATAACCACTTTTCCATATAAACAAGGTCTAAAATCATGTTTGGATTGCACTCTGTACACAATCTGTTAAACTGAACTGTTCAAACTAGATGATAAGGGACACTATGGACAATTTTCAGCAATTTGCAGCAATTAAACTACAGAAATAACCACTTTTCCATATAAACAAGGTCTAAAATCATGTTTGGATTGCACTCTGTTAAACGTAACTGTTCAAACTAGATGAGATAGGGACACTATGGACAATTTTCAGCTATTAAACTACAGAAATAACCACTTTTCCATATAAACAAGGTCTAAAATCATGTTTGGATTGCACTCTGGATACAATCTGTTAAACGGAACTGTTCAAACTAGATGAGATAGGGACATTATGGACAATTTTCAGCAATTTGCAGCAATTAAACTACAGAAATAACCACTTTTCCATATAAACAAGGTCTAAAATCATGTTTGGATTGCACTCTGGATACAATCTGTTAAACGGAACTGTTCAAACTAGATGAGATAGGGACACTATGGTCAATTTTCAGCAATTTGCAGCAATTAAACTACAGAAATAACCACTTTTCCATATAAACAAGGTCTAAAATCATGTTTGGATTGCACTCTGTTAAACGTAACTGTTCAAACTAGATGAGATAGGGACACTATGGACAATTTTCAGCAATTAAACTACAGAAATAACCACTTTTCCATATAAACAAGGACTAAAATCATGTTTGGATTGCAGTCTGTTAAACGTAACTGTTCAAACTAGATGATAGGGACACCATGGACAATTTGCAGCAATTTGCAGCAATTCAGCTACAGAAATAACCACTTTTTCCATATAAACAAGGTCTAAAATCATGTTTGGATTGCACTCTGGATAGAATCTGTTAAACGTAACTGTTCCAATTAGATGAGATAGGGACATGGACAATTTGCAGCTATTAAACTACAGAAATAACCACTTTTCCATAATAACAAGGTCTAAAATCATGTTTGGATTGCACTCTGTTAAACGTAACTGTTCAAACTAGATGAGATAGGGACACTATGGACAATTTGCAGCAATTTGCAGCAATTAAACTACAGAAATAACCACTTTTCCATATAAACAAGGTCTAAAATCATGTTTGGATTGCACTCTGTTAAACGTAACTGTTCAAACTAGATGAGATAGGGACACTATGGACAATTTTCAGCAATTTGCAGCAATTAAACTACAGAAATAACCACTTTTCCATATAAACAAGGTCTAAAATCATGTTTGGATTGCACTCTGGATACAATCTGTTAAACGGAACTGTTCAAACTAGATGATAGGGACACTATGGACAATTTTCAGCAATTTGCAGCAATTAAACTACAGAAATAACCACTTTTCCATATAAACAAGGTCTAAAATCATGTTTGGATTGCACTCTGTTAAACGTAACTGTTCAAACTAGATGAGATAGGGACACTATGGACAATTTTCAGCAATTAAACTACAGAAATAACCACTTTTCCATATAAACAAGGTCTAAAATCATGTTTGGATTGCACTCTGGATACAATCTGTTAAACGTAACTGTTCAAACTAGATAGGGACACTATGGACAATTTTCAGCAATTTGCAGCAATTAAACTACAGAAATAACCACTTTTCCATATAAACAAGGTCTAAAATCATGTTTGGATTGCACTCTGTACACAATCTGTTAAACTGAACTGTTCAAACTAGATGATAAGGGACACTATGGACAATTTTCAGCAATTTGCAGCAATTAAACTACAGAAATAACCACTTTTCCATATAAACAAGGTCTAAAATCATGTTTGGATTGCACTCTGTACACAATCTGTTAAACTGAACTGTTCAAACTAGATGATAAGGGACACTATGGACAATTTTCAGCAATTTGCAGCAATTAAACTACAGAAATAACCACTTTTCCATATAAACAAGGTCTAAAATCATGTTTGGATTGCACTCTGGATACAATCTGTTAAACGGAACTGTTCAAACTAGATAGGGACACTATGGACAATTTTCAGCAATTTGCAGCAATTAAACTACAGAAATAACCACTTTTCCATATAAACAAGGACTAAAATCATGTTTGGATTGCAGTCTGTTAAACGTAACTGTTCAAACTAGATGATAGGGACACCATGGACAATTTGCAGCAATTTGCAGCAATTCAGCTACAGAAATAACCACTTTTTCCATATAAACAAGGTCTAAAATCATGTTTGGATTGCACTCTGGATAGAATCTGTTAAACGTAACTGTTCCAATTAGATGAGATAGGGACATGGACAATTTGCAGCTATTAAACTACAGAAATAACCACTTTTCCATAATAACAAGGTCTAAAATCATGTTTGGATTGCACTCTGTTAAACGTAACTGTTCAAACTAGATGAGATAGGGACACTATGGACAATTTGCAGCAATTAAACTACAGAAATAACCACTTTTCCATATAAACAAGGTCTAAAATCATGTTTGGATTGCACTCTGTTAAACGTAACTGTTCAAACTAGATGAGATAGGGACACTATGGACAATTTTCAGCAATTTGCAGCAATTAAACTACAGAAATAACCACTTTTCCATATAAACAAGGTCTAAAATCATGTTTGGATTGCACTCTGGATACAATCTGTTAAACGGAACTGTTCAAACTAGATGATAGGGACACTATGGACAATTTTCAGCAATTTGCAGCAATTAAACTACAGAAATAACCACTTTTCCATATAAACAAGGTCTAAAATCATGTTTGGATTGCACTCTGTTAAACGTAACTGTTCAAACTAGATGAGATAGGGACACTATGGACAATTTTCAGCAATTAAACTACAGAAATAACCACTTTTCCATATAAACAAGGTCTAAAATCATGTTTGGATTGCACTCTGGATACAATCTGTTAAACGTAACTGTTCAAACTAGATAGGGACACTATGGACAATTTTCAGCAATTTGCAGCAATTAAACTACAGAAATAACCACTTTTCCATATAAACAAGGTCTAAAATCATGTTTGGATTGCACTCTGTACACAATCTGTTAAACTGAACTGTTCAAACTAGATGATAAGGGACACTATGGACAATTTTCAGCAATTTGCAGCAATTAAACTACAGAAATAACCACTTTTCCATATAAACAAGGTCTAAAATCATGTTTGGATTGCACTCTGTACACAATCTGTTAAACTGAACTGTTCAAACTAGATGATAAGGGACACTATGGACAATTTTCAGCAATTTGCAGCAATTAAACTACAGAAATAACCACTTTTCCATATAAACAAGGTCTAAAATCATGTTTGGATTGCACTCTGGATACAATCTGTTAAACGGAACTGTTCAAACTAGATAGGGACACTATGGACAATTTTCAGCAATTTGCAGCAATTAAACTACAGAAATAACCACTTTTCCATATAAACAAGGACTAAAATCATGTTTGGATTGCAGTCTGTTAAACGTAACTGTTCAAACTAGATGATAGGGACACCATGGACAATTTGCAGCAATTTGCAGCAATTCAGCTACAGAAATAACCACTTTTTCCATATAAACAAGGTCTAAAATCATGTTTGGATTGCACTCTGGATAGAATCTGTTAAACGTAACTGTTCCAATTAGATGAGATAGGGACATGGACAATTTGCAGCTATTAAACTACAGAAATAACCACTTTTCCATAATAACAAGGTCTAAAATCATGTTTGGATTGCACTCTGTTAAACGTAACTGTTCAAACTAGATGAGATAGGGACACTATGGACAATTTGCAGCAATTAAACTACAGAAATAACCACTTTTCCATATAAACAAGGTCTAAAATCATGTTTGGATTGCACTCTGTTAAACGTAACTGTTCAAACTAGATGAGATAGGGACACTATGGACAATTTTCAGCAATTTGCAGCAATTAAACTACAGAAATAACCACTTTTCCATATAAACAAGGTCTAAAATCATGTTTGGATTGCACTCTGGATACAATCTGTTAAACGGAACTGTTCAAACTAGATGATAGGGACACTATGGACAATTTTCAGCAATTTGCAGCAATTAAACTACAGAAATAACCACTTTTCCATATAAACAAGGTCTAAAATCATGTTTGGATTGCACTCTGTTAAACGTAACTGTTCAAACTAGATGAGATAGGGACACTATGGACAATTTTCAGCAATTAAACTACAGAAATAACCACTTTTCCATATAAACAAGGTCTAAAATCATGTTTGGATTGCACTCTGGATACAATCTGTTAAACGTAACTGTTCAAACTAGATAGGGACACTATGGACAATTTTCAGCAATTTGCAGCAATTAAACTACAGAAATAACCACTTTTCCATATAAACAAGGTCTAAAATCATGTTTGGATTGCACTCTGTACACAATCTGTTAAACTGAACTGTTCAAACTAGATGATAAGGGACACTATGGACAATTTTCAGCAATTTGCAGCAATTAAACTACAGAAATAACCACTTTTCCATATAAACAAGGTCTAAAATCATGTTTGGATTGCACTCTGTACACAATCTGTTAAACTGAACTGTTCAAACTAGATGATAAGGGACACTATGGACAATTTTCAGCAATTTGCAGCAATTAAACTACAGAAATAACCACTTTTCCATATAAACAAGGTCTAAAATCATGTTTGGATTGCACTCTGTTAAACGTAACTGTTCAAACTAGATGAGATAGGGACACTATGGACAATTTTCAGCAATTAAACTACAGAAATAACCACTTTACCATATAAACAAGGTCTAAAATCATGTTTGGATTGCACTCTGGATACAATCTGTCAAACGTAACTGTTCAAACTAGATGAGATAGGGACACTATGGACCATTTTCAGCAATTAAACTACAGAAATAACCACTTTACCATATAAACAAGGTCTAAAATCATGTTTGGATTGCACTCTGGATACAATCTGTTAAACGTAACTGTTCAAACTAGATGACATAGGGACACTATGGACAATTTTCAGCAATTTGCAGCAATTAAACTACAGAAATAACCACTTTTCCATATAAACAAGGTCTAAAATCATGTTTGGATTGCACTCTGTACACAATCTGTTAAACTGAACTGTTCAAACTAGATGATAAGGGACACTATGGACAATTTTCAGCAATTTGCAGCAATTAAACTACAGAAATAACCACTTTTCCATATAAACAAGGTCTAAAATCATGTTTGGATTGCACTCTGTGACGTAGAAGTCCGCGGGCAGCATTTGGTTCTTTAACGCACACACATATTCATCACTCCTCCCTGCGCCATTATACCATAAGTTAACAATGTGGGTCGACACACAAATTAACTTCTGTCTTGGTGCAGGCATTTCACACTTGTCAATGTTCATATTTGAGAGATACAATAATTATTATACTTATCAATGTTGTGGATGAGCGCATTGTTTGTTTGTTCTGTTCCTCTCTCTCCATCTCTGTAGCTTCCGGGTGTGCTGGAAAAGGACCCGAGCTAAGGGAATTGGGTTGGCTTTATAGTGCCTGTCCCAAATGGCTCATTAATGCATATGGGCATATTGAAAGATATTGTCAGTAGTGATGTAATGTTGTAAATGTTATGTTGTGATATTGTTTAAAACCGTGTTGCAATGTATATCCTTTAGTATGTTTAGTTCATGGAAAATGTAGGTTTGTATTGTTAATTGATTAATTAATTAGGGTTAATTGTTCTGAGGGGAGGGGCTAGCCCTACAAAAGGAGCCTCTCTCCAGTCTCTAAGGAGGCATTTTTTGGATTGAGCTGTGGATGGGGCAGCATTGTTTTTAAGCTGTCCCATAAGGTAGACGTTGATGGCAGTACTGTTGTTTTTTGTTCCGGAATCACTTGTAAATAAACACCTTTGCACAGAAGAACTTTTGCGGCTCCGCCATCTTTTTATTTTGATAGAGGTTAGGTTATCCAGTTTAGCCTTCTGGCCTACTCTACGTGACACACTCTGTTAAACGGAACTGTTCAAACTAGATGATAGGGACACTATGGACAATTTTCAGCAATTTGCAGCAATTAAACTACAGAAATAATCACTTTTCCATATAAACAAGGTCTAAAATCATGTTTGGATTGCACTCTGGATACAATCTGTTAAACGGAACTGTTCAAACTAGATGAGATAGGGACACTATGGACAGTTTTCAGCAATTTGCAGCAATTAAACTACAGAAATAACCACTTTTCCATATAAACAAGGTCTAAAATCATGTTTGGATTGCACTCTGTTAAACGTAACTGTTCAAACTAGATGATATTGACACTATGGACAATTTTCAGCAATTTGCAGCAATTAAACTACAGAAATAACCACTTTTCCATATAAACAAGGTCTAAAATCATGTTTGGATTGCACTCTGTACACAATCTGTTAAACTGAACTGTTCAAACTAGATGATAAGGGACACTATGGACAATTTTCAGCAATTTGCAGCAATTAAACTACAGAAATAACCACTTTTCCATATAAACAAGGTCTAAAATCATGTTTGGATTGCACTCTGTTAAACGTAACTGTTCAAACTAGATGAGATAGGGACACTATGGACAATTTTCAGCAATTAAACTACAGAAATAACCACTTTACCATATAAACAAGGTCTAAAATCATGTTTGGATTGCACTCTGGATACAATCTGTCAAACGTAACTGTTCAAACTAGATGAGATAGGGACACTATGGACCATTTTCAGCAATTAAACTACAGAAATAACCACTTTACCATATAAACAAGGTCTAAAATCATGTTTGGATTGCACTCTGGATACAATCTGTTAAACGTAACTGTTCAAACTAGATGACATAGGGACACTATGGACAATTTTCAGCAATTTGCAGCAATTAAACTACAGAAATAACCACTTTTCCATATAAACAAGGTCTAAAATCATGTTTGGATTGCACTCTGTTAAAAGTAACTGTTCAAACTAGATGAGATAGGGACACTATGGACAATTTTCAGCAATTAAACTACAGAAATAACCACTTTTCCATATAAACAAGGTCTAAAATCATGTTTGGATTGCACTCTGGATACAATCTGTTAAACGGAACTGTTCAAACTAGATGATAAGGGACACTATGGACAATTTTCAGCAATTTGCAGCAATTAAACTACAGAAATAACCACTTTTCCATATAAACAAGGTCTAAAATCATGTTTGGATTGCACTCTGTGACGTAGAAGTCCGCGGGCAGCATTTGGTTCTTTAACGCACACACATATTCATCACTCCTCCCTGCGCCATTATACCATAAGTTAACAATGTGGGTCGACACACAAATTAACTTCTGTCTTGGTGCAGGCATTTCACACTTGTCAATGTTCATATTTGAGAGATACAATAATTATTATACTTATCAATGTTGTGGATGAGCGCATTGTTTGTTTGTTCTGTTCCTCTCTCTCCATCTCTGTAGCTTCCGGGTGTGCTGGAAAAGGACCCGAGCTAAGGGAATTGGGTTGGCTTTATAGTGCCTGTCCCAAATGGCTCATTAATGCATATGGGCATATTGAAAGATATTGTCAGTAGTGATGTAATGTTGTAAATGTTATGTTGTGATATTGTTTAAAACCGTGTTGCAATGTATATCCTTTAGTATGTTTAGTTCATGGAAAATGTAGGTTTGTATTGTTAATTGATTAATTAATTAGGGTTAATTGTTCTGAGGGGAGGGGCTAGCCCTACAAAAGGAGCCTCTCTCCAGTCTCTAAGGAGGCATTTTTTGGATTGAGCTGTGGATGGGGCAGCATTGTTTTTAAGCTGTCCCATAAGGTAGACGTTGATGGCAGTACTGTTGTTTTTTGTTCCGGAATCACTTGTAAATAAACACCTTTGCACAGAAGAACTTTTGCGGCTCCGCCATCTTTTTATTTTGATAGAGGTTAGGTTATCCAGTTTAGCCTTCTGGCCTACTCTACGTGACACACTCTGTTAAACGGAACTGTTCAAACTAGATGATAGGGACACTATGGACAATTTTCAGCAATTTGCAGCAATTAAACTACAGAAATAATCACTTGTCCATATAAACAAGGTCTAAAATCATGTTTGGATTGCACTCTGGATACAATCTGTTAAACGGAACTGTTCAAACTAGATGAGATAGGGACACTATGGACAGTTTTCAGCAATTTGCAGCAATTAAACTACAGAAATAACCACTTTTCCATATAAACAAGGTCTAAAATCATGTTTGGATTGCACTCTGTTAAACGTAACTGTTCAAACTAGATGATATGGACACTATGGACAATTTTCAGCAATTTGCAGCAATTAAACTACAGAAATAACCACTTTTCCATATAAACAAGGTCTAAAATCATGTTTGGATTGCACTCTGGATACAATCTGTTAAACGTAACTGTTCAAACTAGATGAGATAGGGACACTATGGACAATTTTCAGCAATTTGCAGCAATTAAACTACAGAAATAACCACTTTTCCATATAAACAAGGTCTAAAATCATGTTTGGATTGCACTCTGTTAAACGTAACTGTTCAAACTAGATGAGATAGGGACACTATGGACAATTTTCAGCTATTAAACTACAGAAATAACCACTTTTCCATATAAACAAGGTCTAAAATCATGTTTGGATTGCACTCTGGATACAATCTGTTAAACGGAACTGTTCAAACTAGATGATAAGGGACACTATGGACAATTTTCAGCAATTTGCAGCAATTAAACTACAGAAATAACCACTTTTCCATATAAACAAGGTCTAAAATCATGTTTGGATTGCACTCTGTACACAATCTGTTAAACTGAACTGTTCAAACTAGATGATAAGGGACACTATGGACAATTTTCAGCAATTTGCAGCAAACAAACTACAGAAATAACCACTTTTCCATATAAACAAGGTCTAAAATCATGTTTGGATTGCACTCTGGATACAATCTGTTAAACGGAACTGTTCAAACTAGATGATAAGGGACACTATGGACAATTTTCAGCAATTTGCAGCAATTAAACTACAGAAATAACCACTTTTCCATATAAACAAGGTCTAAAATCATGTTTGGATTGCACTCTGTTAAAAGTAACTGTTCAAACTAGATGAGATAGGGACACTATGGACAATTTTCAGCAATTAAACTACAGAAATAACCACTTTTCCATATAAACAAGGTCTAAAATCATGTTTGGATTGCACTCTGGATACAATCTGTCAAACGTAACTGTTCAAACTAGATGACATAGGGACACTATGGACAATTTTCAGCAATTTGCAGCAATTAAACTACAGAAATAACCACTTTTCCATATAAACAAGGTCTAAAATCATGTTTGGATTGCACTCTGTGACGTAGAAGTCCGCGGGCAGCATTTGGTTCTTTAACGCACACACATATTCATCACTCCTCCCTGCGCCATTATACCATAAGTTAACAATGTGGGTCGACACACAAATTAACTTCTGTCTTGGTGCAGGCATTTCACACTTGTCAATGTTCATATTTGAGAGATACAATAATTATTATACTTATCAATGTTGTGGATGAGCGCATTGTTTGTTTGTTCTGTTCCTCTCTCTCCATCTCTGTAGCTTCCGGGTGTGCTGGAAAAGGACCCGAGCTAAGGGAATTGGGTTGGCTTTATAGTGCCTGTCCCAAATGGCTCATTAATGCATATGGGCATATTGAAAGATATTGTCAGTAGTGATGTAATGTTGTAAATGTTATGTTGTGATATTGTTTAAAACCGTGTTGCAATGTATATCCTTTAGTATGTTTAGTTCATGGAAAATGTAGGTTTGTATTGTTAATTGATTAATTAATTAGGGTTAATTGTTCTGAGGGGAGGGGCTAGCCCTACAAAAGGAGCCTCTCTCCAGTCTCTAAGGAGGCATTTTTTGGATTGAGCTGTGGATGGGGCAGCATTGTTTTTAAGCTGTCCCATAAGGTAGACGTTGATGGCAGTACTGTTGTTTTTTGTTCCGGAATCACTTGTAAATAAACACCTTTGCACAGAAGAACTTTTGCGGCTCCGCCATCTTTTTATTTTGATAGAGGTTAGGTTATCCAGTTTAGCCTTCTGGCCTACTCTACGTGACACACTCTGTTAAACGTAACTGTTCAAACTAGATGATAGGGACACTATGGACAATTTGCAGCAATTAAACTACAGAAATAATCACTTTTCCATATAAACAAGGTCTAAAATCATGTTTGGATTGCACTCTGGATACAATCTGTTAAACGTAACTGTTCAAACTAGATAGGGACACTATGGACAATTTTCAGCAATTTGCAGCAATTAAACTACAGAAATAACCACTTTTCCATATAAACAAGGTCTAAAATCATGTTTGGATTGCACTCTGTTAAACGTAACTGTTCAAACTAGATGATAGGGACACTATGGACAATTTGCAGCAATTAAACTACAGAAATAACCACTTTTCCATATAAACAAGGTCTAAAATCATGTTTGGATTGCACTCTGGATACAATCTGTTAAACGGAACTGTTCAAACTAGATGATAAGGGACACTATGGACAATTTTCAGCAATTTGCAGCAATTAAACTACAGAAATAACCACTTTTCCATATAAACAAGGTCTAAAATCATGTTTGGATTGCACTCTGTTAAAAGTAACTGTTCAAACTAGATGAGATAGGGACACTATGGACAATTTTCAGCAATTAAACTACAGAAATAACCACTTTTCCATATAAACAAGGTCTAAAATCATGTTTGGATTGCACTCTGGATACAATCTGTTAAACGTAACTGTTCAAACTAGATGAGATAGGGACACTATGGACAATTTTCAGCAATTTGCAGCAATTAAACTACAGAAATAACCACTTTTCCATATAAACAAGGTCTAAAATCATGTTTGGATTGCACTCTGTTAAACGTAACTGTTCAAACTAGATGAGATAGGGACACTATGGACAATTTTCAGCTATTAAACTACAGAAATAACCACTTTTCCACATAAACAAGGTCTAAAATCATGTTTGGATTGCACTCTGGATACAATCTGTTAAACGGAACTGTTCAAACTAGATGATAAGGGACACTATGGACAATTTTCAGCAATTTGCAGCAATTAAACTACAGAAATAACCACTTTTCCATATAAACAAGGTCTAAAATCATGTTTGGATTGCACTCTGTACACAATCTGTTAAACTGAACTGTTCAAACTAGATGATAAGGGACACTATGGACAATTTTCAGCAATTTGCAGCAAACAAACTACAGAAATAACCACTTTTCCATATAAACAAGGTCTAAAATCATGTTTGGATTGCACTCTGGATACAATCTGTTAAACGGAACTGTTCAAACTAGATGATAAGGGACACTATGGACAATTTTCAGCAATTTGCAGCAATTAAACTACAGAAATAACCACTTTTCCATATAAACAAGGTCTAAAATCATGTTTGGATTGCACTCTGTTAAAAGTAACTGTTCAAACTAGATGAGATAGGGACACTATGGACAATTTTCAGCAATTAAACTACAGAAATAACCACTTTTCCATATAAACAAGGTCTAAAATCATGTTTGGATTGCACTCTGGATACAATCTGTTAAACGGAACTGTTCAAACTAGATGAGATAGGGACACTATGGACAGTTTTCAGCAATTTGCAGCAATTAAACTACAGAAATAACCACTTTTCCATATAAACAAGGTCTAAAATCATGTTTGGATTGCACTCTGTTAAACGTAACTGTTCAAACTAGATGATATGGACACTATGGACAATTTTCAGCAATTTGCAGCAATTAAACTACAGAAATAACCACTTTTCCATATAAACAAGGTCTAAAATCATGTTTGGATTGCACTCTGGATACAATCTGTTAAACGTAACTGTTCAAACTAGATGAGATAGGGACACTATGGACAATTTTCAGCAATTTGCAGCAATTAAACTACAGAAATAACCACTTTTCCATATAAACAAGGTCTAAAATCATGTTTGGATTGCACTCTGTTAAACGTAACTGTTCAAACTAGATGAGATAGGGACACTATGGACAATTTTCAGCTATTAAACTACAGAAATAACCACTTTTCCATATAAACAAGGTCTAAAATCATGTTTGGATTGCACTCTGGATACAATCTGTTAAACGGAACTGTTCAAACTAGATGATAAGGGACACTATGGACAATTTTCAGCAATTTGCAGCAATTAAACTACAGAAATAACCACTTTTCCATATAAACAAGGTCTAAAATCATGTTTGGATTGCACTCTGTACACAATCTGTTAAACTGAACTGTTCAAACTAGATGATAAGGGACACTATGGACAATTTTCAGCAATTTGCAGCAAACAAACTACAGAAATAACCACTTTTCCATATAAACAAGGTCTAAAATCATGTTTGGATTGCACTCTGGATACAATCTGTTAAACGGAACTGTTCAAACTAGATGATTATGGACAATTTTCAGCAATTTGCAGCAATTAAACTACAGAAATAACCACTTTTCCATATAAACAAGGTCTAAAATCATGTTTGGATTGCACTCTGTTAAAAGTAACTGTTCAAACTAGATGAGATAGGGACACTATGGACAATTTTCAGCAATTAAACTACAGAAATAACCACTTTTCCATATAAACAAGGTCTAAAATCATGTTTGGATTGCACTCTGTCAAACGTAACTGTTCAAACTAGATGAGATAGGGACACTATGGACCATTTTCAGCAATTAAACTACAGAAATAACCACTTTTCCATATAAACAAGGTCTAAAATCATGTTTGGATTGCACTCTGGATACAATCTGTTAAACGTAACTGTTCAAACTAGATGACATAGGGACACTATGGACAATTTTCAGCAATTTGCAGCAATTAAACTACAGAAATAACCACTTTTCCATATAAACAAGGTCTAAAATCATGTTTGGATTGCACTCTGACGTAGAAGTCCGTCACTGGCCGCGGGCAGCATTTTGTTCTTTAACGCACACACATATTCATCACTCCTCCCTGCGCCATTATACCATAAGTTAACAATGTGGGTCGACACACAAATTAACTTCTGTCTTGGTGCAGGCATTTCACACTTGTCAATGTTCATATTTGAGAGATACAATAATTATTATACTTATCAATGTTGTGGATGAGCGCATTGTTTGTTTGTTCTGTTCCTCTCTCTCCATCTCTGTAGCTTCCGGGTGTGCTGGAAAAGGACCCGAGCTAAGGGAATTGGGTTGGCTTTATAGTGCCTGTCCCAAATGGCTCATTAATGCATATGGGCATATTGAAAGATATTGTCAGTAGTGATGTAATGTTGTAAATGTTATGTTGTGATATTGTTTAAAACCGTGTTGCAATGTATATCCTTTAGTATGTTTAGTTCATGGAAAATGTAGGTTTGTATTGTTAATTGATTAATTAATTAGGGTTAATTGTTCTGAGGGGAGGGGCTAGCCCTACAAAAGGAGCCTCTCTCCAGTCTCTAAGGAGGCATTTTTTGGATTGAGCTGTGGATGGGGCAGCATTGTTTTTAAGCTGTCCCATAAGGTAGACGTTGATGGCAGTACTGTTGTTTTTTGTTCCGGAATCACTTGTAAATAAACACCTTTGCACAGAAGAACTTTTGCGGCTCCGCCATCTTTTTATTTTGATAGAGGTTAGGTTATCCAGTTTAGCCTTCTGGCCTACTCTACGTGACACACTCTGTTAAACGGAACTGTTCAAACTAGATGATAGGGACACTATGGACAATTTTCAGCAATTTGCAGCAATTAAACTACAGAAATAATCACTTTTCCATATAAACAAGGTCTAAAATCATGTTTGGATTGCACTCTGGATACAATCTGTTAAACGGAACTGTTCAAACTAGATGAGATAGGGACACTATGGACAGTTTTCAGCAATTTGCAGCAATTAAACTACAGAAATAACCACTTTTCCATATAAACAAGGTCTAAAATCATGTTTGGATTGCACTCTGTTAAACGTAACTGTTCAAACTAGATGATATGGACACTATGGACAATTTTCAACAATTTGCAGCAATTAAACTACAGAAATAACCACTTTTCCATATAAACAAGGTCTAAAATCATGTTTGGATTGCACTCTGGATACAATCTGTTAAACGTAACTGTTCAAACTAGATGAGATAGGGACACTATGGACAATTTTCAGCAATTTGCAGCAATTAAACTACAGAAATAACCACTTTTCCATATAAACAAGGTCTAAAATCATGTTTGGATTGCACTCTGTTAAACGTAACTGTTCAAACTAGATGAGATAGGGACACTATGGACAATTTTCAGCTATTAAACTACAGAAATAACCACTTTTCCATATAAACAAGGTCTAAAATCATGTTTGGATTGCACTCTGGATACAATCTGTTAAACGGAACTGTTCAAACTAGATGATAAGGGACACTATGGACAATTTTCAGCAATTTGCAGCAATTAAACTACAGAAATAACCACTTTTCCATATAAACAAGGTCTAAAATCATGTTTGGATTGCACTCTGTTAAAAGTAACTGTTCAAACTAGATGAGATAGGGACACTATGGACAATTTTCAGCAATTAAACTACAGAAATAACCACTTTTCCATATAAACAAGGTCTAAAATCATGTTTGGATTGCACTCTGGATACAATCTGTCAAACGTAACTGTTCAAACTAGATGAGATAGGGACACTATGGACCATTTTCAGCAATTAAACTACAGAAATAACCACTTTTCCATATAAACAAGGTCTAAAATCATGTTTGGATTGCACTCTGGATACAATCTGTTAAACGTAACTGTTCAAACTAGATGACATAGGGACACTATGGACAATTTTCAGCAATTTGCAGCAATTAAACTACAGAAA
Organism: Oncorhynchus mykiss; assembly: GCF_057628025.1. Taxonomy (NCBI): domain Eukaryota; kingdom Metazoa; phylum Chordata; class Actinopteri; order Salmoniformes; family Salmonidae; genus Oncorhynchus; species Oncorhynchus mykiss. The sequence goes on from NC_143046.1 coordinate 45,194,641, forward strand.
TAACCACTTTTCCATATAAACAAGGTCTAAAATCATGTTTGGATTGCACTCTGCCGTAGAAGTCCGTCACTGGCCGCGGGCAGCATTTGGTTCTTTAACGCACACTCCTCCCTGCGCCTCCCTGCGCCTTTCATCACTCCTCCCTGCGCCATTATACCATAAGTTAACAATGTGGGTCGACACACAAATTAACTTCTGTCTTGGTGCAGGCATTTCACACTTGTCAATGTTCATATTTGAGAGATACAATAATTATTATACTTATCAATGTTGTGGATGAGCGCATTGTTTGTTTGTTCTGTTCCTCTCTCTCCATCTCTGTAGCTTCCGGGTGTGCTGGAAAAGGACCCGAGCTAAGGGAATTGGGTTGGCTTTATAGTGCCTGTCCCAAATGGCTCATTAATGCATATGGGCATATTGAAAGATATTGTCAGTAATGTTGTAAATGTTATGTTGTAATATTGTTTAAAACCGTGTTGCAATGTATATCCTTTAGTATGTTTAGTTCATGGAAAATGTAGGTTTGTATTGTTAATTGATTAATTAATTAGGGTTAATTGTTCTGAGGGGAGGGGCTAGCCCTACAAAAGGAGCCTCTCTCCAGTCTCTAAGGAGGCATTTTTTGGATTGATCTGTGGATGGGGCAGCATTGTTTTTAAGCTGTCCCATAAGGTAGACGTTGATGGCAGTACTGTTGTTTTTTGTTCCGGAATCACTTGTAAATAAACACCTTTGCACAGAAGAACTTTTGCGGCTCCGCCATCTTTTTATTTTGATAGAGGTTAGGTTATCCAGTTTAGCCTTCTGGCCTACTCTACGTGACACACTCTGTTAAACGGAACTGTTCAAACTAGATGATAGGGACACTATGGACAATTTTCAGCAATTTGCAGCAATTAAACTACAGAAATAATCACTTTTCCATATAAACAAGGTCTAAAATCATGTTTGGATTGCACTCTGGATACAATCTGTGAAACGGAACTGTTCAAACTAGATGAGATAGGGACACTATGGACAGTTTTCAGCAATTTGCAGCAATTAAACTACAGAAATAACCACTTTTCCATATAAACAAGGTCTAAAATCATGTTTGGATTGCACTCTGTTAAACGTAACTGTTCAAACTAGATGATATGGACACTATGGACAATTTTCAGCAATTTGCAGCAATTAAACTACAGAAATAACCACTTTTCCATATAAACAAGGTCTAAAATCATGTTTGGATTGCACTCTGGATACAATCTGTTAAACGTAACTGTTCAAACTAGATGAGATAGGGACACTATGGACAATTTTCAGCAATTTGCAGCAATTAAACTACAGAAATAACCACTTTTCCATATAAACAAGGTCTAAAATCATGTTTGGATTGCACTCTGTTAAAAGTAACTGTTCAAACTAGATGAGATAGGGACACTATGGACAATTTTCAGCTATTAAACTACAGAAATAACCACTTTTCCATATAAACAAGGTCTAAAATCATGTTTGGATTGCACTCTGTACACAATCTGTTAAACTGAACTGTTCAAACTAGATGATAAGGGACACTATGGACAATTTTCAGCAATTTGCAGCAAACAAACTACAGAAATAACCACTTTTCCATATAAACAAGGTCTAAAATCATGTTTGGATTGCACTCTGGATACAATCTGTTAAACGGAACTGTTCAAACTAGATGATAAGGGACACTATGGACAATTTTCAGCAATTTGCAGCAATTAAACTACAGAAATAACCACTTTTCCATATAAACAAGGTCTAAAATCATGTTTGGATTGCACTCTGGATACAATCTGTCAAACGTAACTGTTCAAACTAGATGAGATAGGGACACTATGGACCATTTTCAGCAATTAAACTACAGAAATAACCACTTTTCCATATAAACAAGGTCTAAAATCATGTTTGGATTGCACTCTGGATAGAATCTGTTAAACGTAACTGTTCCAATTAGATGAGATAGGGACATGGACAATTTGCAGCTATTAAACTACAGAAATAACCACTTTTCCATAATAACAAGGTCTAAAATCATGTTTGGATTGCACTCTGTTAAACGTAACTGTTCAAACTAGATGAGATAGGGACACTATGGACAATTTGCAGCAATTTGCAGCAATTAAACTACAGAAATAACCACTTTTCCATATAAACAAGGTCTAAAATCATGTTTGGATTGCACTCTGTTAAACGTAACTGTTCAAACTAGATGAGATAGGGACACTATGGACAATTTGCAGCAATTTGCAGCAATTAAACTACAGAAATAACCACTTTTCCATATAAACAAGGTCTAAAATCATGTTTGGATTGCACTCTGTTAAACGTAACTGTTCAAACTAGATGAGATAGGGACACTATGGACAATTTTCAGCAATTTGCAGCAATTAAACTACAGAAATAACCACTTTTCCATATAAACAAGGTCTAAAATCATGTTTGGATTGCACTCTGTACACAATCTGTTAAACTGAACTGTTCAAACTAGATGATAAGGGACACTATGGACAATTTTCAGCAATTTGCAGCAATTAAACTACAGAAATAACCACTTTTCCATATAAACAAGGTCTAAAATCATGTTTGGATTGCACTCTGTACACAATCTGTTAAACTGAACTGTTCAAACTAGATGATAAGGGACACTATGGACAATTTTCAGCAATTTGCAGCAATTAAACTACAGAAATAACCACTTTTCCATATAAACAAGGTCTAAAATCATGTTTGGATTGCACTCTGGATACAATCTGTTAAACGTAACTGTTCAAACTAGATAGGGACACTATGGACAATTTTCAGCAATTTGCAGCAATTAAACTACAGAAATAACCACTTTTCCATATAAACAAGGACTAAAATCATGTTTGGATTGCAGTCTGTTAAACGTAACTGTTCAAACTAGATGATAGGGACACCATGGACAATTTGCAGCAATTTGCAGCAATTCAGCTACAGAAATAACCACTTTTTCCATATAAACAAGGTCTAAAATCATGTTTGGATTGCACTCTGGATAGAATCTGTTAAACGTAACTGTTCCAATTAGATGAGATAGGGACATGGACAATTTGCAGCTATTAAACTACAGAAATAACCACTTTTCCATAATAACAAGGTCTAAAATCATGTTTGGATTGCACTCTGTTAAACGTAACTGTTCAAACTAGATGAGATAGGGACACTATGGACAATTTGCAGCAATTTGCAGCAATTAAACTACAGAAATAACCACTTTTCCATATAAACAAGGTCTAAAATCATGTTTGGATTGCACTCTGTTAAACGTAACTGTTCAAACTAGATGAGATAGGGACACTATGGACAATTTTCAGCAATTTGCAGCAATTAAACTACAGAAATAACCACTTTTCCATATAAACAAGGTCTAAAATCATGTTTGGATTGCACTCTGGATACAATCTGTTAAACGGAACTGTTCAAACTAGATGATAGGGACACTATGGACAATTTTCAGCAATTTGCAGCAATTAAACTACAGAAATAACCACTTTTCCATATAAACAAGGTCTAAAATCATGTTTGGATTGCACTCTGTTAAACGTAACTGTTCAAACTAGATGAGATAGGGACACTATGGACAATTTTCAGCAATTAAACTACAGAAATAACCACTTTTCCATATAAACAAGGTCTAAAATCATGTTTGGATTGCACTCTGGATACAATCTGTTAAACGTAACTGTTCAAACTAGATAGGGACACTATGGACAATTTTCAGCAATTTGCAGCAATTAAACTACAGAAATAACCACTTTTCCATATAAACAAGGTCTAAAATCATGTTTGGATTGCACTCTGTACACAATCTGTTAAACTGAACTGTTCAAACTAGATGATAAGGGACACTATGGACAATTTTCAGCAATTTGCAGCAATTAAACTACAGAAATAACCACTTTTCCATATAAACAAGGTCTAAAATCATGTTTGGATTGCACTCTGTTAAACGTAACTGTTCAAACTAGATGAGATAGGGACACTATGGACAATTTTCAGCTATTAAACTACAGAAATAACCACTTTTCCATATAAACAAGGTCTAAAATCATGTTTGGATTGCACTCTGGATACAATCTGTTAAACGGAACTGTTCAAACTAGATGAGATAGGGACACTATGGTCAATTTTCAGCAATTTGCAGCAATTAAACTACAGAAATAACCACTTTTCCATATAAACAAGGTCTAAAATCATGTTTGGATTGCACTCTGTTAAACGTAACTGTTCAAACTAGATGATAGGGACACCATGGACAATTTGCAGCAATTTGCAGCAATTCAGCTACAGAAATAACCACTTTTTCCATATAAACAAGGTCTAAAATCATGTTTGGATTGCACTCTGGATAGAATCTGTTAAACGTAACTGTTCCAATTAGATGAGATAGGGACATGGACAATTTGCAGCTATTAAACTACAGAAATAACCACTTTTCCATAATAACAAGGTCTAAAATCATGTTTGGATTGCACTCTGTTAAACGTAACTGTTCAAACTAGATGAGATAGGGACACTATGGGCAATTTGCAGCAATTAAACTACAGAAATAACCACTTTTCCATATAAACAAGGTCTAAAATCATGTTTGGATTGCACTCTGTTAAACGTAACTGTTCAAACTAGATGAGATAGGGACACTATGGACAATTTTCAGCAATTTGCAGCAATTAAACTACAGAAATAACCACTTTTCCATATAAACAAGGTCTAAAATCATGTTTGGATTGCACTCTGGATACAATCTGTTAAACGGAACTGTTCAAACTAGATGATAGGGACACTATGGACAATTTTCAGCAATTTGCAGCAATTAAACTACAGAAATAACCACTTTTCCATATAAACAAGGTCTAAAATCATGTTTGGATTGCACTCTGTTAAACGTAACTGTTCAAACTAGATGAGATAGGGACACTATGGACAATTTTCAGCAATTAAACTACAGAAATAACCACTTTTCCATATAAACAAGGTCTAAAATCATGTTTGGATTGCACTCTGGATACAATCTGTTAAACGTAACTGTTCAAACTAGATAGGGACACTATGGACAATTTTCAGCAATTTGCAGCAATTAAACTACAGAAATAACCACTTTTCCATATAAACAAGGTCTAAAATCATGTTTGGATTGCACTCTGTACACAATCTGTTAAACTGAACTGTTCAAACTAGATGATAAGGGACACTATGGACAATTTTCAGCAATTTGCAGCAATTAAACTACAGAAATAACCACTTTTCCATATAAACAAGGTCTAAAATCATGTTTGGATTGCACTCTGGATACAATCTGTTAAACGTAACTGTTCAAACTAGATAGGGACACTATGGACAATTTTCAGCAATTTGCAGCAATTAAACTACAGAAATAACCACTTTTCCATATAAACAAGGTCTAAAATCATGTTTGGATTGCACTCTGGATACAATCTGTTAAACGGAACTGTTCAAACTAGATGAGATAGGGACACTATGGACAATTTTCAGCAATTTGCAGCAATTAAACTACAGAAATAACCACTTTTCCATATAAACAAGGTCTAAAATCATGTTTGGATTGCACTCTGTTAAACGTAACTGTTCAAACTAGATGAGATAGGGACACTATGGACAATTTTCAGCAATTTGCAGCAATTAAACTACAGAAATAACCACTTTTCCATATAAACAAGGTCTAAAATCATGTTTGGATTGCACTCTGTTAAAAGTAACTGTTCAAACTAGATGAGATAGGGACACTATGGACAATTTTCAGCAATTAAACTACAGAAATAACCACTTTTCCATATAAACAAGGTCTAAAATCATGTTTGGATTGCACTCTGTTAAAAGTAACTGTTCAAACTAGATGAGATAGGGACACTATGGACAATTTTCAGCAATTAAACTACAGAAATAACCACTTTTCCATATAAACAAGGTCTAAAATCATGTTTGGATTGCACTCTGTACACAATCTGTTAAACTGAACTGTTCAAACTAGATGATAAGGGACACTATGGACAATTTTCAGCAATTTGCAGCAAACAAACTACAGAAATAACCACTTTTCCATATAAACAAGGTCTAAAATCATGTTTGGATTGCACTCTGGATACAATCTGTTAAACGGAACTGTTCAAACTAGATGAGATAGGGACACTATGGACAATTTTCAGCAATTAAACTACAGAAATAACCACTTTTCCATATAAACAAGGTCTAAAATCATGTTTGGATTGCACTCTGGATACAATCTGTTAAACGTAACTGTTCAAACTAGATGAGATAGGGACACTATGGACAATTTTCAGCAATTTGCAGCAATTAAACTACAGAAATAACCACTTTTCCATATAAACAAGGTCTAAAATCATGTTTGGATTGCACTCTGTTAAACGTAACTGTTCAAACTAGATGAGATAGGGACACTATGGACAATTTTCAGCTATTAAACTACAGAAATAACCACTTTTCCATATAAACAAGGTCTAAAATCATGTTTGGATTGCACTCTGGATACAATCTGTTAAACGTAACTGTTCAAACTAGATGATAAGGGACACTATGGACAATTTTCAGCAATTTGCAGCAAACAAACTACAGAAATAACCACTTTTCCATATAAACAAGGTCTAAAATCATGTTTGGATTGCACTCTGGATACAATCTGTTAAACGGAACTGTTCAAACTAGATGATAAGGGACACTATGGACAATTTTCAGCAATTTGCAGCAAACAAACTACAGAAATAACCACTTTTCCATATAAACAAGGTCTAAAATCATGTTTGGATTGCACTCTGGATACAATCTGTTAAACGGAACTGTTCAAACTAGATGATAAGGGACACTATGGACAATTTTCAGCAATTTGCAGCAATTAAACTACAGAAATAACCACTTTTCCATATAAACAAGGTCTAAAATCATGTTTGGATTGCACTCTGTTAAAAGTAACTGTTCAAACTAGATGATAAGGGACACTATGGACAATTTTCAGCAATTTGCAGCAAACAAACTACAGAAATAACCACTTTTCCATATAAACAAGGTCTAAAATCATGTTTGGATTGCACTCTGGATACAATCTGTTAAACGGAACTGTTCAAACTAGATGAGATAGGGACACTATGGACAATTTTCAGCAATTAAACTACAGAAATAACCACTTTTCCATATAAACAAGGTCTAAAATCATGTTTGGATTGCACTCTGGATACAATCTGTCAAACGTAACTGTTCAAACTAGATGAGATAGGGACACTATGGACCATTTTCAGCAATTAAACTACAGAAATAACCACTTTTCCATATAAACAAGGTCTAAAATCATGTTTGGATTGCACTCTGGATAGAATCTGTTAAACGTAACTGTTCCAATTAGATGAGATAGGGACATGGACAATTTGCAGCTATTAAACTACAGAAATAACCACTTTTCCATAATAACAAGGTCTAAAATCATGTTTGGATTGCACTCTGTTAAACGTAACTGTTCAAACTAGATGAGATAGGGACACTATGGACAATTTGCAGCAATTTGCAGCAATTAAACTACAGAAATAACCACTTTTCCATATAAACAAGGTCTAAAATCATGTTTGGATTGCACTCTGTTAAACGTAACTGTTCAAACTAGATGAGATAGGGACACTATGGACAATTTGCAGCAATTTGCAGCAATTAAACTACAGAAATAACCACTTTTCCATATAAACAAGGTCTAAAATCATGTTTGGATTGCACTCTGTTAAACGTAACTGTTCAAACTAGATGAGATAGGGACACTATGGACAATTTTCAGCAATTTGCAGCAATTAAACTACAGAAATAACCACTTTTCCATATAAACAAGGTCTAAAATCATGTTTGGATTGCACTCTGTACACAATCTGTTAAACTGAACTGTTCAAACTAGATGATAAGGGACACTATGGACAATTTTCAGCAATTTGCAGCAATTAAACTACAGAAATAACCACTTTTCCATATAAACAAGGTCTAAAATCATGTTTGGATTGCACTCTGTACACAATCTGTTAAACTGAACTGTTCAAACTAGATGATAAGGGACACTATGGACAATTTTCAGCAATTTGCAGCAATTAAACTACAGAAATAACCACTTTTCCATATAAACAAGGTCTAAAATCATGTTTGGATTGCACTCTGGATACAATCTGTTAAACGTAACTGTTCAAACTAGATAGGGACACTATGGACAATTTTCAGCAATTTGCAGCAATTAAACTACAGAAATAACCACTTTTCCATATAAACAAGGACTAAAATCATGTTTGGATTGCAGTCTGTTAAACGTAACTGTTCAAACTAGATGATAGGGACACCATGGACAATTTGCAGCAATTTGCAGCAATTCAGCTACAGAAATAACCACTTTTTCCATATAAACAAGGTCTAAAATCATGTTTGGATTGCACTCTGGATAGAATCTGTTAAACGTAACTGTTCCAATTAGATGAGATAGGGACATGGACAATTTGCAGCTATTAAACTACAGAAATAACCACTTTTCCATAATAACAAGGTCTAAAATCATGTTTGGATTGCACTCTGTTAAACGTAACTGTTCAAACTAGATGAGATAGGGACACTATGGACAATTTGCAGCAATTTGCAGCAATTAAACTACAGAAATAACCACTTTTCCATATAAACAAGGTCTAAAATCATGTTTGGATTGCACTCTGTTAAACGTAACTGTTCAAACTAGATGAGATAGGGACACTATGGACAATTTTCAGCAATTTGCAGCAATTAAACTACAGAAATAACCACTTTTCCATATAAACAAGGTCTAAAATCATGTTTGGATTGCACTCTGGATACAATCTGTTAAACGGAACTGTTCAAACTAGATGATAGGGACACTATGGACAATTTTCAGCAATTTGCAGCAATTAAACTACAGAAATAACCACTTTTCCATATAAACAAGGTCTAAAATCATGTTTGGATTGCACTCTGTTAAACGTAACTGTTCAAACTAGATGAGATAGGGACACTATGGACAATTTTCAGCAATTAAACTACAGAAATAACCACTTTTCCATATAAACAAGGTCTAAAATCATGTTTGGATTGCACTCTGGATACAATCTGTTAAACGTAACTGTTCAAACTAGATAGGGACACTATGGACAATTTTCAGCAATTTGCAGCAATTAAACTACAGAAATAACCACTTTTCCATATAAACAAGGTCTAAAATCATGTTTGGATTGCACTCTGTACACAATCTGTTAAACTGAACTGTTCAAACTAGATGATAAGGGACACTATGGACAATTTTCAGCAATTTGCAGCAATTAAACTACAGAAATAACCACTTTTCCATATAAACAAGGTCTAAAATCATGTTTGGATTGCACTCTGTTAAACGTAACTGTTCAAACTAGATGAGATAGGGCCACTATGGACAATTTTCAGCTATTAAACTACAGAAATAACCACTTTTCCATATAAACAAGGTCTAAAATCATGTTTGGATTGCACTCTGGATACAATCTGTCAAACGTAACTGTTCAAACTAGATGAGATAGGGACACTATGGACCATTTTCAGCAATTAAACTACAGAAATAACCACTTTTCCATATAAACAAGGTCTAAAATCATGTTTGGATTGCACTCTGGATAGAATCTGTTAAACGTAACTGTTCCAATTAGATGAGATAGGGACATGGACAATTTGCAGCTATTAAACTACAGAAATAACCACTTTTCCATAATAACAAGGTCTAAAATCATGTTTGGATTGCACTCTGTTAAACGTAACTGTTCAAACTAGATGAGATAGGGACACTATGGACAATTTGCAGCAATTTGCAGCAATTAAACTACAGAAATAACCACTTTTCCATATAAACAAGGTCTAAAATCATGTTTGGATTGCACTCTGTTAAACGTAACTGTTCAAACTAGATGAGATAGGGACACTATGGACAATTTGCAGCAATTTGCAGCAATTAAACTACAGAAATAACCACTTTTCCATATAAACAAGGTCTAAAATCATGTTTGGATTGCACTCTGTTAAACGTAACTGTTCAAACTAGATGAGATAGGGACACTATGGACAATTTTCAGCAATTTGCAGCAATTAAACTACAGAAATAACCACTTTTCCATATAAACAAGGTCTAAAATCATGTTTGGATTGCACTCTGTACACAATCTGTTAAACTGAACTGTTCAAACTAGATGATAAGGGACACTATGGACAATTTTCAGCAATTTGCAGCAATTAAACTACAGAAATAACCACTTTTCCATATAAACAAGGTCTAAAATCATGTTTGGATTGCACTCTGTACACAATCTGTTAAACTGAACTGTTCAAACTAGATGATAAGGGACACTATGGACAATTTTCAGCAATTTGCAGCAATTAAACTACAGAAATAACCACTTTTCCATATAAACAAGGTCTAAAATCATGTTTGGATTGCACTCTGGATACAATCTGTTAAACGTAACTGTTCAAACTAGATAGGGACACTATGGACAATTTTCAGCAATTTGCAGCAATTAAACTACAGAAATAACCACTTTTCCATATAAACAAGGACTAAAATCATGTTTGGATTGCAGTCTGTTAAACGTAACTGTTCAAACTAGATGATAGGGACACCATGGACAATTTGCAGCAATTTGCAGCAATTCAGCTACAGAAATAACCACTTTTTCCATATAAACAAGGTCTAAAATCATGTTTGGATTGCACTCTGGATAGAATCTGTTAAACGTAACTGTTCCAATTAGATGAGATAGGGACATGGACAATTTGCAGCTATTAAACTACAGAAATAACCACTTTTCCATAATAACAAGGTCTAAAATCATGTTTGGATTGCACTCTGTTAAACGTAACTGTTCAAACTAGATGAGATAGGGACACTATGGACAATTTGCAGCAATTTGCAGCAATTAAACTACAGAAATAACCACTTTTCCATATAAACAAGGTCTAAAATCATGTTTGGATTGCACTCTGTTAAACGTAACTGTTCAAACTAGATGAGATAGGGACACTATGGACAATTTTCAGCAATTTGCAGCAATTAAACTACAGAAATAACCACTTTTCCATATAAACAAGGTCTAAAATCATGTTTGGATTGCACTCTGGATACAATCTGTTAAACGGAACTGTTCAAACTAGATGATAGGGACACTATGGACAATTTTCAGCAATTTGCAGCAATTAAACTACAGAAATAACCACTTTTCCATATAAACAAGGTCTAAAATCATGTTTGGATTGCACTCTGTTAAACGTAACTGTTCAAACTAGATGAGATAGGGACACTATGGACAATTTTCAGCAATTAAACTACAGAAATAACCACTTTTCCATATAAACAAGGTCTAAAATCATGTTTGGATTGCACTCTGGATACAATCTGTTAAACGTAACTGTTCAAACTAGATAGGGACACTATGGACAATTTTCAGCAATTTGCAGCAATTAAACTACAGAAATAACCACTTTTCCATATAAACAAGGTCTAAAATCATGTTTGGATTGCACTCTGTACACAATCTGTTAAACTGAACTGTTCAAACTAGATGATAAGGGACACTATGGACAATTTTCAGCAATTTGCAGCAATTAAACTACAGAAATAACCACTTTTCCATATAAACAAGGTCTAAAATCATGTTTGGATTGCACTCTGTTAAACGTAACTGTTCAAACTAGATGAGATAGGGCCACTATGGACAATTTTCAGCTATTAAACTACAGAAATAACCACTTTTCCATATAAACAAGGTCTAAAATCATGTTTGGATTGCACTCTGGATACAATCTGTTAAACGGAACTGTTCAAACTAGATGAGATAGGGACACTATGGTCAATTTTCAGCAATTTGCAGCAATTAAACTACAGAAATAACCACTTTTCCATATAAACAAGGTCTAAAATCATGTTTGGATTGCACTCTGTTAAACGTAACTGTTCAAACTAGATGAGATAGGGACACTATGGACAATTTTCAGCTATTAAACTACAGAAATAACCACTTTTCCATATAAACAAGGTCTAAAATCATGTTTGGATTGCACTCTGGATACAATCTGTTAAACGGAACTGTTCAAACTAGATGATAAGGGACACTATGGACAATTTTCAGGAATTTGCAGCAATTAAACTACAGAAATAACCACTTTTCCATATAAACAAGGTCTAAAATCATGTTTGGATTGCACTCTGTACACAATCTGTTAAACTGAACTGTTCAAACTAGATGATAAGGGACACTATGGACAATTTTCAGCAATTTGCAGCAAACAAACTACAGAAATAACCACTTTTCCATATAAACAAGGTCTAAAATCATGTTTGGATTGCACTCTGGATACAATCTGTTAAACGGAACTGTTCAAACTAGATGATAAGGGACACTATGGACAATTTTCAGCAATTTGCAGCAATTAAACTACAGAAATAACCACTTTTCCATATAAACAACGTCTAAAATCATGTTTGGATTGCACTCTGGATACAATCTGTCAAACGTAACTGTTCAAACTAGATGAGATAGGGACACTATGGACCATTTTCAGCAATTAAACTACAGAAATAACCACTTTTCCATATAAACAAGGTCTAAAATCATGTTTGGATTGCACTCTGGATAGAATCTGTTAAACGTAACTGTTCCAATTAGATGAGATAGGGACATGGACAATTTGCAGCTATTAAACTACAGAAATAACCACTTTTCCATAATAACAAGGTCTAAAATCATGTTTGGATTGCACTCTGTTAAACGTAACTGTTCAAACTAGATGAGATAGGGACACTATGGACAATTTGCAGCAATTTGCAGCAATTAAACTACAGAAATAACCACTTTTCCATATAAACAAGGTCTAAAATCATGTTTGGATTGCACTCTGTTAAACGTAACTGTTCAAACTAGATGAGATAGGGACACTATGGACAATTTTCAGCAATTTGCAGCAATTAAACTACAGAAATAACCACTTTTCCATATAAACAAGGTCTAAAATCATGTTTGGATTGCACTCTGTACACAATCTGTTAAACTGAACTGTTCAAACTAGATGATAAGGGACACTATGGACAATTTTCAGCAATTTGCAGCAATTAAACTACAGAAATAACCACTTTTCCATATAAACAAGGTCTAAAATCATGTTTGGATTGCACTCTGTACACAATCTGTTAAACTGAACTGTTCAAACTAGATGATAAGGGACACTATGGACAATTTTCAGCAATTTGCAGCAATTAAACTACAGAAATAACCACTTTTCCATATAAACAAGGTCTAAAATCATGTTTGGATTGCACTCTGGATACAATCTGTTAAACGTAACTGTTCAAACTAGATAGGGACACTATGGACAATTTTCAGCAATTTGCAGCAATTAAACTACAGAAATAACCACTTTTCCATATAAACAAGGACTAAAATCATGTTTGGATTGCAGTCTGTTAAACGTAACTGTTCAAACTAGATGATAGGGACACCATGGACAATTTGCAGCAATTTGCAGCAATTCAGCTACAGAAATAACCACTTTTTCCATATAAACAAGGTCTAAAATCATGTTTGGATTGCACTCTGGATAGAATCTGTTAAACGTAACTGTTCCAATTAGATGAGATAGGGACATGGACAATTTGCAGCTATTAAACTACAGAAATAACCACTTTTCCATAATAACAAGGTCTAAAATCATGTTTGGATTGCACTCTGTTAAACGTAACTGTTCAAACTAGATGAGATAGGGACACTATGGACAATTTGCAGCAATTTGCAGCAATTAAACTACAGAAATAACCACTTTTCCATATAAACAAGGTCTAAAATCATGTTTGGATTGCACTCTGTTAAACGTAACTGTTCAAACTAGATGAGATAGGGACACTATGGACAATTTTCAGCAATTTGCAGCAATTAAACTACAGAAATAACCACTTTTCCATATAAACAAGGTCTAAAATCATGTTTGGATTGCACTCTGGATACAATCTGTTAAACGGAACTGTTCAAACTAGATGATAGGGACACTATGGACAATTTTCAGCAATTTGCAGCAATTAAACTACAGAAATAACCACTTTTCCATATAAACAAGGTCTAAAATCATGTTTGGATTGCACTCTGTTAAACGTAACTGTTCAAACTAGATGAGATAGGGACACTATGGACAATTTTCAGCAATTAAACTACAGAAATAACCACTTTTCCATATAAACAAGGTCTAAAATCATGTTTGGATTGCACTCTGGATACAATCTGTTAAACGTAACTGTTCAAACTAGATAGGGACACTATGGACAATTTTCAGCAATTTGCAGCAATTAAACTACAGAAATAACCACTTTTCCATATAAACAAGGTCTAAAATCATGTTTGGATTGCACTCTGTACACAATCTGTTAAACTGAACTGTTCAAACTAGATGATAAGGGACACTATGGACAATTTTCAGCAATTTGCAGCAATTAAACTACAGAAATAACCACTTTTCCATATAAACAAGGTCTAAAATCATGTTTGGATTGCACTCTGTTAAACGTAACTGTTCAAACTAGATGAGATAGGGACACTATGGACAATTTTCAGCTATTAAACTACAGAAATAACCACTTTTCCATATAAACAAGGTCTAAAATCATGTTTGGATTGCACTCTGGATACAATCTGTTAAACGGAACTGTTCAAACTAGATGAGATAGGGACACTATGGTCAATTTTCAGCAATTTGCAGCAATTAAACTACAGAAATAACCACTTTTCCATATAAACAAGGTCTAAAATCATGTTTGGATTGCACTCTGTTAAACGTAACTGTTCAAACTAGATGAGATAGGGACACTATGGACAATTTTCAGCAATTAAACTACAGAAATAACCACTTTTCCATATAAACAAGGACTAAAATCATGTTTGGATTGCAGTCTGTTAAACGTAACTGTTCAAACTAGATGATAGGGACACCATGGACAATTTGCAGCAATTTGCAGCAATTCAGCTACAGAAATAACCACTTTTTCCATATAAACAAGGTCTAAAATCATGTTTGGATTGCACTCTGGATAGAATCTGTTAAACGTAACTGTTCCAATTAGATGAGATAGGGACATGGACAATTTGCAGCTATTAAACTACAGAAATAACCACTTTTCCATAATAACAAGGTCTAAAATCATGTTTGGATTGCACTCTGTTAAACGTAACTGTTCAAACTAGATGAGATAGGGACACTATGGACAATTTGCAGCAATTTGCAGCAATTAAACTACAGAAATAACCACTTTTCCATATAAACAAGGTCTAAAATCATGTTTGGATTGCACTCTGTTAAACGTAACTGTTCAAACTAGATGAGATAGGGACACTATGGACAATTTTCAGCAATTTGCAGCAATTAAACTACAGAAATAACCACTTTTCCATATAAACAAGGTCTAAAATCATGTTTGGATTGCACTCTGGATACAATCTGTTAAACGGAACTGTTCAAACTAGATGATAGGGACACTATGGACAATTTTCAGCAATTTGCAGCAATTAAACTACAGAAATAACCACTTTTCCATATAAACAAGGTCTAAAATCATGTTTGGATTGCACTCTGTTAAACGTAACTGTTCAAACTAGATGAGATAGGGACACTATGGACAATTTTCAGCAATTAAACTACAGAAATAACCACTTTTCCATATAAACAAGGTCTAAAATCATGTTTTGATTGCACTCTGGATACAATCTGTTAAACGTAACTGTTCAAACTAGATAGGGACACTATGGACAATTTTCAGCAATTTGCAGCAATTAAACTACAGAAATAACCACTTTTCCATATAAACAAGGTCTAAAATCATGTTTGGATTGCACTCTGTACACAATCTGTTAAACTGAACTGTTCAAACTAGATGATAAGGGACACTATGGACAATTTTCAGCAATTTGCAGCAATTAAACTACAGAAATAACCACTTTTCCATATAAACAAGGTCTAAAATCATGTTTGGATTGCACTCTGTACACAATCTGTTAAACTGAACTGTTCAAACTAGATGATAAGGGACACTATGGACAATTTTCAGCAATTTGCAGCAATTAAACTACAGAAATAACCACTTTTCCATATAAACAAGGTCTAAAATCATGTTTGGATTGCACTCTGGATACAATCTGTTAAACGTAACTGTTCAAACTAGATAGGGACACTATGGACAATTTTCAGCAATTTGCAGCAATTAAACTACAGAAATAACCACTTTTCCATATAAACAAGGTCTAAAATCATGTTTGGATTGCACTCTGGATACAATCTGTTAAACGGAACTGTTCAAACTAGATGATAGGGACACTATGGACAATTTTCAGCAATTTGCAGCAATTAAACTACAGAAATAACCACTTTTCCATATAAACAAGGTCTAAAATCATGTTTGGATTGCACTCTGTTAAACGTAACTGTTCAAACTAGATGAGATAGGGACACTATGGACAATTTTCAGCAATTAAACTACAGAAATAACCACTTTTCCATATAAACAAGGTCTAAAATCATGTTTGGATTGCACTCTGGATACAATCTGTTAAACGTAACTGTTCAAACTAGATAGGGACACTATGGACAATTTTCAGCAATTTGCAGCAATTAAACTACAGAAATAACCACTTTTCCATATAAACAAGGTCTAAAATCATGTTTGGATTGCACTCTGTACACAATCTGTTAAACTGAACTGTTCAAACTAGATGATAAGGGACACTATGGACAATTTTCAGCAATTTGCAGCAATTAAACTACAGAAATAACCACTTTTCCATATAAATAAGGTCTAAAATCATGTTTGGATTGCACTCTGTACACAATCTGTTAAACTGAACTGTTCAAACTAGATGATAAGGGACACTATGGACAATTTTCAGCAATTTGCAGCAATTAAACTACAGAAATAACCACTTTTCCATATAAACAAGGTCTAAAATCATGTTTGGATTGCACTCTGTTAAACGTAACTGTTCAAACTAGATGAGATAGGGACACTATGGACAATTTTCAGCTATTAAACTACAGAAATAACCACTTTTCCATATAAACAAGGTCTAAAATCATGTTTGGATTGCACTCTGGATACAATCTGTTAAACGGAACTGTTCAAACTAGATGAGATAGGGACATTATGGACAATTTTCAGCAATTTGCAGCAATTAAACTACAGAAATAACCACTTTTCCATATAAACAAGGTCTAAAATCATGTTTGGATTGCACTCTGGATACAATCTGTTAAACGTAACTGTTCAAACTAGATGAGATAGGGACACTATGGACAATTTTCAGCAATTTGCAGCAATTAAACTACAGAAATAACCACTTTTCCATATAAACAAGGTCTAAAATCATGTTTGGATTGCACTCTGTTAAACGTAACTGTTCAAACTAGATGAGATAGGGACACTATGGACAATTTGCAGCAATTAAACTACAGAAATAACCACTTTTCCATATAAACAAGGTCTAAAATCATGTTTGGATTGCACTCTGTACACAATCTGTGAAACTGAACTGTTCAAACTAGATGATAAGGGACACTATGGACAATTTTCAGCAATTTGCAGCAAACAAACTACAGAAATAACCACTTTTCCATATAAACAAGGTCTAAAATCATGTTTGGATTGCACTCTGGATACAATCTGTTAAACGGAACTGTTCAAACTAGATGATAAGGGACACTATGGACAATTTTCAGCAATTTGCAGCAATTAAACTACAGAAATAACCACTTTTCCATATAAACAAGGTCTAAAATCATGTTTGGATTGCACTCTGTTAAAAGTAACTGTTCAAACTAGATGAGATAGGGACACTATGGACAATTTTCAGCAATTAAACTACAGAAATAACCACTTTACCATATAAACAAGGTCTAAAATCATGTTTGGATTGCACTCTGGATACAATCTGTCAAACGTAACTGTTCAAACTAGATGAGATAGGGACACTATGGACCATTTTCAGCAATTAAACTACAGAAATAACCACTTTTCCATATAAACAAGGTCTAAAATCATGTTTGGATTGCACTCTGACGTAGAAGTCCGTCACTGGCCGCGGGCAGCATTTTGTTCTTTAACGCACACACATATTCATCACTCCTCCCTGCGCCATTATACCATAAGTTAACAATGTGGGTCGACACACAAATTAACTTCTGTCTTGGTGCAGGCATTTCACACTTGTCAATGTTCATATTTGAGAGATACAATAATTATTATACTTATCAATGTTGTGGATGAGCGCATTGTTTGTTTGTTCTGTTCCTCTCTCTCCATCTCTGTAGCTTCCGGGTGTGCTGGAAAAGGACCCGAGCTAAGGGAATTGGGTTGGCTTTATAGTGCCTGTCCCAAATGGCTCATTAATGCATATGGGCATATTGAAAGATATTGTCAGTAGTGATGTAATGTTGTAAATGTTATGTTGTGATATTGTTTAAAACCGTGTTGCAATGTATATCCTTTAGTATGTTTAGTTCATGGAAAATGTAGGTTTGTATTGTTAATTGATTAATTAATTAGGGTTAATTGTTCTGAGGGGAGGGGCTAGCCCTACAAAAGGAGCCTCTCTCCAGTCTCTAAGGAGGCATTTTTTGGATTGAGCTGTGGATGGGGCAGCATTGTTTTTAAGCTGTCCCATAAGGTAGACGTTGATGGCAGTACTGTTGTTTTTTGTTCCGGAATCAC
The DNA here is from genome assembly GCF_057628025.1 of Oncorhynchus mykiss. Lineage (NCBI taxonomy): Eukaryota > Metazoa > Chordata > Actinopteri > Salmoniformes > Salmonidae > Oncorhynchus > Oncorhynchus mykiss. The sequence goes on from NC_143046.1 coordinate 45,213,428, forward strand.
TTGTAAATAAACACCTTTGCACAGAAGAACTTTTGCGGCTCCGCCATCTTTTTATTTTGATAGAGGTTAGGTTATCCAGTTTAGCCTTCTGGCCTACTCTACGTGACACACTGTGTTAAACGGAACTGTTCAAACTAGATGATAGGGACACTATGGACAATTTTCAGCAATTTGCAGCAATTAAACTACAGAAATAATCACTTTTCCATATAAACAAGGTCTAAAATCATGTTTGGATTGCACTCTGGATACAATCTGTTAAACGGAACTGTTCAAACTAGATGAGATAGGGACACTATGGACAGTTTTCAGCAATTTGCAGCAATTAAACTACAGAAATAACCACTTTTCCATATAAACAAGGTCTAAAATCATGTTTGGATTGCACTCTGTTAAACGTAACTGTTCAAACTAGATGATATGGACACTATGGACAATTTTCAGCAATTTGCAGCAATTAAACTACAGAAATAACCACTTTTCCATATAAACAAGGTCTAAAATCATGTTTGGATTGCACTCTGGATACAATCTGTTAAACGTAACTGTTCAAACTAGATGAGATAGGGACACTATGGACAATTTTCAGCAATTTGCAGCAATTAAACTACAGAAATAACCACTTTTCCATATAAACAAGGTCTAAAATCATGTTTGGATTGCACTCTGTTAAACGTAACTGTTCAAACTAGATGAGATAGGGACACTATGGACAATTTTCAGCTATTAAACTACAGAAATAACCACTTTTCCATATAAACAAGGTCTAAAATCATGTTTGGATTGCACTCTGGATACAATCTGTTAAACGGAACTGTTCAAACTAGATGATAAGGGACACTATGGACAATTTTCAGCAATTTGCAGCAATTAAACTACAGAAATAACCACTTTTCCATATAAACAAGGTCTAAAATCATGTTTGGATTGCACTCTGTACACAATCTGTTAAACTGAACTGTTCAAACTAGATGATAAGGGACACTATGGACAATTTTCAGCGATTTGCAGCAAACAAACTACAGAAATAACCACTTTTCCATATAAACAAGGTCTAAAATCATGTTTGGATTGCACTCTGGATACAATCTGTTAAACGGAACTGTTCAAACTAGATGATAAGGGACACTATGGACAATTTTCAGCAATTTGCAGCAATTAAACTACAGAAATAACCACTTTTCCATATAAACAAGGTCTAAAATCATGTTTGGATTGCACTCTGTTAAAAGTAACTGTTCAAACTAGATGAGATAGGGACACTATGGACAATTTTCAGCAATTAAACTACAGAAATAACCACTTTTCCATATAAACAAGGTCTAAAATCATGTTTGGATTGCACTCTGGATACAATCTGTCAAACGTAACTGTTCAAACTAGATGAGATAGGGACACTATGGACCATTTTCAGCAATTAAACTACAGAAATAACCACTTTTCCATATAAACAAGGTCTAAAATCATGTTTGGATTGCACTCTGGATACAATCTGTTAAACGTAACTGTTCAAACTAGATGACATAGGGACACTATGGACAATTTTCAGCAATTTGCAGCAATTAAACTACAGAAATAACCACTTTTCCATATAAACAAGGTCTAAAATCATGTTTGGATTGCACTCTGACGTAGAAGTCCGTCACTGGCCGCGGGCAGCATTTGGTTCTTTAACGCACACACATATTCATCACTCCTCCCTGCGCCATTATACCATAAGTTAACAATGTGGGTCGACACACAAATTAACTTCTGTCTTGGTGCAGGCATTTCACACTTGTCAATGTTCATATTTGAGAGATACAATAATTATTATACTTATCAATGTTGTGGATGAGCGCATTGTTTGTTTGTTCTGTTCCTCTCTCTCCATCTCTGTAGCTTCCGGGTGTGCTGGAAAAGGACCCGGGTTAAGGGAATTGGGTTGGCTTTATAGTGCCTGTCCCAAATGGCTCATTAATGCATATGGGCATATTGAAAGATATTGTCAGTAATGTTGTAAATGTTATGTTGTGATATTGTTTAAAACCGTGTTGCAATGTATATCCTTTAGTATGTTTAGTTCATGGAAAATGTAGGTTTGTATTGTTAATTGATTAATTAATTAGGGTTAATTGTTCTGAGGGGAGGGGCTAGCCCTACAAAAGGAGCCTCTCTCCAGTCTCTAAGGAGGCATTTTTTGGATTGAGCTGTGGATGGGGCAGCATTGTTTTTAAGCTGTCCCATAAGGTAGACGTTGATGGCAGTACTGTTGTTTTTTGTTCCGGAATCACTTGTAAATAAACACCTTTGCACAGAAGAACTTTTGCGGCTCCGCCATCTTTTTATTTTGATAGAGGTTAGGTTATCCAGTTTAGCCTTCTGGCCTACTCTACGTGACACACTCTGTTAAACGTAACTGTTCAAACTAGATGATAGGGACACTATGGACAGTTTTCAGCAATTTGCAGCAATTAAACTACAGAAATAACCACTTTTCCATATAAACAAGGTCTAAAATCATGTTTGGATTGCACTCTGTTAAACGTAACTGTTCAAACTAGATGATATGGACACTATGGACAATTTTCAGCAATTTGCAGCAATTAAACTACAGAAATAACCACTTTTCCATATAAACAAGGTCTAAAATCATGTTTGGATTGCACTCTGGATACAATCTGTTAAACGTAACTGTTCAAACTAGATGAGATAGGGACACTATGGACAATTTTCAGCAATTTGCAGCAATTAAACTACAGAAATAACCACTTTTCCATATAAACAAGGTCTAAAATCATGTTTGGATTGCACTCTGTTAAACGTAACTGTTCAAACTAGATGAGATAGGGACACTATGGACAATTTTCAGCTATTAAACTACAGAAATAACCACTTTTCCATATAAACAAAGTCTAAAATCATGTTTGGATTGCACTCTGGATACAATCTGTTAAACGGAACTGTTCAAACTAGATGTTAAGGGACACTATGGACAATTTTCAGGAATTTGCAGCAATTAAACTACAGAAATAACCACTTTTCCATATAAACAAGGTCTAAAATCATGTTTGGATTGCACTCTGTACACAATCTGTTAAACTGAACTGTTCAAACTAGATGATAAGGGACACTATGGACAATTTTCAGCAATTTGCAGCAAACAAACTACAGAAATAACCACTTTTCCATATAAACAAGGTCTAAAATCATGTTTGGATTGCACTCTGGATACAATCTGTTAAACGGAACTGTTCAAACTAGATGATAAGGGACACTATGGACAATTTTCAGCAATTTGCAGCAATTAAACTACAGAAATAACCACTTTTCCATATAAACAAGGTCTAAAATCATGTTTGGATTGCACTCTGTTAAAAGTAACTGTTCAAACTAGATGAGATAGGGACACTATGGACAATTTTCAGCAATTAAACTACAGAAATAACCACTTTTCCATATAAACAAGGTCTAAAATCATGTTTGGATTGCACTCTGGATACAATCTGTCAAACGTAACTGTTCAAACTAGATGAGATAGGGACACTATGGACCATTTTCAGCAATTAAACTACAGAAATAACCACTTTTCCATATAAACAAGGTCTAAAATCATGTTTGGATTGCACTCTGGATACAATCTGTTAAACGTAACTGTTCAAACTAGATGACATAGGGACACTATGGACAATTTTCAGCAATTTGCAGCAATTAAACTACAGAAATAACCACTTTTCCATATAAACAAGGTCTAAAATCATGTTTGGATTGCACTCTGGATACAATCTGTTAAACCTAACTGTTCAAACTAGATGAGATAGGGACACTATGGACAATTTTCAGCAATTTGCAGCAATTAAACTACAGAAATAACCACTTTTCCATATAAACAAGGTCTAAAATCATGTTTGGATTGCACTCTGTTAAACGTAACTGTTCAAACTAGATGAGATAGGGACACTATGGACAATTTTCAGCTATTAAACTACAGAAATAACCACTTTTCCATATAAACAAAGTCTAAAATCATGTTTGGATTGCACTCTGGATACAATCTGTTAAACGGAACTGTTCAAACTAGATGATAAGGGACACTATGGACAATTTTCAGGAATTTGCAGCAATTAAACTACAGAAATAACCACTTTTCCATATAAACAAGGTCTAAAATCATGTTTGGATTGCACTCTGTACACAATCTGTTAAACTGAACTGTTCAAACTAGATGATAAGGGACACTATGGACAATTTTCAGCAATTTGCAGCAATTAAACTACAGAAATAACCACTTTTCCATATAAACAAGGTCTAAAATCATGTTTGGATTGCACTCTGTTAAAAGTAACTGTTCAAACTAGATGAGATAGGGACACTATGGACAATTTTCAGCAATTAAACTACAGAAATAACCACTTTTCCATATAAACAAGGTCTAAAATCATGTTTGGATTGCACTCTGGATACAATCTGTCAAACGTAACTGTTCAAACTAGATGAGATAGGGACACTATGGACCATTTTCAGCAATTAAACTACAGAAATAACCACTTTTCCATATAAACAAGGTCTAAAATCATGTTTGGATTGCACTCTGGATACAATCTGTTAAACGTAACTGTTCAAACTAGATGACATAGGGACACTATGGACAATTTTCAGCAATTTGCAGCAATTAAACTACAGAAATAACCACTTTTCCATATAAACAAGGTCTAAAATCATGTTTGGATTGCACTCTGGATACAATCTGTTAAACCTAACTGTTCAAACTAGATGAGATAGGGACACTATGGACAATTTTCAGCAATTTGCAGCAATTAAACTACAGAAATATCCACTTTTCCATATAAACAAGGTCTAAAATCATGTTTGGATTGCACTCTGTTAAACGTAACTGTTCAAACTAGATGAGATAGGGACACTATGGACAATTTTCAGCAATTTGCAGCAATTAAACTACAGAAATAACCACTTTTCCATATAAACAAGGTCTAAAATCATGTTTGGATTGCACTCTGTTAAACGTAACTGTTCAAACTAGATGAGATAGGGACACTATGGACAATTTTCAGCTATTAAACTACAGAAATAACCACTTTTCCATATAAACAAGGTCTAAAATCATGTTTGGATTGCACTCTGGATACAATCTGTTAAACGGAACTGTTCAAACTAGATGATAAGGGACACTATGGACAATTTTCAGCAATTTGCAGCAATTAAACTACAGAAATAACCACTTTTCCATATAAACAAGGTCTAAAATCATGTTTGGATTGCACTCTGTACACAATCTGTTAAACTGAACTGTTCAAACTAGATGATAAGGGACACTATGGACAATTTTCAGCAATTTGCAGCAAACAAACTACAGAAATAACCACTTTTCCATATAAACAAGGTCTAAAATCATGTTTGGATTGCACTCTGGATACAATCTGTTAAACGGAACTGTTCAAACTAGATGATAAGGGACACTATGGACAATTTTCAGCAATTTGCAGCAATTAAACTACAGAAATAACCACTTTTCCATATAAACAAGGTCTAAAATCATGTTTGGATTGCACTCTGTTAAAAGTAACTGTTCAAACTAGATGAGATAGGGACACTATGGACAATTTTCAGCAATTAAACTACAGAAATAACCACTTTTCCATATAAACAAGGTCTAAAATCATGTTTGGATTGCACTCTGGATACAATCTGTTAAACGTAACTGTTCAAACTAGATGACATAGGGACACTATGGACAATTTT